>NC_092739.1:32370592-32690457 GCF_047496795.1 Chiloscyllium punctatum | reverse complement strand
AATATGCATGGCATCCTGCAAAATATTAAATCCCATCGAGTAATGTATTAAAAAATGCAGTTGGACCGATATATAAATATTGATATAGAAACTGATGCGTGGTTAGGAGTGATGGTCGGCAGAAGGATGAGATGCTTCTGTTATTAAAGCTTGTTACTGCACGGGCTGGACTCATTGGCTGACATCTTCTATGAGAAGTCATATTTTGCTGGATCTCCTTTCTGCTGAACATACAGCTGTTTGTGAAAGAGATTTCCAAGAATAATGATGCTCTGAAAGCAAACTAAATCCTCCTCAATTCTGGCTTAAAGTGAGATTCCTATTTTTAATAATTTAGTTCTAGATTCTCCCACAGGAGGATGCAGGTCTCAGCCTTCACTTCAGAAACCTTCCTGTTTCACCCCTCATCCTTCTAAATTGGATCCAACTTGCTCAACCTAACTTCATGAGACAGCCTTTCATCCCAACAATCAGCAGAGTGCACTCTCACTTTCGGAAAGGAGCCCAAAACTGTACACAGTACTCCAGTGTGACCTTATCAATTCCTTGTACAGCTGTAGCAAGTCTTTCCACCTTTAAATGTTATCCCTCATAGAATAGAGACTACTTGCCTGCTTAATGACTTTCTCTACTTGTATATTGACTTCATGTGATGCATGGACAGGGCACCCAAACCACTACATAATGCAGCATTGAGAGTGGTACAAACAGTATAGGTTCAAATCCAGCACTGGCTGATGTTACCATGAAACACTCTCCTTCTGATCTCTCTCCTCACCTGAGGCGTGGTGACCCGACAGAGTTTGTAATGATTACTCACAGAATAGACTAAAAGAATAAGAAGCAATGAGGAAATATTTTGTAATATTTGCAAAAAATTTCCAAAATTGAAATCATTTTGACTTCTCTCCTGAATCTTCCCTTGAGCATTTACATTTTGCAAGCATACATTGAGCTATCTCTCAGTAAAGAGATCGCTCAGGTGCTGCGAGTTCCATTCTGTAAATGTATGCAAAAAGTTAAGTGCTGCTAATAGGTTCATCCAACAGAAATAGCATTTATCCTAGGAGATTCCCAGCTATAATGTATTGCTGAACCAAGGTCTCCATACATAAAAAGAACTCTTGACATTTGTTTTCACCATTTCTTACTTCTATAGTTTCAGAACAGTAAATGCTTTTGCTGATTTTCAGAAATGTATCACTACTTACATCGATTCACATTCCTTAACCTTAGAATAATTCTCCCTTAACTCTATAAACAGAGCAGTGAAATATTTCAACATAGAAATACAGCAAACCTCTTTTACTATGGTCAGTAATATTAAACTCATTACCATATGAGCTAACACCTTCAGGCACAGCGAAATGTCCTTCAAAATCGCAACCAATCTACGATCTCAAAGTCCCTGCCAGAAAATTCATATGTAAATTTCATAGACTGTTTAATCATGTCAGTAATCTGTTGAAAAGATGACTTAACCATTTCCTTTTTAATTGAGAACTTCACAGTATTCTGAGAAAATGATCAAAGGGAAAGCTTTATGAAATGGATCAGTGAACACCAATTTAATTTGAAAGATGTGTGACAGGATTATACCTTACCCCACAAGGACAGGGAGTTATTTACATCTTATCCTATCCCCATCTCAAACCTATTTCCTTCTTACTGCAAATGTAACATTTTCTAACGAGAGTTTTATACCCTGTGAGCAAATAGAAATAGGGCCTGGAATTTTTCATTATCAATTTAATAGGATCCCTGGAAACATTCATGCAGAGGAGCTGTTCAATCTTATACATTATAATAATTGGCATTGATGCCTTATACAGTTGTGGGAACATAGAGTCAGATGGATATATAGGAAATATGAAATTTGGACCCGCACATGGTATAGCAAGTGTTTACTATTAACACACAAGCTATTTAATAGCTAACAAGTTTCACTGCATATGTCAGGTATAGACAGGATAGATCAAGTGAATCCTTAGAAGAGTATAAAGGAAGTAGGAGTATACTTCAGAGGGAAATCAGGAGGGAAAAACATGAGATAACATTGGCCAATAAAATTAAGGAGAACTCAAAGGGTTTTTACAAATATATTAAGGACAAAAGGGTAACTAGGGAGAGAATAGGGCCCATCAAAGATCAGCAAGGTGGCTTTTGTGTGGAGGAACAGAAAATGGGGGAGATATTAAATAAATATTTTGCATCAGTATTTACTGTGGAAAAGGATATGGAAGATATAGGCTGTAGGGAAATAGATGGTGACATCTTGCAAAATGTCCAGATTACAAAGGAGGAAGTGCTGGATGTCTTGAAACAGGTAAAGGTGGATAAATCCCCAGGACCTGATCAGGTGTACCCGAGAACTCTGTGGGAAGCTAGAGAAGTGATTGCTGAGTCTCTTGCTGAGATATTTGTATCATCAATGGTCACAGGTAAGGTACTGGAAGACTGGAGGTTGGCTATCGTGGTGCCACTGTTTAAGAAGGGCAGTAAAGACAAGCCAGGGAACTATAGACCGGTGAGCCTGACCTCAGTGGTGGGCAAGTTGTTTGAGGGCATCCTGAGGGACAGGATGTACATGTATTTGGAAAGGCTGGTTAGGGATAGTCAACATGGCTTTGTGCGTGGGAAATCATGTCTCACAAACTTGATTGAGTTTTTTTGAAGAAGTAACAAAGAAGATTGATGAGGGCAGAGCAGTAGATGTGATCTATATGGACTTCAGTAAGGCGTTCGACAAGGTTCCCTATGGGAGACTGATTAGCAAGGTTAGATCGCATGGAATAAAGGGAGAACTAGCCATTTGGATACAGAACTCGCTCAAAGGTAGAAGACAGAGGCTGGTGGTGGAGGGTTGTTTTCAGACTGGAGGCCTGTGACCAGTGGAGTGCCACAAGGATCGGTGCTGGGTCCACTACTTTTTGTCATTTACATAAATGATTTGGATGTGAGCATAAGAGGTACAGTTAGTAAGTTTGCAGATGACACCAAAATTGGAGGTGTTGTGGACAGCGAAGAGGGTTACCTCAGATTCCAACAGGATCTGGACCAGATGGCCAATGGGTTGAGAAGTGGCAGATGGAGTTTAATTCAGATAAATGCGAGGTGCTGCATTTTGGGAAAGCAAATCTCAGCAGGACTTATACACTTAATGGTAAGGTCCTAGGGAGTGTTGCTGAACAAAGAGACCTTGGAGTGCAGGTTCATAGCTCCTTGAAAGTGGAGTCGCAGGTAGATAGGATAGTGAAGAAGGCGTTTGGTATGCTTTCCTTTTTTGGTCAGAGTATTGAGTACAGGAGTTGGGAGGTCATGTTGCGGCTGTACAGGACATTGGTTAGGCCACTGTTGGAATATTGCATGCTATTCTGGTCTCCTTCCTGTTGGAAAGATGTTGTGAAACTTGAAAGGGTTCAGAAAAGATTTACAAAGATGTTGCCAGGGTTGGGGGATCTGAGCTATAAGGAGAGGCTGAACAGGTGGGGCTGTTTTCCCTGGAGCATTGGAGGCTGAGGGGTGACCTTATAGAGGTTTATAAAATTGAGGGGCATGGATAGGATAAATAGACAAAGTCTTTTTCCTGGGATTGGGGAGTCCAGAACTAGAGGGCACAGGTTTAGGGTGAGAGGGGAAAGATATAAAAGAGACCTAAGGGGCAACGTTTTCACATAAAGGGTGCTAAGTGTGTGGAATGAGCTGCCAGAGGAAGTGGTGGAGGCTGGTACAATTGCAACATTTAAGAGGCATCTGGATGGGTATATGAATAGGAAGGGTTTGGAGGGATGTGGGCCGGGTGCTGGCAGGTGGGACTAGATTGGGTTGGGATATCTAGTCGGCATGGACAGGTTGGACCGAAGGGTCTGTTTCCATGCTGGACATCTCTGTGACTCCCAAGATTATACTGACACCTCTCACCACTCGTAGAAGTATGACAGATGAACAACATTTCACTGTGACTGGATGACTCCTGACCAGTCTCTTGCTCCCTGCACAAGCCTGACCTCAACCAAAGCCTTGCTGCCTGTCTCCTAACTCACCACCATGTCCTCTAGACCTGTCACCTTCCCTGACCTTGGCTGGTTCCTGACTAAACACCTCCATTGTAAAATTTGCCCTTTTGCTTTCCATCTTCCCCATGGAGTCACTCTCTCTAACTCCCCAATGTTTGAGTATTAAACTGTGCTCATCTAATTTTCGCCCCTTGTTTATTTTAATTGGTCTATCACCTGGGATTATGGACAGCTAACATTGCCCTGTCCTCTGAAATTCTTTTTTAAAACTTTTTCCACTGCTCTTGCGCTCTTTCTCACTTCAGTGTGATTTTTTAAAATATGCTTTCTCCAAGATTTTGGGAGCCTCACCAATGTCACCTTATACTCAGTCTCAGATTTTTCTTTGACAGCTCTCTCATTTCCTAAAGGCACTATGTAAACATAATTTGTTGTTGTTGACCAATGCAAATCCAGGCCCAGATAGACAAGATCGGATTATCAATAATATGTCAATCAATTATATCAGGTTATGTTCCAGCTCAACCCAATGGCCTTTCACTGCATCGACGCTACAAAAGCTATACCCATAGGGCCCATTAGCAGCCAGGTCCCCCTAATACCTTACTCATGCCTATTGCCATTTAGAGCTCCAATGCCACCTTACGCTGCTTGTGGTCAAGCAACCTTGGGCTCAACATTGTACATTCTAAATTGACATTGCCCAATGTGGGAGGGGGAAACTATTTCTGGAGGTTCGTGAAGAGCTTATGCCCAAAATGTCGACTCTACTGCTCCTTGGATGCTGCCTGACCTGACAGCAGCCAGCAGCTATTGACTACAGAGAACAGTGGAAAGTGAGGTCACAAAGGTTCAGGGTGAACCAGTTAAAACCAGCCCGAGGGTTCTGCATGGGTGAAGTAACAATCAGACTTTCTGGCACCTTGACTTACAGCCAGTGGCTGATGACATGCAATTTACACCACCACCCCCTCAAAACACTCATACAGCAAGACAACAGTGAAGGGTGTTGGCATGACACCACTGGGTGCTATCTTCAAATCCACTGTTCCTGAATAAAAGGATTTTGGAAAATTAAAATTAATAAATCCACTGTATGTTGGGCTTGAAGGGAATAGGTTTAAAGAATACTAGCTGGATTAAGTTATGAGGAGAGATTATACAAATCAGAATGTTATTAAACTGGAAAGGGTTAAAAAATGTACAAGGCTGTTATTGAGACTGGAAGATTTGAGGGATAAGGAGAGGTTGGATAGGCTAGGACTTTTTCCTTGGAGCGTAGGAGGCTGAGGGGTGACCTTACATGGGTTTATGAAATGATGAGGGGCACAGATAATGTAAATTTCTTCAGGGAATGGGATTCTAAAAATAGAGGGCATAGGTTTGAGGAGAGAGGGGAAAGATGTAAAAGGGGCTTAAGGGGCAAGTTTTTCACATAGAGAATGATGTGTATATGGAACAAGCTATCAGATGAAGTGGTGGAAGCTGGTACAATTATGACATTTAAAAGACATTTCTACAGGTACATGGATAAGAATGGCTTACAGGAATATGGGCCAAATGCAGGAAAATGGAACTGGCGAGTCAGCCTCTTTCCATACTGTGTAACTCTAAATCTGACCTGTTTTCTCTAGAATGTAGAAGGTTAAAGGAGGGGGAATCTGATCAAAATCTTCAAAATATTAACAGATAAACACAAAATAGATAAAAATAAATTATCTCCACTGGCTGGAGATTCTAGAACTAGGGGTTTGGTCTGAAAACAAGGGCCAAACTGTTCAGGGGAGATGTTAGGTAACACTTCTACATGGTTAAAAAAATATCACACAACACCAGGTTATAGTCCAACAGGTTTAATTGGAAGCACTAGCTTTCGGAGCGACGCTCCTTCATCAGGTGTTTGTGGAGGACGCAATTGTACACCACAGAATTTATAGCAAAAATTTACAGTGTGATGTAACTGAAATTATACATTGAAAAATACCTTGACTGTTTGTTGAGTCTTTCATCTGTTCGAATACCATGATAGACTCTAAACTGGTGTTGTGTGATTTTTAACTTTGTACACCCCAGTCCAACATTGGCATCTCCAAATCACTTGTACACAGAGAATGGTAGAGTTTGGAACTCTGTGCCACAAATGGCAGTGGATACTGAATTATCTATTAATTTTAAATCTGAGGTGGATAATGTTTTTGCTCAGCAAAGGTGTTAAAGGATGTGATCTCAGTGAACAGACTTGTTCTGGAGTCGGGTGGGGGTGGATGCAGAATGGCCTATTCCTGTTCCTCATTAGCCACTTCTTTTAAGACTCAAACATGAAATCTGGCACAAGCCAGGGACTTGTCAGCCAGCAGCTTCAGCAAGTTTGTCAGATGCACTGCAACTCCATGTGCAGGTGAGTGTGCCTCCTGTAGTGTGCACAGGCAGCAAGTGCAGTCATTAGCCATAGTCATATTTCTGCCACGTAACTTCTTATGATTTCTTAATCAAACACTTCCAGTGAGGACAGTGATTGTGATTTCTTTGAGTTCCTCCCTTTTTTCCATTTCCTGATATATTACTTGTACTCTCTATAGCAAAGATCAATACAAAATATCTGTTCAATTCATCTATCTTTTACTTATTTCATATTTTTAATTCTCAAGTAGTACTTTCAATAGGACCATTCTCACTTTGTTAACTATTTTCTTCTTTAAATATTTATTTTTAAAAAGGAACACTCTGCTTTAATTTTTCTGGCTAACCTTCTCTTTTACTTTAATATTTTTTCCTGTGCATTGAACTTTTGGTTATTCCTTGCTGTGTTTTGCATTCTGTCCAATTTTCTGACCTGCCATGTGACTTTGCACAATTACATTTTTTTCCCCTTTAGCTTAATATGACCTTTAACATTTCTAATTAACCACAGGTGGTGGCTCCATTGCTTGGAGTCTTTCTGACGTGTCTCTTAATGTCATCATACTAAAAAAAACATACCTATTTCAAGAAACAAAATCATTCAACAATTTGAAATTTCTTCAACCTATCTCTTATGAAAACAAAAGAGATCTTAGGTTTCACTGGCAGTGTCCCTAGCCCCTTTGTCACACTTCAAGACATGATTTCTGTGGAAGATATGTCACAATGGGTCAATCAAGTTAATCATCAATCTATAATTCCTCTGTTTGTGGCTATGGCAGTTTACAGGCGCTAGAGGCTGTCTTGGTTCGCTTGCAGTGTCCACTGGCTGCAGTTCAACAGCTCCTTATGTTCCAAAGGACGATCAGAAACAGATAAACACAAATATTTCTATTCCATAAGCACTTGGAGCTGTCAGTCAACTGCTCACTCAAAATGCACTACACTGGGAAATTACTACATTGCAAACAAATCCCATCACAGCTAATATTAACAGTTGTATTTGCTGACAGTGCAACTGTAGGGGGTGCACTCACAATACATGCAGTCACAGTAGTGTCACGGGCATAAGATGCCTGTTTCAAAAAATAGGAGAAGCCACAACACTGAGCAATATGACGATAATTTTAACAGTGCTGCACCAAAAAAAATCTTCTGGTAAATGTTTCTTCGAAGTACAAAGTTTTAAATGTGTAGTCTTCCTAACATTCTGGTTAAGATTTGCTGTTCTCACAGAATGTACATCTCAAAACATCATTAAAGATCTCAGATTCTTAATTTGCTCATTGCAAACCCTTGATCACCTCACTGACCACATCATTTAGCACTCTACTTGCTAACTCATTGACTGCTCAGTCCCAAATCCCTCCCTGACTCCCTACTGTTTACTTTTCTCTAGAGCAAACTCCCTATTCCTTGTGAGCTCTCGAGCATGTTCCCCATTCCCTTTGAGCTATAGAGCAAGCTCTCTTTTTCCTGTGAGCTTTAGAGTGAGTTCCCTGTTCCATACACGCTATAGAGTAGGCTCCCTTGTGAACCATTTGAGCAGATCGCTGAATGCTGTAGTGAGTGTGGTGGTGAATGGATCGACAAGTGGGTTGAACAAGTGGCTGGTGAGTGAATGCACAGCAATACCAATGGCTCACATGCCTGTGGGTAAAACAGGTGCTAACTCCTTGTTCCAGGTAAACAACAATGAAGTCAGTGATATCAACTTTCTGTTCCTGCATGGGAGATATAATGTTCATCAACACTTAAAATGCTTAGCACTTAAACCCACACATTTTGTTACATGGATCCAGTGGGTTTGTGTACATTTTAAGTAAACTTGTACATACTATTAACAATCCTAAAGGATACCTGACCCCTCCACAGTGTACATGACATCCCCTCTAAGGGTACCTGACCGTGTTCATCAAAGTATCTCATCTTTCAAGTGGGGCACCTTAGCTATCCAAATAAATCCACAAATTTATGGCCTGCTCTTTTATGGCAGGTCTAATATGAACATTCTGTGATCCACACTCGAGAGTGTGGTACTGGAAAAGCACAGCAGGTCAGGCAGCATCCAGCCACTTCTACCATGACAAAGAGACTGTCTGTCAGAGGGAATGGGCCTTGGACTGCAGTCTTACTTCTCATGCTAAAATGTGAATCTGTTTCTGATGTACATTTCTAAGTAAGTGATGAATCTTTGGTTACCGTTATGGCAAAGAATAGAAAATATTTCTCAAGAGGCACCTCATTTTACTTGGAGTTTGCATACTGTAATGTTGTAAAAATGAGTTTCAAATTGTTCACCTGTCCACAGAACATGTTATAACAATAAACCCTTTATCTGATGGGAAAGTACACTCTTAAATGATTGGGGTTCTGCATTTGCAGAACATGAGACATGATCAAGTGCAGCTCACAATATAATTTTGATCTGTGCGAGAGTTGTTCAATTAGTGGTGTATTGTAATCAAACTTCAGCCAGAATCTCTCAATTAACATGCTCAAGGTAAATACATCTAAATTGATTATATTATTTAGATAAGATTTTTTAACGGCAAAATTTCCAACAAATGCTTTACCGTTCATCTTTCATTATGGTTACACTCCATAAATGTACCAGTCAGGCAATGAACACTAACAGCTACCCCATCCTATTGATGTCTGCTGCTGTGGCATGTGAAAATAACAAAATATAATAGCATCTCCACCAAGGTCAGTATCCCAGCACCAAGTCATCCATTACTTACACGTGCATACACATGACACTGACCCAGCTAACACAGAGCCAGAGTGAGCAGAAACCCTGACACTTTTGTCTATATTTGTCAGCCACGGCTCCCTAGTTGGACTAGGTTAAATACCCCCAATCTCATATTCCATGAGATCCATCTGGCTGACTTCATTCCAAACACTTCAGTATCAGTTAAGAATAAAAATGCTGCATCATTCAATAAATAATTACAAATATTGTGGTCTTGTGCCAAATAGGTACTGGAATAAATGTTTGCAGTCAGTCAGACTTTGAGGTTCTATGTTTAGCTTATACTGCAAAACTCAAGCTTTTCATAATGTCACATTATGGCAACAAGACAGAACGATGAACAAACAAAATAATTGAAACAAAGTAAGTTTGGCTTTCTCTAGTTTTGTACTTAATCACTTAAAAACAACAAATGATTATCTTAAGTGTTGTTTTCCTCAACAAGACAGAGAGATTTGCTCTATTCACATACATATATATAGTTTCTGTACACCTATTGTATCCAATGTAGCTGAACAAAGGAGACATTTCTCATGTCTTTTCAATAATAATAATGCAGTAAAATAGTAATGTGCTTGAAACAAAACCAGAATAATCAGTAAAATGCTGTCAATGTATGAACAATTCTCGCTTGTATAATTTCATGGCCTCTTTATTAGCATATCATTCTCATGAAATGAGTAGAAACTATTGATTAAATGAGGAATATAGTTTCCAATGGTCCGAATTGATGTTCAACCTCAGCAGCTTAAGCTAGTTAAGGTCAAACATCCTTTAAATATTATTTTTTTAGTATTTTATAGCATCAATGTATTTTTTAGGAACCAAGAAAAATATTGGCATGCAGGAAGATGATTTTGCAGTGTTCCAATTAATACATCCTTAAAATCACTCAATATTTCAATTACTCAATGACTATGTGCATGACCATTGCCCTTCAGGTTCTTTTTAAATCCTTCCCCTCTCACATTAAATTCATGCCTGTTAGTTTTGGACTCCCCTATCCTTGGAAAAAGACCTTGGCTACTCAACTTATCCATGTTCCTCATAATTTTATAAATCTCTTGTAATTGAAGATCTCAAGTTGAAATTGAACTAAATAATAACACTGCAGTTTTGATGCTCATGTTTTCTGAATGGTTATTCTTAAGCAGACTATGTCATTCCAAGTTAGGATGAAATTGTCCAAAGTAAAGACAATCAGGAACTCAGTCTGGACACAAGTGCTGTGTGATTCATATTGCCAAAGAGGGGTGGAGTCTCACGAAATGCATTATAGGATCAGTTTACAAAGGAGTTTCTTAAGTATTACTCGCCCTCAAAGTCAGTCTCAGGCTACGAGAATCCAAGAGAGAGCTGAGGGAAAGAGGCAGATAGTGTCTATTGTTCATCTAGTAGAATGCATGCTCCCACGTAGGGTTAAAGAGACTGGGTTTGTGAAAATGTAAATGAGATTGGAAGATTCATCTAGCTTTGGCTCGAGGGAGGAATCTCCAGGATAACCTGAATATAAATGTCAATTTGGGGATTAGAAGTTATCCAGCTGAGAATGGATAACCTCACACTTACGTTAAACTTTATCTGCCACAGTTTTTGTCATTCACTTCATCAATCAATTTCCCTTTGTAATTTCACGCTATCATCTACACTGCCTACAATGCAGCCTACCTTTGTGTCATTGGCAAATTTGGATATGTGACTTTCTATTTCATTATCCAGGTCATTAATGAAATAATTTGGTAACTTGGGCTGTTCACAAGGGGTTTAATAATAAATAATCACCCTTAATTGACAACTTATGGTCACCTCGTGATAAACTCACTATGCTACTTGTCAAATGCATAAAACATAGACCGAGATGCTCCTGATGTAGAGATCAGCCTTGTTGGATTTCTCCCCCAATTCTGCTATTTATCGCATTATAACCTGAAAAATGTAGATGCCAAAAAGACTCAGCATTTCTCAAAGTTCTTTGTCTCTGTATTTCTGATGTTGCTTGAAACTGACCTTTGACCTTGAGGCTGATTACTCCTCGCTGAATTTTGACAGATACGGGTAGCAAGGCAAGTTTTCATTGTTATTTAGTGCTTTCTGACAGATGCCTAGTGACTTTGATGTTAATACTCCAAGATTGGCTTTAATTCTTAAGCAAAGGGATTTCCTATGTAGGCTCCCTTTAAAATCTTCTACATTTTATTTTGAATGCAGGCTTTTTTGAGCAATCTACTGCTGTAAAATGACCACTGTTACTGTAACCATGTCTTTTGGCAGCACAGACAGGAATTTACTCCAACCACTGGCATGAGCTTGCAAAATAGCTATTGGCGTCTATGACACATGCTTGTCATATTACTGCTGTGGTTATCTTCTTGTTCTGCAACCTCAAAAGTGAATGGCTTAATAACAGCTCACCCCGACTATGCCCTGGCTTAGCTTATCTGGGGCCTATTACATTATAGTAAGTTCTTTGGTGGATCAGGGTGGCATCACTGCTTCCTCATGTCAAGGTCTGTGTCTCCAAATCAAGGCTGCTGTCTATGCTCCTCACTAAATTGTACTCAACAGTCTTTATGGCTTCTCTCTCCTTTTGGTTGGCCTCAAAAGTATTGACCTGCAGCTTTCTAGTGCTGTTGAGATTTCTCTTCAGGCTTTTATTTGCTATCTCATGTCATTTCTCTAGATCTTGTCACCCCTTGCCACCATGTATCAAACTTATATCTGACAGAATGTATCCATGACCCAGTGAACATCAATAATCTTAATGAAGTCTCTACGTGTACAGTGGAGAACCTGAGTAGCTATCTTTGGAACCCCACACTCGGGTCTCAGTTCAATTTAGAATTAGAATTTAGAATTAGAGTTAGGTTTTATTGTCACATGTACTCAAGTACAAAGAGACAGGAGTACAGCAAAATGTTTGCAATGTCGCCATTCACAGCGCCATCTTAGTTACAAGGTACCTAGGTATAAAATCTTAGGTTAAAATGTAGAAAAATAAAGAAATAGATTAAAAATTCAATGTGATCAGATGACATGTCTCATTATTCAAATGCTCTAAGGCTATTATTAGTGAAGGTACAGCTACCTTTTACTCTACTGAATTCTGATTTCCACAATGTGTCTTTCTGATACTCCCACTCCCCTATGTCTCCTTTACCAATCCTCAGCAAAAGCTCAAAGCAGATTGGAAAATCAATGGTTCAGTCTTAATACCTCACTCTAAACTGTTTTGCTTCCTATTTAAAATGTGGTGCTGGACAATAACTGCTTATGCGAAAAGTTAAAACATTATTGATTTCTGTGAGTGCACTCAGACTTAATAGATACATTATAGGTGGAAAAATAATACCTGTTACATCCTGTAAAGGGAGCTGTCATGGATTTAGAAGTGGTGAAGGAAGGAGCCTGCAGGAATCATCATGCAAGCTCACTGTGTGAAGGAGTGAGATGGAAACAGGTGGAAAGTTGTGCTGTTGAAGCAATTCTTATCAGCAGAGAGAGCAACAGTCCTAGAGAATGTGACCAAAGTAGATTAATCAGGGGTCAGCTTGTGGGAGAAGGTGGACCCATTAAGGTGACAACTCAGGTTATTTGTGTGCATGCCAGAGAACAGTTCCAATGAAGATGCTCAGCCATTTTCTGGCTCATTTCACTTCCTTTTAAGCTCGGAGGACCAAGATTAAAATGCAACCAGCCCTTACCATCATTCCCCCCACCCCCCTCCCCCACTCCTCCTGTTAGCAATGTGTTTACAACACCAAAGATAAATTGTCATGAACGAACTCTCAAATTGGAATTTTATCAGAAAGGTGAAAAAGGTATGGTGATCTATGGAAACATTTCATAACTTTAAGCAATTATTTTCTAATGCTGGAACATTTATTCCTCACCTGCCCTGTGATTTCCTGACACTGACACTAGAGGGTAGATTTTTAAGAATTCATCCTCCCAAAATGTTGCTTTGTGACCAGGATTTGTGCCTTGGGAATTTGGCCATGGAAGTCAATGGCTCCTACAGGATTTTCGACCCATTAATTTAAATAGATGGAAAATCTTGCGGAGCCTGCAATATACATGTGCTGAATTCCCAAAATGCCTCCTTGGCATGTGAAACTTTATGCTGGGAATCCAAATTCATCAAATCTATCCTGGGGCACTGACATCCTCACCTTAATGAGCAAACTTGGAAAAGAAAACAAGAAGAATGCTAAAAATAGTCAAGTGTTCTGCCCTTGGTTACAACACAATTATATTTGATCTCTTCCTATTTACTTAAAAATAATTTTTATGGAGGACGTTACAAAAGAATAACTATATAACATTACTATGTCAAGTAGCTAGACTGAAACTGTCTTGGTAACTGACAGCAGAAAGATGCACCACTGCATCTATGAAAAGCCCTGATTATCAAGTTGCTCCACTAAACGTTTGACAAGTACTCATCAACTCACTACAAAAGAGTAAAATTTTCATAGAATTAAAGCTAAAACAAAAATGTCAACTGGTTTGATGACTAATTTTTCACATGCTTTTCAGCAGCTGGGATATACCTCCTCTTTGAGTCAGCATTCTACAACTTTCCTTTCACTGGATATCAAAATAATTCTGAATGAACACTGACATATTGTGCAGCCAAGTAGCTCAGAGACAAATGCCAAAATGCAGGGTGTAATACAGGTAAAAGATTGTCAGAAAGCCTGGTCTGCATCATACAATTACTTTCAGGATTCAAGGGAAAAAGTATTACTAAAATTTGTCTTCAAGAGAAGGAATGGGCGAAGGGGGGTCTTTGACAGGATAAACTGCAAATGGTTTGGGGAAATGTCAGATTTAATGAACCAAATGGCCTTTTGTTTTAATTAGATATTTACTGGACAAAACATGAAAAACAATTCATTCCTGTAGACTGAAACATGCAAGGGCATCATTTGACTTGTCACTTTGATTATTTTGGTGATGCAGTGAGGATGTTGTTTGTGGTTTTGCTACATTCCTCCACATGACTGCACTTCAACTGGTGCTTCATTGGATGCAAAGTGCTTTGGGACATGCTGGGGTGTTAAAGAAGCTATATAAATGTATTTGTTTATTCTTTCACTTTTTAAGAGAGGAGGATTAAAAGACATTAAGAGAATGCAAATTCTTCAAGGTTAATGTTTGTTGTTTGCTGAAGTGCGGGGTGCATAGTTTGGCAGGGTTGGAGGGTAAAGGTAGTTGTGGATAGGGCACTGGGGCTGCAGAAGGGTAAAGAGCCAAGTGTTCATATCACCACAGGACTTGTGCCTGCCCTGTTTTAAAGTTACAGCAGCAGATTAGGAACAGTTGCCAAGGCAAGTCCCAGTCAAAAGAATAAAAGAGTGTGAGTAAATCAGACAGGTCTTTAAGTGTATTTTATCAATTAATAGGATCACGGCTGTTGTTTTTTCTCAACTGCATTTTCCTTCTTCCTATTTCCCTTGATTGCCTTGATGTCCAAAATATATTGATCTCAATCTTGAATATACTCAATGACTGAATATCTACAGTCCTTTGGATAGAAAATTCCAAAGATTCACAATTCTCGGAAGGAAGACATTCCTCCGTATCTCATTTCTAAATGGTCAATTTCGGACATCTAGCATACCCAGCATTCTGTACTTTGGTTAAATGTCTGTTAAGCTAGAGCTGTCCCCCAGCACCTCAGACTTCCCTGTTACCCTTCACCAGCCAAACATCATTTTTTTTTAGCTTCCCTCTAACCCAATGTTGTCAACTCTCCAATCCTTTCTCTTGTTCAACTTTATTATTCTTCACTGTCCCTTTATTAGGCTGGAACTTTCTTCACAAAGTTCAACTCCCTCCGTTCTGTTCCCTACAAGCCTTATAAGCTGACCTCTTTCATTGGACATGAGTTCAATGTAACAGTTCAATCTCTTGCTTCCTGGTCCACCAAAGTTGCCCATATGAGAAACATGATTTCTACTCACTATAAATTCACCAGAAAGACAGCCTCACCAGTTTTAATCAGTTGTGAATCAGAAGGCATGCATTTCTCTTTTGCTGCCAATTTATTTGCAACGGTACAATTTAATTTGACGACCATATGTTTTATTGAGCATACATGACATATTGACATACTCAAAATCGATTCCCCATTGAGGACGACTTGCCACCTCTAACGTATTGCCAACTAACTTCTCAATTTTCATTTCCCTCCTGGGAAGCTGACAATTAAAGTTCCTGCCTGCCCCTTTCCCTTCGTCCTGGAGCTTTGCTGGATTCCACCTACATTTTCACTAAAGCTCTGTAGAACTGCAATCAATGATCGTTCCTCTTATACTCCAAACCCTTTCCTTTAAGCACCATTTCCCTTCAAATAGCTTCATGTATCTGCAAGTTAACTTGCTATCCCTTGCATGTAAGTGTAAACAAATCCCTATTCATGCCAACATTGACCTTCTCACCTTTTATAAATATTCAGATTTTATAAATATTCTCTAAATAATGTTCTGTCACATTTTTGCGAAGTTATTCAGCCTATTCATACCCATTTGTATCCTCTCTGCATCTTCCTCACAAGTTACTTTCATCTAAAACAAAAACAAATTGCTCGAGAATCTCAGCAGGTGTGGCAGCATTGTGGTAGGAATAACAATCAGAAAGATGTTATGAAACTTGAAAGGGTTCAGAAAAGATTTACAAGGATGTTGCCAGGGCTGGAGGATCTGAGCTACAGGGAGAGGCTGAACAGTCTGGGGCTGTTTTCCCTGGAGCGTCAGAGGCTGAGGGGAGACCTTACAGAGGTTTACAAAATTATGAGGGGCATGGATAGGATAAATAGACAAAGTCTTTTCCCAGGTGTCAGGGAGGGCATAGGTTTGGGGTGAGAGGGGAAAGATATAAAAGAGACCTAAGGGGCAACTTTTTCACGCGGAGGGTGGTACATGTATGGAATGAGCTGCCAGAGGATGTGGAGGTGGCTGGTATAATTGCAACATTTAAGATGGGTATACGAATAGGAAGAGTTTGGAAGGATATGGGCCGGGTGCTGGCAGGTGGGACTAGATTGGATTGGGATATCTGGTCAGGATGGACGGGTTGGACCGAAGGGTCTGTTTCCATGTTGTACATCTCTATGACTCTATTTCTGAGCCTTCTTTGTATCATCACTATTTGGATATGTAACTCGCAGTTCTTTCATTGAAGTCAGTGAAATATATTGTAAGTAGCTGACACCCAAACATTGATCATGCTGGCACCCATAATGATTATATCCTGCCAATGTGAAAAAGATCCACTTATTCCTAGTATCTGCTTTCTGTCCATTAATCAATCCTCAATGTATGCTAATATATTATCCCCAGTTGCATGAGGCCTATTATTAAACATAATAACACATTTCAGTGTAATACAGTGGCACTGCATGATTTGTTTCCAAAAGCATTTAAGTAAAATATTTTCATGAAATCCATTCTTCTTTCAATTTTTTAAATTTAGCAACTTACAACTAGCTCAATCTTCTGACTTCTCTTATGACATGCATTTACTTTGAAGTCATAAGACCAATTGTGTGCTGTGGATTTGCTGTTACATGCACTCTTCTGGCCTTCCTGTCACCCGACCAACCTATAATTATTGCCATTTGGTCACAGCAGGAGAAGTCTAGAGTCTGTGCTCTTTGCTGGAGTTGCATTTAAATGAATCATTAAATATATCCTGCCAAACGTTGTACAGAAATTGCTCTTATAGTTGAGAAATTGTCTGTGGTTACATGAATTAAAATGAAAAGTTTATATTGCAGCAAGTTTTATACTGCAGGAGTAATAGCAGCATGGTTTTACTGATGTTAAGATATCACTGTGGAAATTACCAAGCAGCATGTTTCAGAGACTCAAACATGTTTAATCAAGCAACAAGATTGCTGTAGAAGGCTCAAAACTCAATTTTCTGCATTTGATGACACCGCAATATAACTAACCCTTATTTTGTGATTTACCAGTAAATTAATGTACCTAGTAAGTGTGCAAGAACAATAAACCGAAACATCACAAAGAAACTGTGTTTACAGACTAAAATATTATCTGCAATATAAATCCCTTTGTCACAATGGAAACTGAATAAAATTTGTGCTGCAGACTTACAAATGACCTGGGATCTACTTTCAACATTACCCACATTCTCAGCTTGGTTTTGCACTTGTAAATAAATCTGTGGTGAATATATAAAATGAAATGAAAATCTAAAGCATTTTTGCAACACATTGTCTCCCCATATTACCAGTAATTTCGAGAAATTTTGGCTACAGTCCTTGCAAGTTCCCAATGAACAAAGCTGAAAGCCGGGAGTAAACATTTCATGTAAAACTATTAAAAGATTGTGAATAAGGCTTTCATTGTCAATAACAAACTTGAGACCTGAAACTCCTTATGTAATGAAAATGGAATATCTGCTGTAACTCTAATTAACAACATGCCATTCAAAGTGCTGGAACACATGGGTTTCAAACATAAGATATCTGAGAATGTGATTTCACTCGTGAGTCATTATCAACAGGAAATCTTTTTTTTCCCCATTTGTTTCATTTTGGCATTTCACCAGAGAATAACTGTGATTAAAAACTTAACTTGCTTGTTTTGAACTTTAGCAGACTTAACTTTCAAGGCGACTTAGGCGGCTGTATGCAATATGGTGAGAACTCTCTGCAAACATAATTCACCAATAACAGTGAAACACAAGAAACACAAAACTTACCATTTAACAATACTCACTTGCAAAGAGGTCAATTTACATTGACCATTTCTTGATTGTAAACTTCACTCACAAAAGGTGTTTCTATGAAAAGTATTGTTCAGTCAAATATGTATATCCAAAAATTCTTCTGCTTACAGATGGTATATGATGAGAGATAGCCACGTCAAATATGCTTTGTTGTTTTATTTTTAGACTCTTGGTTTCGTTAATTTACATTATTACACTTTATTTATAAATGCAACTTAGGCAGAAAAAAATAAGTGACAGCAGAAATCAGTAAACGTTTCCTTCTCGCACAGAGTGAAAGTGGAAGTGTTAATATGAGAACGTTCATGTTTCCAAAGAAGTTGTGTTTTTACATCCTGTCAGTGCTGCATGACATAAAGGTGCAGCATTACAAAGGCAGACAATTCAAGCATTCATTTATATTTCCTGCCCTGAAGAACTACTGCAGATTGAACTAAAGCTATTACCATCCTAACTGTGAGAATTTTCAGTCAATTTAAAACCCCAGCTGAATGTGCTAAATGAATTGTGTATATTTCTTTGACCTGATTCAAAGTAACATTTATCGTTGGTGTCTCAAAGACATGAAGTAGAAGCTGGGTTCTATAGTTAGGTACTAATAATGAACAAGTATGTGCAGAAATGTGTGAAGTTGAGTAAAGCACTGATGAGGTAAGCAGCATTAGAAGAGCAGTATAGTGCTTAGTTCACAATTTCTAGCTTGCAAGTCAAAAGTTCAGGTCTAGCTGACGTAGATTTGCACCTTACATTTGCAGTGAATGGACAGTGTTAGACTTGGCTACTATATTACAAGGTGCAAGCTTTCCATGTGGATGTTAGTCAATAGCTGTTGATATCCACGTGTTTGCTCTGCACTAAGCACTCTTCCTTCAGTCTGATCATTCTATGATCTCTGTGGCACTTATAGGAATGTGTGTCTCCTGGGACAAACTGTTGTCTTAACCAGATAAACAGCTATTTATCATAAAAGATGGAAGTAAGACCTGCATTTACATGATAGTTTTCACAATGTACATGATTGGCTTTCATGATACCCTAAAATGCCGCACAGCCAATTAAGTATATGTGAATGGATCACTAATGAGATGTAGGAAACACAGCAAGGTCCTAAATGAATAAGTAATCTATCTTTTCTGAATGCAGTGTTATTAAGGACAAACGGAGGAACTCCACTGACCCCCTTCAAAATAGTTCCATGGTGACTTTGTGACAAATTGAGCTTTACATCTCTCAGTTTTAATATGATGGCCATTTGAATTCAAATTATGAAATAATTCTACAGGGGTAATCGCTTCTGCTTTCCCTGTTGCTATTCTTCTGTAATGATAACATTTAGCAATATAATCCATTTGCCATTTAAGGAGAGGAAAAGTTGTGTGTGTTTATTCCTTACACGAAGATGGATCCTCTCTCTGAAATTAATTCAAAAAACAGCTATTCATTGAACAGAGGTTTACAAACAATGACCTGGTTTCAGGTACCACTGCAATGGAAACACATAAGAATCAGAAGCAAGACTTGTCAATTCAATGTTGAAAAATAAATCTCAGGACACTTCACAGAAGCATAATCAAAAATAAAATTAAAACAGAAGTATATAAGGAAATATTAGAAATTGCCATGACAACACTTCATCAAAGAGAAGGGCACTTAAACAGCATAGGGAGGTGAAAAGGCAAAGGGAATATAGAAGACGATCCAGATTGTGGATCTAAGGTGACTAAAGGGATAACCATCAGTGATTGGCTGGAACAAGGCTATGATACATAAAGACCAGAGGCAGAAGAAGTGAGTATTCAGGGAAATAGGGTTGAGCCCTGGAGGGCTGACAGAAAAAGTCAGTTGTGACAGTATAAAGAGATTTTTGTCAATGTCGCTAAAACAAAGCTGAAAGTCATCATTCCCACCATGGTGAAATTATTCACAAGTATCAAAAAGTTGTATTTTAATTTTAATCACTTGAAGGAAGGAAGCAAACTTGTACACAACCCAAAAATAGGTGGAAAGGCAAGTTGTCAGAGAGATACCAATGACTTACAGTGAGATATTCATAGATTAAATAAGTGGGCAAAGTATAATATGGGAAAATGAGTAATTGTTCACTTTGGAAGAGAGAACAGAAGAACAGAGTATTATTTAAATGGAGAAAAACTGCAGAAAGTTGCAACACAAAGGGACTTGTGAGTACTTCTGCACTAAACACAGGAAGCTAGTACATGGATACAGCAGGAAATCAAGGAGGCTATTGGAATGTTGGCCCTTATTTCAAGGGAAAATGATCTAGATAATTACAGTAGAGGAAGGTGCAAACATCTGTGGAGAATAACGGTGCAATGAGGCTAATTCGTATTGATCTAACAAGGAATGAGCATAGACTTAATTATTCAAGTGGTATCCTCATGGCGGTTCGAGGAAGAAAAACATATTGGTAAAGAACAAAGGAATTTATTTCTGCTCATGCAGATAGGCCTTCTAGAACAGTCTGTTTACGAGTCAAGACTTGATAATCCAAATCTGATCTGTGCAGTTCCAAGAAAGAGATGCAATATTAGCAGTACAATATTTCAAATGAGGTGTTGTTATGTCTATGTGTTCAAGTGATGTAAGAGTAGGGAAGTCTTACTGCGACTGCACGAGGTGCTGGTGAGAGCACATCTGGATTACTATGAGCAGTTTTGATACTCTTATTTAAGGAAATACAAGTTTGTTGTAGGGAATTCAGAGAAGGTTCACTAGGATGGTCCTCACTAATGAGGGATTGTCTTATGAGGAAAGGTTAAACAGACTGGGATTCCACTGACAAAAGTCTAGAAGAATGAGAGGTGATCTTGTGAAAACAAGTAGGATTCTTAAAGGGACTTCACAGGGTAAATGCTGAGAGGAAGTTTCTCCTTTTCAGAGAGTCTAGGATCAGAGGATATAGTCTCAGAATAGAGAGGCACCAATTTAAGGAGGAGAAATAAGGAGGAATTTATCTCAGAGCTGTGAATCTTTGGAACTCCTTGCCAGAGAGAGCTATTGGGGCAGAATCCGTGCGCATATTTAAGACTGAAAAAGATTCTTGATTAGTAAGGAAATCAAGAGTTACAGAGAAAGGGCAAGAAGTGGACACGAGAAACACCAGATCAATTATGATTCTATTGAATGGTGTAGCAAGCTCAAGGGGCTAAATGGTCTACCCCAAAAAAGATGGGATAGATCCAGGTTGTTGTTAATGGTAGGTGGGGACAAGGGGGACATGAATAATCTTCTGTGCTGGGTTTTCCTCTGCACATGAATGTGCATTTTGGTGCGTTCATGGGCATACTTTCTTTGCAGCAATCTGATTTTCTCTACATTCCTGACCCAGTATCATTTTCCTGTGGCTTTGCTGAGGTTTGAGAATGCTGAATATGAAAAATGTCCACACTTCCCCAATGAAGTGTGGGGAATTAATTCATATCGAATACAGGGGAGAGTGAGCCATTTGGATACAGAACTGATGCGAAAGTAGAAGACAGACAGTGGTGGTGGAGGGTTGCTTTTCAGACTGGAGGCCTGTGACCACTGGAGTGCTACAAGGATCAGCGCTAGGCCCACTGCTTTTCATCATTTAAATAAATGATTTGGATGTGAACATAGGAGGTATGGTTAGTAAGTTTGCAGATGACACCAAAATTGGTGGTGTAGAAGACAGCGAAGAAGGTTACCTCAGAGTGTAATGGGATCTTGATCAGATGGGAAAATGGGCCAAGGAATGGCAGATGGAATTTAATTTAGATAAATTTGAGGTGCTGCATTTTCAAAAGGCAAATCAGGCCAGAACTTATACATCTAATGGTAAGGCCCTGGGGAGTATTGCTGAAGAAAGAGATCTGTGTGCATAGTTCATAGTTCCTTGAAATTGGAGATGCAGGTAGACAGGATAGTGAAGGAGGCATTTGATATGCTTGCCCTTATTGATCCGCGCATTGAGTATAGGACTTGGGAGCTCATGTTGAGGCAGTACAGCACATTGGTTAGGCCACTTTTGGAATACTTCCTTCAATTCTGGTCTCCCTGCTATAGGAAGGATGTTGCGAAAAATGAAAGGGTTCAGAAAAGATTTACAAGGATGTTTCCAGGGTCGGTGGATTTGAGCTATAGGGAGAGGTTGAATAGGCTGGGGTTGTTTTCCCTGGAGCGGAGGTTAAGGGGTCATACAGGTTTATCAAACTATGAGGAGCATGGATAGGGTGAATAGCCCAGGTTATTTTTTCCCTGGGGTGGTTGTGGGGAAAAACTAGAAGTCATAGGTTTAAGGTAAGAGGGAAAAGATCTAAAGGGACCTCAGGGGCAAACTTTTTCACACAGAGAGTGATGTGCGTAGGTGCCAAAAGGAGTGATGGAGGCCGGTACAATTACATTTAAAAAACATCTGGATGGGTTCATGAATAGCAAGGATTTCAAGAAATATGGGCCAAAAGCTGGCAAATGGGACTAGATTAACTTAGGATATCTGGTCGGCATGGACATGTTGGACCAAAAGGTCTATTTCCATGCTCCATAGCTGTACAGGTTCTAGTAACAAACTGGTTTTTTGTGGTTCCTGGTGTGTCAAACTAAAAGGATAATAGATATCAGAAGATATTTTTAAATGGCAGATATTCATTTTTCCTTAGTTTAAATGAGGTGGGTCAATTAGCTCAGTTGACTGGGCGGCTGGTTTGTGACAATAGTGATACCAGCAACATCAGTTCAATTACAAAGCTGGAACTTATCATGAAGGACGCAACCTCTACCCTTGCCTGAAGCAAGGTAACCCTCAAGTTAAACCACCATAAAGTCATCTCTCACTAATGAGACAGCAGTCAATGGTCTGATAAGATAATAGTAACTTTCCCTTTCCCGAGACATGGAGGTTTGTAATATTTTCTATAGGTCATAGAGTCATAGAGATGTACAACATGGAAATAGACCCTTTGGTCCAACCTGTCCATGCCGACCAGATATCCCAACCCAATCTAATCCCACCTGCCAGCACTTGGCCCATACCCTCCAAACCCTTCCTATTCATATACCCATGCAAATGCCTCTTAAATGTTGCAATTATACCAGCCTCCAACACTTCCTCTGGCAGCTCATTCTATACACGCACCACCATCTGTGTGAAAAGATTGGCCCTTAGGTCTCTTTCATATCTTTCCCCTCTCACCCTAAACCTATGCCCTCTAGTTCTGGACTCCCCGACCCCAGGGAAAGGATTTGCCTATTCATCCTATCCATGCCCCTCATGATTTTGTAAACCTCTATAAGGTCACCCCTCAGCCTCCGATGCTCCAGGGAAAACGGCCCCAGCCTGTTCAATCTCTCTATGTAGCTCAGATCCTCCAACCCTGGCAACCTCCTTGTAAATCTTTTCTGAACCCTTTCAAGTTTCACAACATCTTTCCGATAGGAAGAAGACCAGAATTGCACACAATATTCCAACAGTGGCCTAACCAATATCCTGTACAGCTGCAACATGACCTCCTTTACTTAATACTCTGACCAACAAAGGAAAGCATACCAAACGCCTTCTTCGCTATCCTATCTACCTATGACTCTACTTTCAAGGAGCTATGAACCTGCACTCCAAGGTCTTTCTGTTCAGCAACACTCCCTAGGACCTTACCATGAAGTGTATAAGTCCTGCTAACATTTGCTTTCCCAAAATGCAGCACCTCACATTTATCTGAATTAAACTCCATCTGCCATTTCTCAGCCCATTGGCCCATCTGAGAGTGGTACATTGTGCATTCGGAATGAGTTGCAACGGAGATCCAAGAGGAACACAGAGGTGGCATAGTTGACATGAATGATCTGGGAAGGAAGAGGGACATGAATTAGAATGGATATGGTGTGAGGTGGGGCAGTCAGGCAATAAGAGACATTTAATCACCGTTGGGAACTGACAGTGTTGGAAGACCAAGGTGGCTTACATAACTGGCCTGCCTTCATGTTCACGGTTTGGCACACTACACTGTGAAGGCAACCCCAATCTGAAAACCAGTCCAAGAGCCGGACATGGGCAAGTGTATGATTTGGAAGCTGTGAAAATACACCTGCTGGGTTTTCTTCAGCCCAGTGGAAGAGTCAGCTCTCCGTCATTCCTAGTTCTAATAGTGACTCTGGCCTAACTGATTTCACTCCTGCAAATTGGCTTTGGCAATAATGACTTCAATTAAAATAACCATTGGGAAGGATGTAGGCAAGGCTGCCAACTTTCAGTTAGCTATTTTACACTATCGCAACTAGTCAAGATCTATCTCTGAGGCTCCCTCTGTTACTGTTACATATTCTGCATGGAAAAGTAGCTTACATTAGAAATGGCAACACTTGCAGACTGTCAGGGGTGCTGCTGATTGATGTTTACTCAGAAAGTCATTAAGATATTTCTTTGAATGCACAACAGCTTGAGCTATCAGCTGAGATTTCTGAAGGAAATATCATTATATGGCACAGTGACTCAGTGGTTAGCACTGCTGCCTCACAGCGCCATGGACCCAGGTTCGATACCACCCTCGGGCAACTGACCGTGTGGGTTTGCACATTCTGCCCGTGTCTGGTTTCCTGCCACAATCCAAAGAGGTGCAGTTTAAGTGGATTGACCATGATAAACTGCCCATAGTGTCCACGGATGTGCCGGTTAGCTGGTTAGCCATGGGAAATGCAGGGTTACAGGAAAGAGCAGGAGCCTAGGTCTAGATGGGATGCTCTTCAGAGATGGGCTGAATGGCCTACTTCCACACCACAGGGATTCTATGATCAATAAATGTAAGATTACATTATGTCTGCAGCTCTTAAAGTTTGGTGTTAGAGATCAGCATTCCCACTCTCAGGACCAGGGGATTGCTGGGAAGGTTGACATTTATTGTCCATCGTTAGCTGCTTTGAAAAATTGTTTCTGGACTACTTTGAATTATCAGTAGTTACACTGGAGTCACAAACAGTCAAGCCCAACTAAAAACAGCAGTTTTGCTTTGATAAAAGTTATAAATGTCAAGAGTTCAGTTTTTTTTCATGACAATCTGACAACTTCCACTCCAATGTTACTGATATCAGCTTCTTAAAGTCAGAGTTTGTAAAACTATATTCAAATACTAAACTTAACAGGTGGGATTTGAACTCAATTTCTCCAGATTGTTTGTCCAGGCCGCGGAATTATCCATCCAGAAACATCACGGCTACGCGAATGTAATTTAATTTATTCTGGCTCTTTGTGGGCAATATCCGATATAAATTGCATGGTTGTACAGTGACCCAAAAGTTCCTATGCCTGCTGCACTAAAGGGAGTCATTTTAATTTACAATATGGGTGCTAACATAAACAAGCATTTAAAGTGATCATGAATCTGCACTTCAGAAAAAAAGTACAGCAGGATCATCGACTGTGGTAAATGAGACTTGGGAGGGCATTCTTGGTCCCACAAGAGACTGTCCAGTGTTTTTTTTTAAATCTAGCCTCCCCTGACCATAACCACTTTTGGTATCCTCAACAGGCTAACTTGTCGAAAAGAGACTGTAACAGCAACCTCCTGTTATTTTCATCCCACTAGCCAGAGCTCACGATATTAGAGCCAGGTTCAGATGGGAGTTTCCTTCTGTTTCTTTTTAAATTCATGAATGGGATATGGACATCACTGTCCAGCCCACCATTTATTGTCCTTGCCTAGTTGCCGTTGAGAAGGTAGTGCTGAGTTGCCTTCTTGAACTATCACTGCCACAATGCTGTTAGGAAGGGAGTGATTTTGACATTAAAAGGAACAACAACATATCTGGATGGTGAAGGGGAACTTGCAGATCATGGTGTTCCCATGTGTCTATTGCCCCCTAGGTTTGGAATATGCTGTTTAAGGAGCCTCGCTGAATTTCTGCATTGCGTTTTTATAGGTGAGACACACTGCTGCAATTGAGTGTCAGTGGCGAGCAAGTGGGGCTGCTTGGTATCAAGCTCTTTGAGTATTGGTGGACCTGCACAAATCCAGACAAAAAAAAACAGAACTCAATCACACTGTTGACTTGTGCCTTGTAGATAGTGGACATTCTTTGGAGAGTCCTTTGATGGGTTACTAGCTACAGGATTCCTAGCCTCTGACCTGCACAGATTGCCACAGTACTTATATGGCTAGTCCAGTTTAACTCAGGTCAATATTAGCTCCAGGATGTTAATAGTGGGGGATTTGATGCTGGCAATGTCATTAAATGTCAAGGGGAGATAGTTGATTGCCTCTTCATGTAAATGGTCATTGCTTTGCAAATGTATGACACGTGTTACTTGCCACTTGTTGGCATATGTGGCTATTGTCCACATCTTCCTGCATTTGGATACGGACTGCTTCAATATCTGAGCTATGGTGAGTGGTATTGAAAATTATGCAATCATCAGCGATCATCCCCACTTCTGACCTTATGACAGAGGGAAGGTCATTACTGAAGCAGCTGAAGGTGGTTGGGCCAAAGACACTACCCTGAGGATCTCTACAGAGATGTCCTGAAGCTGAGATAACTGACTTAGAACAATGACAACTATCTTCCAATGTGCCAGGTCTTACCTCAAACGGCAAAGAGTTTTTACCTGATTTTCATGGGCCTGGAGTCATGATCCTATGTTTGTGAGGATACAGTAATTCGAGAGGGAACTGGACATTGTGGCTATGGTCATTGGACAGCCGCATCGACAAGGAATTGGGAGGATTAATCGGGTGGGGAGTCAGTTGGGATATTACCTCCCCCCAGTCATTTCAAACATAAATGGGCGAACGTAAATTAGATCACCGTACCCATTGTTAATCCATTCATCCTCCAACACTGCTCAATTTTATGGACATCTGGAGAGATACCTGGTGGAGTCTTCCTGTTGAGACGGTCCAGGCATACTGTCACGAAGGCAACATTATTAAGTTGGGGGTGTGACGCTCCACAGTTTCTTGCCCTCCCTGTTTCTGCCAGAATGAAGTCAAGGCTAGGAAGGTCGAAGGTTGCCCTTCCTCTTGAGGCCTTTAAGTGGTCAACAAATGACTAGAGCTATTGAATTATAGAACATTACAGTAAGAAAAGAGGACATTCAGTCCATCAAGTGCATGCTGGTCATCAAGCACCTACACATTCTAATCCTATTTCCCAGCACTCCCTCTGGAATTTTATATGCTTTTGTGATTCTAACTTTAAAAATGTTCGGTTTAGAATTTCCTCTTTAGTTTGAAAGCCTTGAATGAAATGCACTGTTGAGCAGATCAGTATCAAATTCTACAGTTTGTGGGTATTTATGCAAAACATCTGAATGCATTGATGGTCATCCATTAACCAGGGTTCAAAAATAAACTCCACTTTATCAATTTATGGTGCTCATTGGATGGAATGTAATAGTCAGGAGATGGTCATTAAATTATCCCATTAATTATTATGCTAACTCAATAAAAATAAGTAATCTATCTGTTCATTTGCTGGGACATAATTGTAGGTTAAAAGGCTGCAGTATCAAATGTGCAAAACAAATGTGAATAGAAGGTTACATCACTCATTTTAACAGAGTTAAAGACTGCTCCATCTCTAGGCTGCTTGTAATAAAGAATGCTGGAACATTGCACTGGAATAGGGGGAACCTTACAATGCATACTTCTCAATATTTTATCGCAGTTTCAAGGGTGATGCAACATTCAGTGTACGTATTTTTAAAAAGCAGTATAATGTTAACTGCATACAAAAATCTAATGGTTGAATCAATTAAGAATCTTGTACAATACTGCTCAGATATTTTACAAAGCAAACTTGTGGGAACTGTTCAAAATCAAAACCCTGACAAAATCTTCCAGTCATGGCAGATGTAAAGACCCCACAGAAGAACTGATCTTCAGACAAATGTGGGGATTGCTTGGTGCATTTGTATTTCCAAAGGTCAACTCCTTACTACCTTGGAGCCTGTGTAAATGTCTCCAATTCTGATCTACAGTCAGACAGTTGGTAAAGATCACAGATAAACTTCTCCTATCCTGATTGTACCTAATGACTCAATGCCACCAATCCAGCCACCAGGACACCCCTCAGACTGGAGCGAGCTACCCCATCCAACCACCTTGTTCACTTACCCCTCTACTAACCTACACACCTCTTAACTTATCCAACAGTTTTGGTCCCCACACCTCAGGAAGGACATACTGGCACTGGAACGTGTCCAGCGGAGATTCACACGGATGATCCCTGGAATGACAGGTCTAGCATATGAGGAACGGCTGAGGATACTGGGATTGTATTCGTTGGAGTTTAGAAGATTAAGGGGAGATCTAATAGAGACGTACAAAATAATACATGGCTTTGAAAAGGTGGATGCTAGAAAATTGTTTCTGTTAGGCGAGGAGACTAGGACCCGTGGACACAGCCTTAGAATTAGAGGGGGTCATTTCAGAACGGAAATGCGGAGACATTTCTTCAGCCAGAGAGTGGTGGGCCTGTGGAATTCATTGCCACGGAGTGCAGTGGAAGCCGGGACGCTAAATGTCTTCAAGGCCGAGATTGATAGGTTCTTGTTGTCTAGAGGAATTAAGGGCTACGGGGAGAACGCTGGCAAGTGGAGCTGAAATGCGCATCAGCCATGATTGAATGGCGGAGTGGACTCGATGGGCCGAATGGCCTTACTTCCACTCCTATGTCTTATGGTCTTAACTGTTCACCTCACCCCACCTAACCACCCATTCATTAAAATGCATTCCAAGACAATCTCTCAGACCATCCATACCAATTGTACCCTTACTGTGTCTCACAGTTTAATGTACTTTTCCCATGAGAAGTTTGTTAATCTTGATTAAAATCCAATCCTTGCTATCTCTACTCACCATTGGATCTCAATAACATCTTTATGTTTGTGAAGGCCCTATTAGAGTCATTGTTAAAAACCCCAGTGAAATGTCTAACCTGGGCCTTTAAGCTTTCTCAATTATGGTAGATATGAAATAGGTGGAGGTGGGTTGGGGACTGGGCTCTTTGCCAGTCCAGTCAAGCTCCCCGGAAGATGCTGCCCTATGCAGCTCTTCTTCAACCAGAATCGGGAGACTCTAGAAGAAATACGCAGTATCACCAGGTTGGGAAAATCTTCAAGGCCAGAGGCAATGCACACAGTAGGATTCAGGCCCATTTCTTTTACTTCCAAGGTGACTGAAAAATGGATCACTTTTGAATCAAAGAAATGCAATGAAACCATGAGGGGAGTGAATAGGGTGAATATCCAAAGTCTTTTTCCCACAGTAGGGGAGTCCAAGACTCAAGGGCATAGGTTTATGGTGAGGGGGAAATATATAAAAGGGATCTAAGAGGTAACTTTTTCATGTAGAAGGTAGTGCATGTAAGGAATGAGCTGCTCGAGGAAGTAGTGGAGGCTGGTACAATTACAACATTTGGAAAACATCGGCTTGGACATATGAATAGGAAGGTTTAGAGGATCTGGACCAAGTACTGGGCAAATGGGACTGCATTACTTTAGGATATCTGGTCAGCATGGACAAGTTGGGCCGAAGGGTTTATTTCCATGCTGTACAACTCTATGAATACTGATAGTTCAAGCAGAATCTGTGGAGAAAGAAACAGTTAATATTTCATGTTTGGTTCTGAAAAGTCACAGATCTGAAATATCAGCTGTTTCACCTTTTTGGTTTGACCCGAGATATACAATTGATTTAACGAGTCTCCTTATGTGCATTCAGAATACATAGTGTGCAAAGCTGAGGTGATAAAAGTGAGCCTTAAAAAGATTTACATGTCAATAGTAATTAGAAATGTTCCACGAACCAGTACATTATCAATTACCAACAGTACTCTTAAGCAATTTTCCTGATTTGATGAAGTTTCAGCATCACACAATGAAGTACTCAAACATCAAGTGATCGATCTCTGACTGAATTTTGATGATGATTATATTTCTCCAAAAAAACCGTGTGCACCTGAATCCTTCATTAGGATTTACAATAAAACACAGAACTGTGGATGCTGAAGATCTGAAACAATAAACAGCAATGGCTGGCAAACTCAGCAAGTCTGGCAGCATCTGTGGAGAGAATGCAAGGTCAATGTTCTGAATCTAGTGACCCTTCTTCACAAAGGTTCTAGAGGAGGGTCACTAGACTCTAAACTTTCATTCTGCTTTCGCTTTCCACAGATGCTGCCAGACCTGCTGAGTTTCTCCAGCACTTTCTGCTTTTGTGTCAATTTTCATAAAATGTTCTATGACAAAAAAAACTCACTTCTCGACATGAATTGACATCCGCGGTTTAAAACTGTGTGAGTTACATTTAACCTTAAAGAATTAGACATTTTTTGCCCAGTTATAAATTGTTAAGTGGGCCCAAAAGCAATCAATGATCTGAATGGGGCATTTGATGTTAGAATGCTGACTACACCAAATGTTCGTAAATCAAATGGCTTGGACACAGACCTGAGGCCAGACGTTAACTCAGATCATTTCAAGTAAGTTAAAATCTTGCCCATATCTCTCCTGGTGAATTTCATTTTACGTAATGAATCAACGCATTACCAATTAAAAATTTGTCTAACTCCTCCTTAAATTTACTCAATGTCCCAGTATCCACCGCACTTTGGAATTGCGAATTCCACAAATTCATAAGCCTTTGGGAGAAGTAGTTTCTCCTCAACTCCGATTAAAATTTGCTACCCCTTATCCTCAGACTATGACCTGCTATCGTAGAGTGACCCACAAGAGGAAGCAGCCGCTCCATGTCTATTTTATTCACACCTTTTATCATCTTGAATACCTCAGTTTGATCTCCCCTCATCCTCCTAACAACCCACCAACCCAGTGAGTATTCTAAATCATCCCATTCAAATGTGTTAGTACACACCTCTGGAGCAGGAGGGTTTTGAACTGGGTGTCCTAGGTCAGAGTTAGGGACACTATCAGTGTACCACAAGGCCCAGTCATTCATTACATAAAGTAATGCATTACTGCAGGTGATTTGTTAACCACCAGTGATTCATTAATCCCGCATAACTCATTAATTTGAGCTGACTGAGTATCTATAGTTATAGAATCATAAAGCACAGAAGAGGCCCTCCAATCCATCAAATCTGTACTGACCTATCAACACTAATCCCACTTTCTTGCAGTTGGCCCACAGCTTTGAATATTATGACATTTTAAGGTTTCCCATATATACTACCCTCCAAGGTAGAGCATCCAGATTCCCACCATCTTCTGAATAAAAAACTAAAATTCCTCAAATCCCCTGTAAACTTCTGGCCCAACACCATGTTTCTCTGAGCTCCCTAGTGTCCTGCGATTCATTGAGTACTCCCTTGTCTTGTTACGTCTTCCAAAGTGTATCACATCACACTTTTTCAGTTAACTTCCATCTGCCACTGGTTCATTTGACCAACCCATCTATATCTTCCTGTAACCCAAGACCTCTTTCTCACTATTAGTCCCACCTGGCCAACCTTCATGTTATCTGCAAACATGCATATCATCCCAACCCAACATTCTGACCTATATCATCCAAATATGTCATAAATAATAAGGGAGCCAGCAACGATCCCTGTTGTATGTCACTGCATAACAGGTTTCAGTCACACAAATAGCCTTCTACCACCACGTTCTGTCGCCTGATATGAAGCCAGTTTTGGATCCAACTTGTCAAGTTACCCTGGATCCCACGAGCTTTTACCTTCTTTAATAGTTTTCCAGGTGAGCCCTTGTCATAGGCCTTGTTGAAATCCATATAACAGCCCAAACCCCAACAACAAAGTTAATTCATTACTCCCCTCCAAATGGTTCCTTAATCCCAGGTAATTCAGTTACATGAGAGGAATCATTAAGTCCCAGGAAATTCACACAACCTGATAAATTTGTGCATCCAGACACTTTATTATATGATGGTGATTAGATTTCCTTTGTGTCACAATGCAGGCTAACCAGATGGTTTGGGCACATGTCACATCTCTGCTTAAAGTTTGGTGATGATTATTTTCCAAATAAACTGGCAAAGTCATTTGTCATACTCCATAAGTGACCAAAGACAAATCTGTCTGTTGAAAATAGATGTGGTCAGATAACTTGAGAGGCAGCAGTCTGCATTAAGCATGGGCCAAAGTAAATAGGCCACCTTCCATGAACTACCACAGCTAGTATGAGGATTGCACCTCCACCAGTGGTATCACCCATTCTAGCTATCTGAGCAATAATATGCCCAATCAATCAAACAGGCTGTAATAAGATCTTCCCTAAAACTTCAACCACAAGATAATCTTTTACCCAGATGATTCATTCTGCCATTGTCTATTTTCAATTCTGGGCACTACATGGTGATTAGATTCCCTTTGTGTCACAATGCAGGCTAACCAGATGACTTGGACACATGTCACATCTCTGCTTAAAGTCTGGTGATAATTATTTTCCAAATAAACTGGCAAAGTCCAATTTCATCCATTTTTTTCTACATGGCATCAAGGTTCAAGTTGAATTTACAAGTCAAGGTCATTGCATAGCTTGCTTTAATGCTTACTTCTTTCTAGGCATTTTTTTTGCACCAAAGCTTATATAATCTATGAAAGTATTATTATTGCTACAAAAAGAACGTTTTTTTCTAAATGATGGAAAATTTAGCAGAGTTATAATAGAATTATTTATGGATACTTAGATAATCCCCACAGAGAAGTTTAATGCATCCTAATATTTCTGACAGACCCTCATGAAATTGGATAACATCACCTTGGAATTGTCATTATTAGAATACATGTCTGCTCAAGGATGAAATGCAAAATATTCCACAAGAATATCTCCTTAATGTTAAACAAAATTAGGTTAGCAGTTGGCGAAGTAGTCACACTTACTGGAGCATTGAGAGAAAATATCTAGCTCTTCATAAAAGTTTAAGGAGGATCTTATTGGTGCTAAACTAAAAACATAGCTTTTATGTGAAACAATCTTAGCAATTACTAAAACAATAAGAAATATTATGCCAAATTGCTTTGAATTGACCATGTATAAATCACAATTGGGAAGCAAATATATAGCATGACAAATAGAAAGCACATTTCTCATTGCTACAGAAAGACTGTCAATATCATCAAAGACCCCGCCCACCCTGGTAATACTCTCTTCCAACCCCCTCCATCAGACTGAAGATACAGAAGCTTGAACACATGTACTGACAGGTTCTTTGCTGTTGATACTAGACTGCTGATTAGTCCTCTCTAATTTCAAAGCTAATGTTGATTTTGCTTTGTGCACCTCCTGTCCAGCTATAACCTTATATGCTTCCTGTTGTCTAAACATCCTCTGATCTGTATGTCCTTGTTTGTTATGATCTGTCTATACTGCATGCGAAACAAAGCTTTTCACTGCACTTAGGTATATTTGACAGCAATAAATCAAATCAAATTAACTATTCGAAACTCAGGAAAAATAATTTTCACCATATATTTTTCATTTGTTTTGATACAGAGTAAAAAACATGGCAAAATGTAGTTACCTTACAATCTTCATCACATACAATTGCTGTTAATCATACTTTCTTTCAGATATGATGCAAAGTTTTTCACATTACCATTTCAGTTTGCCAATTAATTCAGAAATTACTGAGAAGCAAATTTCTCATAAATTAAGTCATTGTTGAAAATCTTTTTTGATCTATAATACTGATATCTTTGTTTTGCTATTTTACACCTCACTTCCTTGCTTCCACCCTGAAAGCGTTAGCTCACATAAGAAAACATTCATGAGTGTAACTGAAATGTGAGTCTATATACTCAGTGTTGGCTAATTAACCATGAATGGCAACTCCACTGAGCACAATTTGACCTTAATCCAGTCTCCCTTAATGCACTTTCCAAAACAGGCTATTAGCTATTGATGCTGAGTGACAATTCAGGCTAATGTTAGTGCTTATAGTGCTCAGAAACACACCTACATCTCCCTAAACCAAGGATCATTGTAGTAATGTGATATCTTCTCTCTTGAGAACGAACACCGATAGAGTTTGTTGAACGTATCTAAATACAGAAAATAGGAAGGGAGCAAAGATTACTTGAAGCCCTACCAATCCAGGCTATAGTTCTATGTGTTATAATATCACAATAATATAGAGCTCCTTCTTTCAGGAGCTATACTTAAGCTAAAGTTCTAATTTTATTTACATTACATATCCCTCCCCCCCCCGCAAAGTAATTTTACAGTACCCATTTTCACTGCGAACATTTCACCATGAATATTTAACTATTTTACATCACTTATCATACCCTCCCCACAAGTCTCCTTCGTTTGAGCAACTTTGCTTGGGCAGCACAATGGCTCAGTGGTTAGTACTGCTGTCTCACAGCACCAGGGACCTGGGTTCAATTCCAGCTGCAGGCGACTGTGTGGAGTTTGCACATTCTCCCCGTGTCTGCATGGGTTTCCTCTGGGTGCTCTGGTTCCCTACCACAGTCCAAAGATGTGCAAGTTAGTGGATTGGCCATGCTAAATTGCCCATAGTGTCCAGGGATGTACAGGCGGATTCACTAAAGGGAAATACAACACTATCAGCAACAACAAACTAAACTGCCTGGGCAGAATCAATAGGGAATTCCTGTTTAGCACCCTGACTTACAGATCGGCTTGACAGGTTTACCTCATTCTACAGGTGATATCTGTCATTAATAAAGGAACAAAGTGTTTGCTCTCTCTCGCCAGGTTTTGCAGATCATCGTGCATTAACTTTAGCAGATGGTTTCCTCCAACAATCACTTGCCATGATCTTGGAGTTTTGAACATTTCTTCATCAGAGAGGCTTTTCCCCGTCAAACTCGCTGTTGTGTTTCTTGGGTAAGAACACTGTTTGTACGTATGCAAGATTTATAAAAAGTTTCTGCAGGCTTTTAGTTTTCAACCTGCAAAGCTTGATTACTTTGTTGGAATGCTAACAACTGGGCTTTTAGTTCAGTATTTTCCCTGAGGTAGTTAGGCTCGACAAATTCTTGGTGAGTTTTGATCCATTCAAGCTCATTCTAATACCCACCTTGAAGCTTTGCCAAGGCATTCTGAGTCTCTAAAAGCCCAAAAGTTTGGTCTTATAGTCATTGGCTGAAAAAAGTAAACTCTGTAGTGCATTCATGGCTTGCTAATGCACTTTCCTTACAGCTTCCAGCTGCCGTCTATGCAGATCAACAACTCTGCATTGATCATTAACATGATCTATTTTGGACTTAATGATCTCTTTTTCTCTGGAATAGCTTTTTTTAAAAGCTATTTGGAGTTGTACATCTTCTTAATTGGCTATTTTCTAAGGATTGAAGATGTTGCTCTAAAAATATCTAGCTGACATTGATGTTTTCTGTACATGATTGCCAAGATGAATTGCGTAGAATTGACTTCTGCCAGTGGAACTGCAACATCAAACACCCTGCCTGAACCTTTAACGATCTTGAATTCACTTTGAAAACCTAAGACCTGTATAACTGAAGATTGCCTTCGAACTCCATAATCCTAGACATCTTAGATTCCATGGCTTTTAGCAGTAAAAATGTTTGAAGTTCCCTTTAATTAATGAATGAACTAGTACAAGGATTTTTTCTCGTCTCCAAACAGTAGTCCAATGTTCTACTCGTGGAGAAATTTCTTCATCCAAGTGTGGCTGCAGTTCCTTTTGCTACATATCCTTGGCAGGTTCTGAGCAATAAATAGTCAGCTTTGCTTCTTTAGTTTTGCCAGGTAAGGACTGGTTCTCCTCAAAAGAGACATCTGGATTTTCAGGAACAGTGATGTCAAAGGTGCAGGAAGCTCCATTAACTCTCACTCCAGTGAACGAATGACTAGAGTAATGGCTTCTTGTAACTATAAGGAGAAAGAGCAAAGTGGGATCTGGAATGCCCCCTGGTGGCTGGTTACTGCATCTTTCAGTGCCTTTTTAAAAATATCATCTGCTATATTAAATTTCTGTCTTCACAGAAATCAAGGGTCTGCCTTACTTTTATTCAATGCTAGAGCGAGAGTAATACCTGGTATACTAAGTTAATGTCAGCATCATTGCTATCAGTCAACCAAAGAATATTTGCAGCAAGACATATTGCTCTGCTTAACAGAGAATTGCAATGATGAGGAATCATGTACCTCTGTCATCTCTCTTCCATTGTAAAAAAGCAAAGCATATATTTGGCCCCTCTCTCAGATTCTAGTATTTACTAAACCACAAAAGTTAAATGAAAGATGATCTGAGGATTCTTGCCCTCAATCGCGGCTCCCCCAAGCATTGAAAAGAATCGATGCATTATCTTTGGTATCCAGTTTAAAACTAGCATTTCTGTCATTTGTACTAATCGATATATACCAAAATTTATTGCGAAGGTCTGGGGAGTCGAATTCTTGTTGTGGACCTGCCAACTTCCCCAGGAAGAGTACCTTCTGCTTTTCTGCATCTTCTACTCCTGAGACTACTGAAGACTATGTGGGTTGTATGTAATTTTTTTTGTGTAATTGCTGCCATACCCAGGTCTCCATCTATCCACTCAACCCTGTATAAAAATGGCTGGGTTGGCTTCTATTGGTGGAGGCCCTCTTGGCTGGACCACGTATTTGCAGTCAGTGTAACCTCAGTGCTCTTTTCTTTCCTATCGCTCTAAGTACTTTCGATTTCTCTAAGACTTTACTCACAATAGTTGATTAATTTCTTCCTGTGGCTTCCCGCATCCTCAGCTGTGGGACTTTTCCTTTAGCTCAGGCTTTCCTGTTCTGTGGTTCAGTGCCTCAAAGCCCTTTTCTTGCTGGCCCTTTCTCAATGTCACTTTGGGTATTTCCAACACTTCTCAGTTTGAATTGCTGGACTATAGCACTGTATCATTGCTGGACTTCACTTAAGGCTCTTACTGCCTGCTTCAGATTCAGTAGGTCTACCCATCAGTAACGTGAGATCTACACTCAGTGCTTACCTTCTCTGGAGCTCTACTGGTCCAGTCTCCAGTTCCACATTTTTGATGCCGCTCTGATAGAGCTCCTTTGACACATGCACAGTAGCCAAATTTAGAGTAGAGGTAAAGATGCCCTTTATTTTAATGTTTCAAAATCAACTGTTAATCAAAATCTGTAATGCTTTCAGATTCTGTTACTCAGTAACACATATTATATTGTCAGGAAGGCTCTTCATTCAGCACCTCAATTAAACTGTACAGTATTGCTTAAAATACCTGCACTGGGTCCCTGGTTGGTTTTTGTCACACCTATGCATTGACTATTGAGCCTTTTTTAGTCCCTTCACTAAAGTTTGGACCAAAATCCACAAGAACCCAGCAAGCCATTAGTGGAAAAGAAATGGGACAGCTAGTGAGGTCTCAAACTGTACCATCCTGGTATGTATCATACCATTTAAAAGGAAAGGAAATGTTATCATGAAGGTATCATGAGGTTACAACCAAGGATACAATAAACAGTAAGATCACAATTATTTCTGCATTTCCACAATGGAATTTAGCTAAGCATTCAACATATGTAATGTATAATCCGTTTTATGGGTGAGTACCAATCCAAAAATAAATTCAATCATTCTCCAATGGAAATGTTTTATCAATTAAAGCTGTTTACTTTACTCTTAGTCAGTCTAGATAGAAAAAACAAATTAGAATTAATTTGATATTTTATTTTCATTAAAATTAAATGAAGGAACAATCTATTTGTCTTTGCGCAAAGGTGGTGTTAAGCATGTAATATTCTTTTGTTGTTGTTGTCAATCATATTCATAAATTCTTTCTCTCAAAGTTCTTTGAACTCACATTGATTTTACATTGGACATGCTGATGAATACATCTTCCTAATAAATTTTAATAACTGTGATAATTAAAAATATAATTAGTCAGGCAAAACCATTATAGAAGTACAAAACCATTATAGAAGTACAAAAATTAGAAAAATTCTTTTTATTTTTAGAACTGAACATAGGTCACATCTCAAAATGGGTATAAGGACATAAGAAGAGAAAAATAAGAACAGTTTCAATTTCATTCACACAAGTATGGTACTGTTATAGCATTTTGTTCACTGCCTCAGGTTTGCACAAAAAAAATACTGGGCAAATAACTCCGCAGAAACATTCAATGCCTCAACCTCTGTTGCAGTGAAGATAACCTGTCTGGGCATGGAAGAAAATTAAACGAGATTCCATTCTGCCAGCTCAAAATGCATCCAATCCCATTTACAGGGTTAACCCTGGAATAATAGACATATGTCATTCACAGAAATATTAATATGAAATATAATTGATGGATTCAATTACATATCTTATCAATTATTTTCAGCCCACTGATCTCATAGCAAACAAGCCTTGTTAAGCAAAACAGCAATTTTTTGAAAGTTGATGACCTTAAATGATCTGAACAGCCCTTCCCTAATTCTGCAGATGAAGGGACCCAGATTTGTCATTAGTGCCAGGGGCTTAGATAGGTGTGGGGGGTAGTTTGTTGGATGTGTTTCCTGAAACAATATGAAAGTAAGGAAGCATGCAAGTATTGGTATCGGGGAATGATGTTTCAGTAGGGGAGCATTTTGGTAATAGTGACCATAATTTTGTAAGTTTCAAGTTACTTTTGGATAGCTAAGAGAATATTAGACAGGAACTGGGGAATGTAGATTTAAGGTAGTTATTTGGAGGGTAAATCTGCATCTGTCATGTGGGAATCTTTCAATGCCAGTTCTTCAGAGTGGAGGCCCGTGACCGGTAGAGTGCCACAAGGATCGGTGCTGGGTCCTCTACTTTTCATCATTTATATAAGCGATTTGCATATGAGCGTAAGAGGTATAGTTAGTAAGTTTGCAGATGACACCAAATTTGGAGGTGTAGTGGGCAGCGGAGACCTCAGATTACAACAGGATCTTGTTCAGACGGTCCAATGGACTGAGAAGTGGAAGATGGAGTTTAATTTAGATAAGTGTGAGGTGCTGCATTTTGGGAAAGCAAATGTTAGCAGGACTTATACATTTAATGGTAAGGTCCTAGGGAGTGTTGCTGAACAAAGAAACCTTGGAGTGCAAGTTCATAGCTCCTTGAAAGTGGAGTCACAGGTAGATATGATAGTGACGGCGGCATTTGGTATGCTTTCCTTTATTGGTCAGAGTATTGAGTACAGGAGTTGAGAGATCATGGCGCGGCTGTACAGGACACTGGTTAGGCCACTGTTGGAATATTGCATGCAATTCTGGTCTCCTTCCTGTTGGAAAGATGTTGTGAAACATGAAAGGGTTCAGAAAGGATTTACAAGGATGTTGCCAGGGTTGGAGGATTTGAGCTATAGGGAGAGGTTGAATACACTAGGGCTGTTTTACCTGTAGCGTCAGAGGCTGATGGGTGACCGTATAGAGGTTTATAAAATCATGAGGGGCATTGATAGGATAAACAAACAAAATCTTTTCCCTGGTGTGCGGGAGTTCAGAACTAGAGGGCATAGGTTTAGGGTGAGAGGGTAAAGATATAAAAGATACCTAAGGGGCAACATTTTCATGCATGAAATGAACTGCCAGAGGAAGTGGTGGAGGCTAGTACAATTGCAACAGTTAAAAGGCATCTAGATGGGTATATAAATAGGACGGGTTTGGAGGGATATGGGCTGGGTGCTGGCCAGATTCGGTTGGCATACTTGATCGGCATGGACAAGTTGGACCAAAAGGTCTCTTTCTGTGCTCTTTTTATGACTCAATGACTGAAGAACTTTTTAAAAACTATTATTCAGTCACAGGATGTGGGTGTCACTGGCTAGGCCAGCATTCATTGTCTATAATTGGCCAGAGGGCAGTTGAGAGTCAACCAAATTGCTGTAGGTCTGGAGTCACATGTAGGCCCAACCAGGTAAGGATAGCAGATTTCCTTGCATAAAGGACATTAGTGAGCCAAATGGGACTTTTCCTGGCAATCAACAATGGTTTCAAGGTCATCAGCAGATTCTTAATTCAGGACTTTTAAAATTGAATTCAAATTCCACCATCTACCATTGCAGGTTTTGAAACCAGGTACTCTCAACATAAACTGGCTTTCTGGATAATTAGTCTAGTGATAATTAGTCTAGTGATAATCTTCCAATATCGTTCCTTTGTTTAAGAACAGTAACAAGGATAATCAAGCAAAGTATAGGCCATTGAGCCTTATGTCAGTAGTAGGCAACTTACTGGAGAAGATTCTTAGGGACAGGATTTACTCACATTTGGAAACACATAAACTCATTAGTGTAAGGCAGCATGGCTTTGTGCGGGGGAGGTCATGTCTCACAAACTTGCTTTTAAGGAACTGACAAAGATGTTTGATGAGGGCTGAATCATTGCAGCTTAGAGGACATTCAGCATTTGATTTTGTACTTTTGAAATTCAGCATTCCCAACACTATAGCCAAAGCTGTGGTCAGACCAGCTTTTTCTCGAACTGTCAATGGGTATACACACTGAGGTGTCAATGCTTCTCCTGAAACCCAATAGATTTGATTTATAGAGCAGGAAAAACAGAATTAACATTTTAATCTAATATGACTCATCTCGGGAGTCAAATTGGACTCAAACTGTTCACTCTACTTCTCTCTCTAGAGATGCAGTCCAACTTGATGAGTTTCTCTAGCACTTGCTGTTTTTATTTCTGATAGCAGCACTTGCAGTATTTTACTTATATTTCAAGATAGACAAGTCAATACTGCAAATGATGAAAACGCACAATAAGAATAGAAAATATTGTAAATACTTCAGGCAATACCTTCAGACAGCAGAAATAATGTTTGGATAGTGATATATATGTTAATAGATGTGAAGCTGGAAGAGCACAGCAGGTTAGACAGCATTTGAGGAGCAGGAAAGTCAATGATTCTGACTGAAACCCGAACCTGCCGCAGGGCTTTGGCCTGATGCTGTCTGACCTGCTGTGCTCTTCCAGCTTCACATCTATTGACTCTGGCTTCCAGAGTCAGGAGACAGTCCTTACTGTCACCTAAATATAAACATTAACTCTTTGTCTCTCCACTGTTGCTACCTGATCTAATTAATAGCTTTTACTTACTTAGGCTAGAGATGGGAGCTGACTATCATCTAATCTTCTTACATCAATGCAAGTCAGATAGAGGGCATGAAGTTCACTTGCACTGACCTGATGTCTCCCTTGCACTATGTCCCCAGCAAGAATGGAAGAGAGCAGTGCATTTTTATTGGACGTCGCAGAGTCCCACAGCAGCAATCTTCCCCTGAAACTTTCTGGCTGTTGTACCAAGTTTATACCCAGGACACTGCTTTTTGCATCCACACTGACTGCCAGGGCATCATTCACCCCCAGAAATCCCAAGAAGTAATGTTAAAAATGGGGTGACATCTGGAACTCCCTGGTCACCACTCTCTGTAACACTCTGTGATCTTGAATGGCACAGTTGCCATCCCACGTAGTGATACATCCAGACAGAACGCTCTTGATGGCACACCTATAAAAGTTGGCAAGGGTATTCACCATCATACCAAATTTCCTCAGCTGCCTGAGGAAGAGGAGAGAGTGTTCGGCCTTTGTAACCAGTGCGTCCACATAAAGAGTCCAAGAAAGCTTGTTGTGGATGATGTGTGAGGGAAGTCTTTTATACCAAGGAGAGTAAATGCCTCGGAACATGCTCTCGGGGTGGTGGTAGAAGCACTTACTGTAGCAAATTTTAAGAGGCACTTGGACAGACACGTGAACAGACAGGGAATAAAGGGACATGGATCATTTGCAGGCAGATGGGATTAGTCTGGAAATAGCATCATGGTTGGAACAGACATGATGGGCTGAAGGGCCTGTGCTGTACAGTTCTATGTGACTAAGGGGGTCAGCCATGGAAAAGTGATCCCTTCAGTGTGGAGACAGTTTACTAGGAAGCAAGTAATCAGGAAAAAATGATTGTTGTAATACAATTCCACACTCTAACCATCCGAAAATCTCCTGCACAATGCTTCTCAGGTTAATATACCTTGCAGCTCCACTCATACCTTTCCAGGCACATCACATCCCAATTTGAAGTCAATACTCATACTCAACCTATTGCCTTCTCAACATCCATGCCTCAGAATCATTTTCCCCAAGTGCTGGTTGGCACTACTGACATGATAAGCTATTTCTAGCACTCGTAACGCTCTGCTTTCTCAGCTTGCAGGAGGAAGAAGTACAGGGAGAGGAAGGAGAAGGGCTCTCTCTGGCAAGCACCTTGATGACATTGGAAATGAGTGCTTACCCTGTCCAGTAGATGGAGATTTTGTTCCCAGAGGCTGCAGAGGCCTGCCATGAGAACCTAACCCCCGAGACACTGTGTAGGCATGTTTGGAGGTGTTCCCCTTGAGTTTGGGCCCTGTACAAGGTGCTGTTTCCTCCTTGGAGCAAGATTCCAATGCTGATCAACCTGCCCCTACTGATACTACTGCTGGTGTTGTGCCTTTAGTGCCATTGTTGTTGGTGGTGATGGCGTTTCTGTTGCTGCCCCTTTTGATCTTCATTAAAGCTGTAAGATGGAGCAACATGAACTGCTACCATGAGACAGTAAAATCTGGCAGCAGTGAGATACAGGTGAAGAGACCTCCAAGAAGACGGAAATCACCCAGGAGCTCAATAGCTGGAGAATCCCATCTGGAACCACGTATAGGGTTTGGCTTTAAAACGAACTTTACAGCTTTAGATAAGGTTTGTCAGGTGACAAGGGAACCAAGAAGAGGGCGGAATCCAAGTCACCTTATGTTCTCTAAACTATCTGTTGCAGATGTGCCTTCTCGTGACTCTCTCAGTAGGAGTGACAACCACACAATCGTTGTAGAAACAAAGTCTTGTCTTCATATCAATGATATCCATCATGTTGTGTGGCACTAATACTGCCATAAATGGAATGGATTTTGAACAAATCTAGCAATTGAAAATCAGGCCTCCACGAAGCCCTGTGCGCAATCAGCAGCAGAACTGCATTGGAATAAACCTGTTACCTCAGTCTGGTTTATCACCCACTCTACCCTTATCATCAAGCCAGAAAAATAACTCCCTGGATGTTAACAGCGAGGATTTCAATGATGGTAACAATGAATGTCAAGGGTCAGTGCTTAAATTGTCTCTTATCGGTCTTATCACTGCCTTGCCATTATTTGGTACGAATGCTACTTGCTCCTTGTCAGCCCAAGTTAGGATATTGTCCAGATCTTGTTGCAGTTGGGCACAGATTGCATTTGTGGAGTTGCGGCTGGTGCTGAACATTGACGATTAGACAATTAAAGTTTATTGATGAAGTTGCTGACAATGGTTAGGCCTAGGGAACTATGCTGAGGAATTCCTTAAAATAAGATGTGGAAATATATTACCATTCTTTCAGTGTCACTGGGTTAAAATTTGGAACTCACTTTATTATGGGGGGGGGGGGGGAAATCAGGCAGAAAGTTATAGTCTTGAGGATTGCAATTGTTCAAGAAGGCAGCTCACCACTTTCTCTAGGACAAATAAGTATGGGCAATAATTGCTGGTTGAGACAGCATTACTGAATTTCTATTGAATGACTTTTTTTTAAAAACACTGCAATTAGCTTTGGACTTTCATGAACTCTCACTGCCCTGTAACAAAACATCCCACATGCTTGTCAGATAGTCAATTGGGAAAGATGGAATGTCTAAACTTTAATTCAAGTAACAGGCATATTTTTTTGATTCATTCTCAAACATAAAAGACAAAAAAATTAAGAAAATCAGCAGAAAGAGTAAATTGCCTTAATTCTTTCCCTGTTGTGTTGCAATACCCTAGTCTGGCACTCCACCCATAACCTTCAATATTTACTCCCTTTAAGACCGATGCACAGTCACAGCAACATGTACCATCTACAAAACGCATAATGTTTCTTGCCTGATTTCATTCGAATTTTGAAAGCAGTTTAATTCAGAAGAAAATTCATCTGCAATAGTTTCTCTGCGACAGACTTTTCTGTGTAAATCCTGAACCTTTTGCTTATGTTAAAATGACTACTTTTAACCCCACACTGTGCGACGAATAAAACCTAATACTGATAAAACAGTGACAGAGACAGAGGCTGAAGCAGAAACAAGGTCATCAAAAAAAAAACTATGTAGAACTTGGTGAAACATTAACATTAAAATTGTGCTGTTATAAAATTATTTTAATGATTTTGACTAATTTCAAATTATATCAGTAATTTCAGGACATCAAGAGGTTCACACAGACAGACAAGCAACCAGAGGCAAAGAGCTGCCTGAAAGAGGACACATCAAGAAACAAAGAATCTGAAATGACATCACAAAGCACTGTCACCCAAATGCTCAATGTGTGTGTCTAAAATTACCCTCCCTGCTATTTCTGTGGAAGGAAAAACTCATTTAAAATGAACTGGCTCAAGTTTTTGCTGAAATAGTTGACATTGTGGAACTTCAAACAATTGGCAAAAAAGACATAAAGGAAGAGATACGAACATAGGCGCACAGCTGGTAGAGCGAGTCAGAAGATTTTGTGTTCCAGTCTTACTTCAAAGACAAGAGCAGAACATCCAGTCTGACATCAGTGTAGTACTGAGGGAATGCTGTTTTGTCAGATGTTTCACAGTTCGGAAACTGAGGACCCACCTTTATGGATGGATGTGAGATTGAAGGCACTGTTCTGAAAACAAATATGGGAGTTCTCCTCATTGAGCAATACCTAGCAATGCATCAACTACAACAGGCTACCTAGTCGTTATCATGTTGCTCTTTTATGTAAACTTGCTGCTTGCATTGTAAACTTATACAGATATTCTGAAGCCTTCCCAACTCACACCAATTCAGTTCAGGCAGGCAGACAATTGATGCTCTTAAGTGGTTACTTAAGGGTCTCATTGTGATGGCACTAGCATTAACCCTTAGTTGGAAAGCCTGTGACCTGTTTTGGGAGTGAGACATCTTTTCTACTTTGGCAGCTCTACCTCAAAGGAATGACCAGCCAGAAGTACAAGTCATCCATGGGTGACAATCCTTGTAATACTTACTGACTTCCTCCTGCACCCCAGCTCGGACTATTGTCTTATTTTGCAAATCTACCTCACATTCCTTATTCCTGGGACCCCATTACTGATATTCTGCCTTAACTGTACTTCCGCAGTGGCAATGCTCACTCCTCTCAGTGATGTTGTTGTAACAGAGATGGGTAGCTCTTGAAGGCAGGTTATCCACACGCTACAACACCTGGAGTGAAATTCACTTGACAGGAATTAGAAAGCCTAACGATGGGAAGGTAAGTGTCTGATTGGGATTTAACGCCATTAGACCTTCTGAAAATGGCTACAGCACATTACCAATAGTTGTCTCCACTGAAGCCATTAAATGGTGCTGGTGTTTACATCTTGAAGGTATTTCTAAAGTGCTTTGGGATGTTCTGAGATTGTAAAAGGCATTATATAATTGCAAATATTTCTTCCAATAACCTTATTTGTAACTGCACATTTATTAAAAGCAGCAAAACGATAACATCTATTTTCTGCATTTAAGGTTGAATTTAAATCTTGCAATTTTGTTTTCTTCATTCATGGGATGTGGGCATCACCTCCTGGGCTGGCATTTATTGGCCATCCCAGTTGTCCATGCAAAGGCAATGGTGAGCTGTCTTCTTGATCTGCTGCAATGCATTCGCTGTGGGCACACCCACAATGCTGTTCCAGAAGGAGTTTCAGAATTTTCATCCGACACTGAAGAAATGGGGATTATTTTCAAAGTCAAGATTGATAGTTGCTTGGAGGGTAACTTGCAAGTTGTGCCATTGCTATGTGAGCACTGCCCTTGTGCTTCTAGATGGAAGTGGTTGTGGATTTAGAAGGTGCTGTCTAAGGTGCATCAGGGAATTTCTGCACTCCACCACAGCAACTGAAATTTGGTAGTGGAAAGGATGAATATTTATGGACATGGTACCAATCAAACGGACAGTTTTGTCCTGGATGATACCAAACTTCTCAAGTGTTGTTGGACTGTAATTATTGAGACAATTGGAGAGTTTTCCATCATACTCCTGACCTGGGCTTGTAGATGGTCGACTGTCCATCTAGCTTTAGATGGACTCTCCAGCTTTAGAGAGTCAGGAGGTGAGTTACTCATTGTAAAATTCCTATCTTCTGACATGATTTTATAGCCAAAGTACATGTATGGCTAGTCTAATTCAGTTTCTGGTCAATGCTATGTTGCTAGGGCAGTATTCAGTGATGGTAACGCCACTGAATATCAAGGGGCAATAGTAGGACTTTCTCTTCTTGGAGATAGTCATTACCTAGCATTTCTGGTGGCACTTGTCAGCTCAAACCTGGATATCGTGCAGGTTTCGCTACATTTGAACATGGAGGGCTTCAGTATCTGAGGAGATGGAGAATATGCAATCATCAGTGAACATTTCTACTCTTGCTGTTATGCTGGTTGGAAGGAAATTGATAAAGCAGCTGAAGATGGCTATACATTTATAATTGATCATGTCTTAATAGAGCTCAGATTAAGAAACTTCAGCAAATGACTCATTCCACTCCCCAGCCAAAATAATGCTGTTTTCATTTGGAGAAGGATTAGGACCTTTTGAGACATTTCCTAACTCTAATGAATGACTTCAGCAAATTACATCCAACGCTAACACATTTTGTCAAAATTCTATAACCCTACTAATGTCCACAGAGGCTGTAAACCTCAAATTTTCATGAATTTTGTCCTGAGTTGTACAATAATTGATGACCACAGTTGTTAAAAGAGGGATTGCAGTGCTACATGTAATTATAGTATTTCAACAGAACACCATTTGTATTGACTGACAATTTTTTGACTGTGAAATAATATTTCATGAAGTCTTTTGTCACCATTCTAATGTTTTTTTAATATAATTTACATTTTGTTTATCCTCCTCCTACTTTTAAAACCCGAACAAAGTACTGATGTGAGAAATGACCACTTGCATTTCCTAGATACAGTGTCTGAGTATTTTTACTTCCAACAAGTGCTGACAGCCAATGCAAGCAACAAGCAGATGAATGCTACGATTTTATATGTTGCAAACAACAGTAATGTTAAAACTTTATTTCCTTTTCCTCCTCATCAATCGCATGTGACCAACCTTCCACATAGTTTCCGATCTCTCTTCCTTTCTCATTTGCTTCTGGTCTGCTTCTTGCTCCACATATTTGGTCCTCTGTGAATTCCCCATGTTTCTGATCATGCTGACACTTCAATGAGGGATCATAGAAGGGCCTTACAGAGAGAATCATTTGCACGGTAACACTGGTTACTTTATTTTCATGGAAATTTCATCTTCTATAGGAGCTGGGAAACTTTTAAAATCCCCTTTACTTATAACTCACAAAGGGCTCAAGTTCAACTCATGCACATTAACTGTGCTTGTGCCAACAACACACATTTAATGATCAGCAGATACATGAGCCAAAAAAATTTACTCTAAAGGAATTACTAGAAATATTCTCAACAAATTATCTGTTTCCGACATGCATTTTTTGTTTGTGAAAATCCAGAAATTATTTTGAAATTTAGGATCATTGTTCATGCCAACATAAGACGAGGTAAAAACAATGACTGCAGATGCTGGAAACCAGATTCTGGATTAGTGGTGCTGGAAGAGAACAGCAGTTCAGGCAGCATCCAAGGAGCAGTAAAATCGACGTTTCGGGCAAAAGACCTTCATCAGGAATAAAGGCAGTGAGCCTGAACCGTGGAGAGATAAGCTAGAGGAGGGTGGAGGTGGGGAGAAAGTAGCATGGAGTACAATAGGTGAGTGGGGGAGGGGATGAAGGTGATAGGTCAGGGAGGAGGGTGGAGTGAATAGGTGGAAAAGAAGATAAGCAGGTAGGACAAGTTAAGGGGACAGTGCTGAGCTGGAAGTTTGGAACTAGGGTGAGATGAGGGAAGGGGAAATGAGGAAACTGTTGAAGTCCACATTGATGCCCTGGGGTTGAAGTGTTCTGAGGCGGAAGATGAGGCGTTCTTCCTCCAGGCGTCTGGTGGTGAGGGAGCGCGGTGAAGGAGGCCCAGGACCTCCATGTCCTCGGCAGAGTGGGAGGGGGAGTTGAAATGTTGGGCCACAGGGCGGTGTGGTTGATTGGTGCGGGTGTCCTGGAGATGTTGCCTAAAGCGCTCTGCTAGGAGGCATCCAGTCTCCCCAATGTAGAGGAGACCGCATCGTGAGCAATGGATGCAATAAATGATATTAGTGGATGTGCAGGTAAAACTCTGATGGATGTGGAAGGCTCCTTTAGGGCCTTGGATGGAGGTGAGGGAGGAGGTGTGGGCGCAGGTTTTGCAGTTCCTGCGGAGGCAGGGGAAGTTGCCAGGTTGGGACGGTGGGTTGTAGGGAGGGGTAGACCTGACCAGGTAGTCATGGAGGGAACGGTCTTTGCGGAAGGTGGAAAGGGGTGGGGAGGGAAATATATCCCTCATGGTGGGGCCTTTTTGGAGATGGCAGAAATGTCAGCAGATGATTTGGTTTATGCGAAGGTTGGTAGGATGGAAGGTGAGCACCAGGGGCATTCTGTCCTTGTTACGGTTGGAGGGGTGGGGTCTGAGGGCGGAGGTGAGGGATGTAGACGAGATGCGTTGGAGGGCATCTTTAACCATGTGGGGTGGGAAATTGCGGTCTCTAAAGAAGGAGGCCATCTGGTGTGTTCTGTGGTGGAACTGGTCCTCCTGGGAGCAGATCTGGTGGAGGCGGAGGAATTGGGAATACGGGATGGCATTTTTGCAAGATGTAGGGTGGGAAGAGGTGTAATTCAGGCAGCTGTGGGAGTCGGTGGGTTTGTAAAAAATGTCAGTATCAAGTCGATCGTCATTAATGGAGATGGAGAGGTCCAGGAAGGGGAGGGAGGTGTCAGAGTTGGTCCAGGTAAATTTAAGGTCAGGGTGGAATGCGTTGGTGAAGTTGATGAATTGCTCAATCTCCTCGCGGGAGCATGAGGTGGCGCCAATGCAGTCATCAATGTAGCGGAGGAAGAGGTGGGGAGTGGTGCCGGTGTAATTACGGAAGATCGACTGTTCTATGTAGCCAACAAAGAGACAGGCATAGCTGGGGCTCAGACATGTGTCCATGGCTACCCCTGGAGGAAGTGGGAGGATTCGAAGGAGAAATTGTTAAGGGTGAGGACCAGTTTGGCCAAACAAATGAGAGTGTCGGTGGAAGGGTACTGCTGGGGACGTCGGGAGAGGAAACAAACGGAGGGCTTGGAGGCCCTGGTCATGGCGGATGGAGGTGTAGAGGGATTGGCTATCCATGGTGAAGATGAGGCGTTGGGGGCCAGGGAAATGGAAGTCTTGGAGGAAGTGGAAGGCGTAGGTGGTGTCTCGAACGTATGTGGGGAGTTCCTGGACTAGGGGGGATAGGACAGTGTCGAGGTAGTTAGAGATGAGTTCAGTGGGGCAGGAGCATGCTGAGACAATGGGTCGGCCAGGGTGGTCAGGCTTGTGGATCTTGGGAAGGAGGTAGAACCGGGCAGTGTGGGGTTCCTAGACTATGAGGTTGGATGCTGTGTGTGGGGGATCTTCTGAGGAGATGAGGTTCTGTATGGTCTGGGAGATGATGGTTTGGTGATGGGGGGTGGGGTCATGGTCGAGGGGGCGGTAGGAAGAGGTGTCCTCGAGTTGGCGTTTGGCTTCAGCGGTGTAGAGGTCAGTGCGCCAGACTACCACTGCTCCCCCTTTGTCTGCTGGCTTGATGGTAAGGTCGGGATTGGAGCAGAGAGATTGGAGGGCTGCGCGTTGTGAGTGTGGGAGGTTGGGGTGGGGGAGGGGGGTAGACAGGTTGAGACAGCTAATGTCCCAGCAGCAGTTGTAAATGAAGAGGTCGAGGGCGGGTAATAGGCCAGCGCGGGGTGTCCAGATGGATGCAGTGTGGAGGTCCTGGGCCTCCTTCACCACCGCTCCCTCACCACCAGACGCCTGGAGGAAAAACGCTTCATCTTCCGCCTCAGAACACTTCAACCCCAGGGCATCAATGTGGACTTCAACAGTTTCCTCATTTCCCCTTCCCCCACCTCACCCTAGTTCTAAACTTCCAGCTCAGCACTGTCCCCATGAATTGTCCGACCTGCCTATCTTCTTTTCCACCTATCCACTCCACCCTCTCCTCCCTGACCTATCACCTTCATCCCCTCCCCCATTCACCCATTGTACTCAATGCTACTGTCTCCCCACCCCCACCCTCCTCTAGCTTATCTCTCCATGCTTCAGGCTCACTGCCTTTATTCCTGATGAAGGGCTTTTGCCCGAAACGTCGATTTTGCTGCTCCTCGGATGCTGCCTGAACTGCTGTTCTCTTCCAGCACCACTAATCCAAAATAAGACCATAAGACATCGCACCACAAATCGGTCATTCAACCCATCAAATCAATGCTGCTATTCAGTGAGATTATGATTAATCTAATAACCCTCAATTCCATTTTCCTGCTTTACCCCCCATAACCTCTGATTCCGTGACTGATAAGAAATCTGTCTTATATTGAAGATACTCAACCACTGTGACAGCACTCTGTGGTAATGAATTCCATAGTTTCACCCCGACCATAAGGTACCTTAAATGGGCAAGACCATCTTTTGAGATTATGTCCTCTGGTTCTGAACTTCCCACAAGGAGATCTATGTTGTCACATCTATCCTTTCAGTCCCTTTTATTTCAACAGCATTTCCTAACATTCTGCTAGCCTCCAATGATCACAATCTTAACTTATTCAACCTTTTATTATAACAGAATCCATCTATATCCAGGATCAACCTGGTAAAGTCCTTTCCTAACTCTCCTTTCAAAAGATTGCATACTACTGAATATTTGGCTCTCATTTTCAATCTCCTTGTAATCATTTCTCCCTAAGGGCTATGAGATAATATCTATTTACCTCTTATTGTGCCATTAATTCATGTATTTTACTACGTACATTCTTCAAAAAAAAATTCATCTTGCCTGTTTACTTTTTGAAAACCAGTGATCCCTACTTGGCATTATTATTTCCTTTATGCTTATACAGAGGAACCTGCATTATCCGAAGGACACAGATGGGAAGTATTTCATTTGGTTAATCGAATGCTGGATAACATAGTTAGCCACACACTGGGACCTTGCGATCATCCGAAATTCAGTTAATCGAAGGCCGGATACTCGAGGTTCCTCTGTATATGTTGTCTGTTCCTGTCCCACTCTGGGTATTACTGTCAAAAATACTGCCCGATAATGTCACCCTTTCCTTTGGTTTTGTGTGTCTATTTTTCCTTCTTCCTGAACCCCATCCTCCTTTCATGTCATTTAAAGACCTAGGTATTCAATTCACCAGGACAGTGGTACCAGCATTAAGTAAAGCCCATCCCACTGGAAGAGACCTACCCTAGAACTAGTACCTGTGTCCCATAAACTGAAACCCAGTCCTCGCACACCAGACTATGAGGAACAAGTTTATCTCCTTGACTTTACTTACCTTGCGTCAATTTGCGAACAACTCAAGGAATAATCCTGAGATGATCACCTTAGAAGTTCTGGTATTTAATTTTGCTCCTAACTGTCCAAAGTCTTTTAGCACAGCCTCCATTCCAGTCTTATTAATGATGTTGATAGCAATGTGGATGACAACAACAGGACCCCTCACCTTTGGTTTCAGGGTCATCTCCAGCCCACAGGAGATGTTTTTAACCCTGCCATTAGGCAGGCAACACAGCCTAGGGCTGCAGTGAATAGTATGTACCTCCTGAGTTATATTGTCCCCTACTACTGTTATGTTCTTCTCCTATAATATTGTACCACAGTCATGTCGCCTATCCTACTCGCAGTCCACACTCTCATCCACAGTTTCCACGAGACAGAGGCTCCCCAAGAGCTGTCTTTGGATCGCCATACTTGCCTCACCCACAATCACACCCACCTGATCACAGACCAATTGTGAATTACCTCGTCAAAGGGGCGTGACTGCTTCCTACAGCAAAGTGTCCAGGTAACAGGTAACACCCCCCTCCCCACCCCCCCCCTGCAGCTCCACCTTCAGTTCTTCAACTTTGGATTCGAGTTGAGGAACCGAAGGTGGAGCTGCTGATGGGAGTGTTACCTGGATACTTTGCTACAGATGCGTTCACTGTGGATCATCTCGATGTCCCACATAAATGAATTAATTTGAATGAAATGTCAATCCATACTTGCATGCAAATAGATTACCACACATCTTTGAAATTCTTCTCTTCAGCCATTCTGGGAATAGTTTCAAACTTACCCACATACTTGTGGTTTCATATGAAATGAGTAGAGGATTGAGGTGACCAACTCATAGTTACAAGAGGAACTGGTTATTATATTGAGGCTGTAGGTCTCAGAATTAGCCTGTCTTCCCAGTTTAACCCTGGCTGGCTCATTTTCCTGGTTGTCAGGAAAGCTGGTAGCGAAGAAGTGATGAGGACGACTGGCTTCAAGTGCTGCCTTACCATTTATTGTTGAGTTCAGTTTATAAGCATTACCCACTTGCTCTAATTGGACACAAACCCTCGCCTCAATCCTCTCAATCTCCTCCATCACCAACTCCTCCAATCTCATCTGAACACCAAACATTCTGACACCAGCATTTCCGATCTCCTTCCTGAGGCCCCTGATACACTCCCATTTCCCCACCCACAAAGGCTTCTGGTGTCTTCCTCCTTTCTAGCCCTCCAGTATCACACTGTAGTCTTGAACCAAAGGCCTATCTATCTGACAGTCAGTCTCTCAGTCGAGGTGAAAGAGGCTGAGATTAGGAAATAGAGACAAATAATGTACATCAGCACTTGCTGTTAAATGGAACAGAGCCTGACAGAAAACCAATCTATCAGCTTGCTCAATTTCAACCAGTAACCTGACTTTGCCTGTGCCTTTCAGTTAATACCAGAACCTTTATATGCTCCTTGTGTTGTGATGTTTTAAATCATCATCTATCACTCCCTTTGAAGCGAGTTTGATGGAAACTCCCCATTTTAAAATATGAATGGTTACAAATGATCTCACACTGATCTCAATCACATAACATAGGGTGTCGTGTTTTCTTTGTACTGTAATTTGATAAATGCAAAGACAACCATCTTACTTGATGTAAAAGCAGAGCACTGTGGATTCTAAAGACCTGAAATTAAACAGAAATTGCAGGTGCAGCAGCATCTGTGGGGACAGAAACAGAGTTCTTTGAGAGAGTCATTTCAGACCCGATACACTAAGTCTGGTTCCTCTCTCCACAGCTGCTGGCAGACATGCTGAGTTTCTCCAGTATTTTCTGTTTTTCATCTTTCCTGAAGAGTGAGCTTGAAACAGGTAAGAGTGCAGCAAAAGTGTAAGTCCCGGTGAGGCTATAAGTGTAAAATCCTGGTGTTATAACTCATTGTGGTCTTTCGTGGAACAGTCAGGCCTGATGGGGCAGAGCCAGAAATTGGGTCAGGAGGTTTGGGATCTTTTCGACCAAAAAGGACAATCCTTAGCATGAAATTAGTGCCATAGGCAAGACACTGAAGAGGGAGAGGCAAGGCTGGAGATGTGTGTTCCAAGGTTCACTTTTGGAGTACTGTGTGAGTACTGGTCAACTTATTAAAGGAAGGATGTTACCATGTTGGAAGCACTTCAGAGAGGGCTTGCTGGACTAACATCAGAGATGGGCAAAAGTGAGGACTGCAGATGCTGGAGATAAGAGTCGAGAGTGTGGTTCTGGAAAAGCAGAGCAGGTCAGACAGCATCCGAGAAGCAGGAAAATCAACATTTCGGGCACTTGCAGGGTATTAGCAGAGTAAGAGTCGACTGGGTTAAAGCATATAACACCCTGGTGGTATTGACACAGTGAATATGGGAGAACTTAGAACAGGTTCAAAGTAGTTTCAAAACAAGGGGTCACCCATTTAAAACAGGGACGTGGACAAATATTTTTCTCACAAAGGGGCCAGAATCTTTGGACCTCTCATCTTCAAATGTTGGTAGAAGCACACTTTGAATATTTGAAAGGGCAAAAGTAGATGGACTCTTGATAAGCAAGGAGATGAAAGGTTATTGGGGAAGGTAGGGATATGGAGTAGTGAAATCACAGAAACACAGAAAATAGATGCAGGCATGGGCCATTTGGCCCTTCAAGCCTGCAAGACTATTCAATATGGTCATGAAAATACAGCATCCCATTCTTGCTTTCTCTCAATACCCCTTAATTCCTTTAACCACAAGGGCCACGTCCAACTCCCTCTTGAATATATCTAACAAAAAGGCGCCAATGGCTTCCTGTGGGAGAAAATTCCACAAGCTCACAACTCTCTGGATGAAAGAATTCTTCCTTATCTCAGTCCTGAATGGCTTACCCTTAATTCTTAGCAAGTGACCCCTAGTTCTGGACTTCCCCCAACATTGGGAACAGTCTTCCCACATCTAGCCTGTCCAGTCTCACCAGATTTTAATGTTTCTACGAGACTCCCCCCTCATTCTTTGAAATTCCAGTGAGTGCAAGCCTAGTCGATCCGGTCTTTCTTCATATGTCAGTCCTGCCATCCCAGGAGTCAGTCTGGTGAACCTTCACTGGATTCCCTCAACAGGAAAAATGTCCTTTCTCAGACTAGGAGATGAAAACTACACACAATACTCAAGATGTGGCCTCACCACGGCCCTGTTTAACATCCTACTTTGCTACTCAAATCCTCTCACTATGAAGGGCGTTCATGCCATTAGCTTTCCTCAGCACCTACTGCACCGGCATGCCAACTTTCAGTGACTGTTCCACCATGACACCCAGATCTTGTTGCACCTCACCTTTTCCTAAAATTCAGCTGCCTCCTTATTTTTGCCACCGAAGTGGATGACATCACATTTATTGACATCGTATTGTATTTGCCAAGCATTTGCCCACTCGGCCAACCTGTCCAAATCACCCTGCAGCCTCTGAGCATCCTCCTCATAGGACACCTTGCCACCCAGCTTAGTCCTCCTTTGCAAATTTGTAGATATTGCATTCAATTCCATCACCCAAATCTTTCATGTAGATTACGAACAGCTGGGGTCCCAGCACTGAAGCTTTCGGTATTCCACTTAGTACCGCTTGCCACTCTGAAAAGGACCCCTTTATTACAACTCTCTGCTTCCTGTCTGTGAATCAGTTCTCTACTTACATCAATATGATACCCTCAATATCATGAGTTTTAATTTTGTTTTTGTGGAACCTTATCAAAAGCCTTTTGAAGTCTAAAAGTCCAGACGCACAAAATCTACTGATTCACCCTTGTCTACTGGTCACATCCTCAAAACATTCCAGAAGATTGTCAAGCATGATTTCCCTTTAGTGAATCCATGTTGATTTGGACAGATTCTGTCACCGCTTTCCAAATGCTCAGTTTTTACATTAGGGATGATCGTATCATCCAGCAGAGTGAGCTGATGTGGCTGAGTGACCTACTCCTGCTCCTAATTGAAATGTTATTTCACCATCCTCCGGCCATCCTGATGTGGTTGAGCTGTTGGGTTTTACGTTCCTCAGAGGCTGCAGCTGTAATGTGATAATGCCCAGAAAATCTGTTTCTGTGATGTTGACTGAATGATAAATATCGATGAGGACACTGAGGATAACTCAACTGCTTTTCCTTGTAATACTGCATTGGGAATTTTTTATGATCCCACAATCAGGGAAATGGGGTTTTGGATTAACATCTTATCCAAAAAGCTGCACCCCTGACAGTGCAGCACTTCCTCAGTGCAGCACTGAAGTATCAGCCTTAATTATCGTTCTCAAGTCCATCAGCACGGTTTGAACCCAGAATCTGACTCGGGAGCATGTATTGATGGTCATATAGGTTCAGTTATGGTGCTATTTTGTTATAATGTACAGGTTTACTGGGCTCTTCTGGCACAATGACAGTATCCTTAACTCTGAGGTAAGAGGGCTGGGTTCAAGTCCTATTTGCTCCACAGTGGATTGCTTAGCAATGTCCTGGTTACAGTACCTCTGATTTTCATCTTGCGTTCATGAAGCTTTTGTCTTGAATTCAAACAAACAGTGTTGATTTAAACAAGCAGAGTCAGTAATATTGTACACCTTCATGTCCATTCTTTGAAAATACAGGGGAGTTTATCACCGAGTGCCTTTATTTCCCCAGGCAACAGTTTGGGCAATGATATCTTGCAGCATCTTGGTGTGGACCGCAAGTGCAGCAGCAATTTTGCTCACTGACAGCAACTCCATTTTTCTATGTCCCAACATGAAAAATGTGCTCTGTAAATACCTTCCAGGAGCCATGGACACGTACTTGGGATATAGCAATGAATGTGGGATTGATTGCTTGAGGAAACGGATTGTTCTGAAGAACAAAATGAGACAATAATACTGAGACTGAAAGTAATGAGAAAGCTGCAGCATGAGAACAGAACTGGAGGGGGGAGTGGATGTGTGGCCCCTCAAATTGCTCTTTCATTCCAATAGATCATGCCAGACCTACACTGACTCTGTTTTCCATCCTATCCTTGTACCCCTTAATTCCCAAAACTCTCAAACCCAAAATCAGTTTCTAATGTATTCAAGAATTAAACAACTCTGAGAGAGAATTCCAAAAAATTACAACGCTGAGTGGAAGGAGAACTTTCCACATGTCAGCCCATAATGGCCAACAAACAATCTATCATCACAGGATGAGATGGTATTAGTAGGAGATATTGAGGTTCTGCACTGGGGCTGGAAGTGGGAGGTTGCACTATTGTCCACAAGGTCCAGTCCTGACTCTATAGCTGTGGAATGATGGTACCTCAATGGCAAGGTATATTTGAACAGCAGGTGCTGCTGTCATCTCACAAATGTTCCTATGTATGTGCAGGAACAATGTCTTATTCCTTGAATTCAAATCCCTCCTAAACTTCCAGTATAAAGGCTTCCACACAACCATTTGCCTTTTCATTGTTGCTATACCTGCCTGTTCCCTCTGTCATCCATGTACAAGGACATTCAGACTCATCTAAATACCAATAACAACTTGACTTTCACTTATTAAAATATAATCTCCTTTCCCATACTTCTGACTAAAGTAGATAATTTCACATTTTGCCTTGGCATCTGCCATATGCCATCTTCTTGTTCAATCATTTAACTGATCTATATCACTTTCTTAACTCCTTAAATCTTACTCACACTTACAGTCCCAGCTAGTGTTGGATTATTCACAAATTTCAATGCATTACACTTGAACTTTTAATGTAAACATTGATAAAGATTGTAAAATATAACAAGCCCAAGCACTGAAACTTGCAGAATTCAATGAGGAATACCTTGCCTTCCCAAAAATGACCTGTATTCCATGTATCTATCTTTTGTCCATTCATAAATCCTCTAACCATGGAAAATACATTATCCCAATGCCATGAGCCAGAAATGTATGTAGCAATCTCAAGTATGGCATCTTAATAAATGTCCTCCGAAGTTTAAAATATATTACCCTCACTCATACTATTTTTATTTATCTTCCTAGTCATATCCTTAAAAAAAATGTCCATTGGATCTGTTAAAGACAAATTCCTTTACATAAAAACTCTGTTCACCTGGTGTATGCTGGGTGGTTTAATGGAAATGTAAAGTGAATGATCTGCAATGACTAATTGCATTAACATTAAGATCAAAAATGAGTACGTCTGAGCATTTGGCTATAATTTGGGATACACGTTCAGCTTCAAGTTAATAAGCCCAAAGGTTTACTTCTCCAAATAGGGATCACACTTTAAACCCACTTGATCCCAATACAGTCCCATTAATAATTCTGATTTATGCCATCAGAAACTGATTTCTTCCTTTTTAAATCAAATACTCAACCTCTGCATCCTTCTGCTCCATTGTTGCGAATTTCATCCTTACCTCTCCAACCTCTCTTGTCAATTGAACCTCATTCCTTCAAGATGGAGAATACCTGTCTCTCTTCTTGATCTATCTGACATGCATCATTGTGAAATTAAGACTCTTTGGAAATCCATTGTATTACCATCTTGAACTTATCCTGATCTATACTTTTTCAGTCCAAAATGGATAATCTCATTTATTTACATTAATCTATCAAACACAGTTTTGCATTTCAGCTAGTTTATCAATAATTCTTTGTAATTTAATACCAACATCTACACTGTCTTAAAGTGCCACTTAACTTCATGTTATTAGTAAATTTGGATATATGGCTTTCAATGCTGTTAAGGAAATCAATAAATAATGTGAATAATTGAGCCCCTAAATACTGATCCTTGTGGGGCATCACTGGTCACTTCCTCCCAATTTGAATAACTAGCCATTATCCTTACTTTCTATCACCTGCTATTCAACCAATTTCTCAGCCGTGTCAGTAACTTGTGGAATTCTATCAAATACCTTCTGAAAGACCATATAAACATCATCCATGCACACTCCCTGTCCAATATTTCAGTCAACTCCTCAAAAAATTCAATGAGGTTTGTCAGGCATGACCTAACTCTCATTAATCCATGGTGGCTCTCTCTCATTAGCTGAAAATTTTCAAAGTATTCAGTTACTATATCCTACTCAGACTTCGGCAATTGCCCCACCACAGATAATAAGCTAACTATACTGTACTTCCCTGGCTTTCCTCTCTTGCCCTCTTTGTAACAAATAGGACCAAAGGGATAAAATGGCAAATACAGTGCATTCAGAATGAAATTAATGGAAGAAAGGAAAGGACCCAGTTGACAATCTACTTAGCTAGCACCCAAACCCATTATCTATCTGGCAGCCGACCTTCCCAAGGGTCACTGTCTCAGGATACCAAGTATGCCATTCAGGACAAGAAGAGGAAGCAGTTTTTCACTCAAGAGGGTAGTCAACCTGTGGAATTTGCCTACAGCAATAAAGTAATGACAGAACAGGGCTTCACAAACTGTGTGTTGGACAGCAAATCGTCTCACAAGTTGAAATTTTAGGGTCAATAGCAATGGCTGTCATAGAGCTCTGACAGATCTGTTCCTGCTTTAACAAACAGGTCACTGCACTTGCACCTCAGGCTTCCTCCCCCAGCCCCAAAACCCGGACTACACCCACTCCTCCAATCAAGGTTTTCAATAACGGGGCATGACAGGGTTCCTGCCTGAAATTGAAGTCACAATAGACAATAGGTGCAGGAGTAGGCCATTCTGCCCTTCGAGCCTGCACCACCATTCATTATGATGGCTGATCATCCTCAATTAGTATCCTGTTCCTGCCTTATCTCCATAACCCTTGATTCCACTATCCTTGAGAGCTCTATCCAACTCTTTCTGAAACGAATCCAGAGACTGGGCCTCCACTGCCTCCTAGGGTAGAGCATTCCACACACCTACCACTCTCTGGGTGAAGAAGTTTCTCCTCATCTCTGTCCTAAATGGGCTACCCCTTATTTTTAAGCTGTGTCCTCTGGTTCGGGACTCACCCATCAGCGGAAACATGTTTCCTGCCTCCAGAGTGTCCAATCCATTAATAATCTTATACGTCTCAATCAGATCCCCTCTCAGTGTTCTAAACTCAAGGGTATACAAGTCCAGTCGCTCCAATCTTTCAACATAAGATAGTCCCGCCATTCCAGGAATTGACCTCGTAAACCTACGCTGCACTCCCTCAATAGCCAGAATGTCTTTCCTCAAATTTGGAGACCAGAACTGCACACAACATTTCAGGTGCAGTCTCACCAGAGCCCTGTACAGCTGCAGAAGAACCTCTTTGCTTCTATACTCAATCCCTCTTGTTATGAAGGCCACCATGCTATTAGCTTTCTTCATGACCTGCTGTACCTGCATGCTTGCCTTCATTGACTGGTGGACAAGAACACCCAGATCTCTTTGTACTACCCCTTTACCTAACTTGACTCCACTTAAGTAGTAAGCTGCCTTCCTGTTCTTGCCACCAAAGTGGATAACCATACATTTATCCACATTAAACTGCATCTGCTATGCATCTGTCCACTCACCTAACTTGTCCAGGTCACCCTGTAATCTCCTAACATCCTCCTCACATTTCACCCTGCCACCCAGCTTTGCATCATCAGCAAATTTGCTAATGTTACTATTAATACCATCTTCTATATCATTAATATATATTGCAAAAAGCTGCGGTCCCAGTACTGATCCCTGCGGTACCCCACTGGTCACCGCCTGCCATTCCAAAACGGAGCTGTTTATCACTACTCTTTGTTTCCTGTCAGCCAACCAATTTTCAATCCAAGTCAGTACTTTGCCCCCAATACCATGCGCCCTAATTTTACTCACTAACCTCCTATGTGGGACTTTATCAAAGGCTTTCTGAAAGTCCAGGTACACTACATCCAGTGGATCTCCCTTGTCTATCTTCAGAGTTACATCCTCAAAAAATTCCAGAAGATTTGTCAAGCATGATTTTCTTTTCATAAATCCATGCTGACTCTGACCTATCCTGTTACTGCTATCTAGATGTGTCGTAATTTCATCCTTTATAATTGACTCCAGCATCTTTCCCACCACTGAGGTCAGACTAACTGATCTATAATTTCCTGTTTTCTCTCTCGCTCCTTTTTTTAAAAGTGGTACAACATTAGCCACCCTCCAATCCTCAGGAACTGATCCTGAATCTATCGAACTCTGGAAAATAATCACCAACGCATCCACGATTTCTCGAGCCACCTCCTTCAGTACCCTGGGATGTAGACCATCAGGCCCCGGGGACTTATCAGCCTTCAGACCTAACAGTCTCTCCAAAACCAATTCCTGGCAAACATAAATTCCCGGCAAATGTAAATTCCTGGCAAATATAAATTCCCGTAAGTTCAGGTCCTTCAGCCACTGTTACCTCAGGGAGATTGCTTGTGTCTTCCCCAGTGAACACAGACCTAAAGTACCAATTCAACTCTTCTGCCATTTCTTTGTTCCCCATAATATATTCCCCTGTTTCTGTCTTCAAGGGCCCAATTTTAGTCTTAACCATTTTTCTCCCCCTTTCACATACCTAAAATGCTTTTACTATCCTCCTTTATATTTTTGGCCAGTTTACCTTCGTACCTCATTTTTTCTCTGCATATTTCCTTCTTAGTAATCCTCTGTTGTTCTTTAAAAGCTTCCCAATCCTCCATCTTCCCATTCATCTTTGCTATGTTACATTTTTTCTCTTTTGACTTTATATGTTTCTTAACTTCCCTCATCAGCCATGGCCACCCCTCCCTCCTCATAGGGTCTTTCTTCCTTTTTGGAATGAACTGATCCTGCATCTTCTGCATTATACCCAGAAATATCTGCCATTGTTCCTCCACTGTCATCCCTGCTCAGGGATGAGACATGGTTTGGGAAGCACAATGGGACATGGTTTGGGAAGTACTATAACAGAGACGCTAACATATCTCAATCATGACTGGCTCAAAATCCTCCTACATTTGGCATACAGAAGAATTTGCAAGTTGATACGTTGGTCTGGCCACCTTGCGAATGCACTTTCCATAGCCAATACATCCTGGAGTGAGGTGTGAAACCAAAGATTCTGATTCAGGCACAAGGATAACATACATTGTGCCCCAAGACATCCCACTTCAAGTCACAGCGATGTACAGTATGGAAACACACCCTTCAGTCTAACTCATCTACGTCAACCTAGACATCCCAATCTGACCTAGTCCCATCTGCCATTTGCTGGCCCACACCTCTCTTACCCCTTCTTATTCATATACTCATCTTTTCAATCTTCTAATTGTACCTGCCTCCACCATTTCCTCTGGCAGCTTATTCCATAAACACACCACCCTCTGCATGAAAAAGTTGCTCCTCAGGTCCCTATTAAGTCTTTCCCCTCTCACATTGAACCTATGCCCTCTAGTTTTGGACTCACCCACCACAGGGTATTGACCTTGGCTGTTCACCCTATCCATGCCCATTATGATCTTATAAACCTCTATAAGGTCACCCCTCAATCTCCGACGTTCCAGGGAAAACAGCCTAGCTTATTCACCCTCTCCCTCTCGCTCAAACCCTCCAACCCTGATAACATTCTTGTAAGTCTTTTCTTAATCCTTTTAAAATTTCACAACTTAATTCCTATAGCAGAGAGACCAGAACTGAATGCAGTATTTCAAAAGAGCACAATTCAAAAACAAAATATCAGTGACATTTAGAATGGACAAAATAAACTAATTCACTGAGCTCCAGAAACATAACTAAGTAACTGAGCTCAGGTAACGTCACCCTTCAAGTTATTTCGACAAATGATAAAATGCTCATGTCTAAAAGAGAGAAGAGATACATGATAAAAAGAGACAAACGTCAAGACAATAGCAAGAAGCAGGGAATGACATGCTCTGAAATAGTGGGATATAAATGCACACTCATGATCCCTGAGGTGCTGAGTTACTGATCTCAGCCAACCTGCTGAGGATGGGTTATGATGTTCCACCTCTCCCCTGCAGTGAAGTAGAGTTAAGCTGTCAGCTTCAAAGTGGTATCAGTTGTAGTCTCTGAATTGTCTGCCTTATCATTTCAGTTGTGGGTATTATACAATGCAGGAAAAACATCACAAAGGAAAACTCAGATCATAATACAAAAAATTCCTAATCACAAGGTGTAGGCCCAGCATTTAAGGTTAATAATCAATTAAATGACAGGAAATAGAAATGAGGCCAAAAGAAGACAACAATCTGACTTATTGCAGTTTTACAGCACCTCAGACTCCCAAGTTCAGGTACGGAAGAAAATTAGCAGGAAGACATGCTTAAGGACAATTCATGACTGCTTTAGGGTCAATCGCGGCAAATCATGCAGAATTGCAAAGGACTACAAGTGAGCTCAGTCATTTGGTCTCTAATGGCCTCCAAGGTAAAATCAGCAGTTATGCTGCATTAACAGTGACAGTGAAGCCCCCAGTACCCTCAACTCATGTAATGACGGAACTCTCAAGGACAGAGACGAGACCATGCAACAATCAGCCACCTCCACCTCCATCCTACAGAAGCAACCAGTGGAAACAAAGGCAGTTATATTTATATCATGTTCTTTGCTTCTTAAAGAATCAAGATGCAACTAACTGTATGTGTACAGCTATTTGCATACGTACCAGTAACACTGCAGCTGCAATCTGTGGTGGCAAAATCACTAGACTGGAAATGCAGGGCCCCAGTCTAATGTTCTGGAGAACATGGGTTAGAATTCAACAATTGACAAATGGCAAAATTTGAATTTAATGAAAAGCAGATATAATAATGATCACGTGACCAATGCTGATCATTATTTTAAAAAATTGGTTCACTGATGTCCTTTAAGGGAAGAAATCTGCCATCCTTACGTGCTTTGGCCTACATTTGACTCCAAAACACAAAATATGATCGACTCTAAATTACCTTAGCAATAAAGACACATCCATCTAGTAATGACTTCATTATATGAACCAATTTAAAAAAAAACTGCATGAAACATGCAAATGACAAATAATGAGCAAAATAAAATGACGTGTGCTAATGTGTATGCATCAAGTTTTCCCTCCAAAGCAATCAAATGTGTGGTATCTTTTCCCATGGTCCTTACAGGCATTAAGTTGGAATTAACCAGGTCTACGTTGTCAGTTTCTGCATCCCTGCACCCCAAACTGTTACAAATTTATTCCACTTCTTGAGAATAACACCAATGATAAACTCACCTCCCCATCAGTGAAATGGTTTTCTTGCTATGCCTATTAGTTTATTTCAAATATTTATGTATTCCAAAGTAAGAGAAACAGAGATCTATCATTTATTTATCACTTATATAAATTGTGTACCAATTCGGCATTTGAAAATAGCAGAAAAATGCATTTGTTTAGCCAGTTCACTCTTGCTCTCACGATGAATTCTTCATAACTGCAGCCAACTGACATTTTGACCAGCTACCATGTAGACAGTTGAGGACAAAATGTGATCCATCGGCTAGGATTTTTAGGATGCCGAGTGTTTCTGTTCCTGTCTTTAATAATGAGTAGAGAATATATTGTCTCCAGTTTTGACTATCGTGCAGTTGTTCATTGCTCCAGCATTAACTGAGTTGAGACCGGACTTTGCACTCCTCACTCAGGAGGATGTCCTGCCTCAGAGAGCCGGAAGCAGCAGTGGAAACTGCAACAGAAAAGGCTGGAGCTGTGAGCAGACCCAGAATCCAGGATCAGGTATGTGTAGGGGTGTCCATGCAGTGAGATTAAGTGAGGCTTGGCTTGGTGAATTGCAAGGTCGGGGTTTTAGCTGTTGGTGGTGTGGCCAGGGCAGATGGTGGTGGTGGTGGTGGTGGTGCTGGTAGTGGTGGTGGTGGTGGTGGTGGGGGAGGGGGGGTGGGGTGGGCACACCTTATTGAGGGGAGTGCCTTTCCCATTTCTGCCTGAAGCCAAATCAAAGTCACTTTTTTAGGTTCCCCCTTAGGCTCTTTCTGCCATCCTGAAAATTAAGACTAGATGTTGTGTAGAGAGCTGGCCCTTAGGTAGTCATTCATTGGCCACTGAAGGGTCTCAATTGTGGTAAAGCAGGCCAACAATACCAGGCCTAAGCTGGCACACAATATGCTCAAGGAGAGGTTGGGTGGGCACAAGATTCACTGGGAGGAATTTTACAGAACTCCCACCATTGTCTAAACACATCCACTGGCAAAAGAATTTAGTTTTTTTACCATGTGGGCATAAGCAAGAAACAAAAACAAATTGAGAATAAAATGGAGCGAGCGATATAAGACAAGAAATTGACAAAGAGAGGAAAGGGGTTCCGAAGGAAATGGGCAATTGGGAAATGGGGAAGAAAATGATGAGCAGCAAAGAGATCAAAAGCCGATGGAGGGGAAGAAAGGGAGGTGCTGCTGATATTGAAAGTAACCAAGAGCTAGAAACTGAGGAGAAGCAGCTATAATACAAGGAACCCAAAGAGAAAACTGCAAAAGAAACAGGCATACAGAAATGTACTGAGCAAAACCAATGAAAACTTCACAAGGAAAAAAATCTGAAAACATTGTGGAGAGCAAAGAGAAAAATACTTGGTCAAAATCTCGACTACAAGATGGCTGCTCCTCTTTTATAAATACAACCTAATCATCGGCTGTTCAGTATTTAAATATTTTTTTTCCCCATTTAAGAGACATGTAAGTTATATATCTAGATGACAACAGACTGCATACCACACATGAAAGCTATATGACACTGTTGTACTGAAGGTATCTCATTACCTGCGGGCTTTCTGTGATAAGTCAGAGCGCTCCATAAAACAAAGATGTTTCAATTCAGCGTGCAAAAAGCAATAGCAGCGACCCAATGACATGAGTCCCTTTGGCTGGATTTATTGCCCTGCAAGCCCAATTATTCATTGCAACTTGGTTATTATTAGCTTGCTCCAGTGGCTCAGTGGCAGCATTAGACTGATCCCTAAGCCCACTGCATCTGAAGAAACAATTTCCATTGATACTGACTCAGCCTGATTGGAAGCCGGAACGGAATTGAGAAAATGGCACAGAGTACAAAATATATCAAAAATGATGATTACTTGTTAGTGTCAAAGAATTAGTGTTCTGGGTTAAAAATAAAAGACCTTTAAAATTTAAAGACGAATTTCAAGTGTCAGGAATGCACATTACAACCTCAAGCACAGAGGTCAGTAAACCCTGTAAAATTTTCCATTCTTTAATGTGATGGCTTGAATTCCTGATATACACTCCCACTGTCCAAAGTTCCACACTGGGTTCGCAAACTTATAAAATCTACCCGTTAGTGTTTTCCCTGACTTTCCAAACTGATGCTGGTTTTTTTGCTGACTGACAGTTGGATTTACTTACAGAATCAGATTAGCAAACTGCATTAGTCAGGCAGAGAAAGACTGAGCACGAATTTATGAGCAAAAGCATTTCTCTCAAGTCTTACATAAATGATTAAACTGAAGTAGTGAAGTTGGAGTATTAAAGAAAATTACTGCAATGTCACAATATTCTGACAAAAATTGAATATTGGACCTCACAATTAGAGAGGAGGTTTGCTCAAACATTAAATCTTTTTCATCTTTCCTCAAAGAGAGGGCAGCTTCTTGGGAAGACTTAGCAAGCAATTTAAAATCGTATCACTCAAATTATTATTAAAGTAATAACCCTGAAATAAAATATTGAAAGATGATAGACGTTATAACATTTGGGATGATCACAGGTAAGCATAATTTGATTCACATCCTGCAGGGCCCGAGAATAATTTGCAAAAGTTGAAATTTGGACTAAGAGGTCACAGATGTTGGGTGAAACAAATGTGTGGAGAGTGTTTAAATGGAGGAATTTGAAATCAATGCACAAATAAATAGAGTGCCAAAGGTGGCCAGCAAGGATCAGCATGACAATTGTACAGAATCTTCAAGGTTAAAAGGTGTAAGTGGCAAAGATATAAATGAGTGCAGTTTATGTTGGTTCGAGTCAAGCATTTGCACCTCCATTTGCTACAGCAGTTCTGGACCTACAAACTTGCTCAATTTTATCTACAACTGCCTTTTGGTGCCCTTTCCACATCACTCTCCACCAGCCATTTCCTCTGGTTTGGCCTCTTCACAGCTCCCTTAATCTCAAGGGATGCAAACTTAAAATCAACAGAAATCAAGAGTTTAGCAACTTATTGTCAGTCAGATCTGACTGTACCACATAATAGTATCAGGTCCTGCTGTGGTCTGCTAAAATTGATCACTGGTTCAAGATCATCTTTGAATACAAAAAAAAAACCCAGCTTCTTTCCATATGTCAAAATGCCTTCTGAAATTCCGGTCTCATGTCTCTTCCAACAACAGATGCCAGGAGCTCATGATTTCTTTGCCTTTGGAACTTTCTTTCCAGTCACTGGAAAATCTTTCTCTAATGCTCCACACTGCCTCAGTCCTGAACTTGCAGGTTTCTCCAGTTTGATTTGTATATACCTTCTTGTCCACTCTAAGCTCATTTTGTCTCAGACTCACCACCCACTCTCTAAACCCTGTTCCCATCAAACCACTGATCATTTCTAGTTCGGTCCCAGTTTCCAAGTCAATTAATGTTAATGGTTTCCTCACTTCAGGTCCCATCATTTTCTCATTTAAATCAGCCGTCATCACTCTTCCCTTAAAAACAAGACCTCGCTTTCACTGCCCTTCAAGACTATGACTCCATTTCCAAAATTCCTGAATCCTTGTCATCGCCAAAAAAAAAATCCCTGCTGTTTCCATGCTGTTCCTACTCTTGTCACCGTATCAAAATGGCTCTTATCAGAGTCACAAATGATATTGTAAAAGATTGCAGCAAAGGTAAACTGTACTTCCTTGTCCTTTGAGACCTGCTCATAGCCTTCAAATGTTGCTGAGCACGCCAGTCTCTTCCATGGCCTAACAACTGTCCAGTCAGTGGAGCTGCATTCAGTTTCATTCTAATCTATTCATTGATGGAGTATCACTTGAAGTGACTTCTCTTCCCAGCCCTGGGCCACTACCTCTGATATCTTCCAATGATCAATCCTTGGCCCCTCCTAGTTCTCATGTACAGACCTCCCTTCAGCAATATAATCTGAAAGCCGAATGCTAGTTTCAACATACATCTTGAAAACACCTTGCTCTACGTGACTACTATCTGTTTCAACTCCTCCATGTGGCTGAAAGGTCAGATCATTATCCTACATCCATTACTGGATGAGCAAAATATTTCCTCCAGTTAAACATTGGGAATGCTGAGGCCATTGCCTTCAATGTCTCCTCTGAATTCCATTCTTCTCCCTGTAACTGTCTGATACTTAAGTCAAGCCAAGTCCTGTCATTAAAATTTCCATCCATGTTCTCACATTCCCATCGATGTCCTTATCTCTCCCTAACTCCATAACTTGCCCCCGCTCCATAGCCCTGATACGTCTAATCACCTGATTCAGGTATCTTGAGCATTCCTGAATATAATTTCTCCATGTCTGGTGCCAGGCCTTCAGTTTTCCTGGCCTTAAACTCTGGTATATGCTCCTGAAACTGCTCCAATTCTCTTTCTTCCTTCAAAATGCTCCTTAGAACCTACTTTTTTATCCATTTGCCCTAATAACTTGTTATGTGGCTTAATGTTTAGTTATTCTTCACAGCTCTTCTATGAGGGATCTTGAGGATATTTCATTGCGTTAATGATGCAACATGAAAAGAAGTGGCTGTTGATGCTGGAGCTTGTGGAGCCATGAGGAAGGCATTGGCAAAGATGACCACAGATGTATAAAATACTTCTGATGTTGTCAGAGAGAAGCACCTTAAAGCATGCCCAGTTAATTAAACGAGCTTGTCGGTAGTTAGGTTTAAAGTGGATAGGTACATGAGACTGGGATATTATAGCCATTACGGAAACCATGGCTAAGGGAGGGATAGGACTGGCAGTTAATGTGCCAAAGTACAGGTGCTTTAGGCAGGGCAGAGGTGGTGGAAGGTAGGCAGGGGGAGTTGCATTGTTTAAGGTGAGTATCACGGCAGTGATCAGAGATTAAATAATTGAAGGATCATCTAGTGAGGCTTTGTGCGTGGAGCTAAGAAATAAGAAGGGAATGGTGATGTTATTGGGGTTGCACTATAGGCCCCCAAATATTCAACAGGAATTAGAGGAACAAATATGCAGGGAGACTGGGGAGACTTGCAGGAGCAATAGGGTTGTCATAGTAGGGGATTTTAATTTTCCTAGTGTAGGCTGGGACTGCCAGAGTGTTAAGGGCTTAGATGGGGTGGAATTTGTTAAGTGTGAGAAGGAAAGTTTCTTCCAGCAGTCCTACTTGGGAAGGGGCAAAGCTCAATCTACTCTTTGGGAAATCGGGCAGGACAGGTGACAATTAGGGGAGCACATTGAGACCAGTGATTATAGTTCTATTAATTTAAAAATAGTTACCGAGAGGGACAAAACTGGACCACCAGTTCAAGTTATAAATTGGGACAAGGTGAAATTTGATGGAATTAGACAGGAGCTTGCAAGAGGTGAAGAGAGTGGTTTGTTTGCAGGCAAAGGGACCTCCAGCAAGTGGGAGGACTTTAAAAGTGAGACAGCCAGAGTTCAGGGTTTATATGTTTCGGAGAGGGTGAAAGGCAAGTTTGACAGGAATAGGGAACCATGGATGACAAGAGATATTGAGGCTTTGACCAGAAAAAAGGAAGAGGTATGGCTCAGGTACAGGCAGCTGGGATCAAGGCAATCCTAGAGAAATATAGGAGATACAGGAATTTACTAAGGAAGGAAATCAGGAGGGTGAATAGGGGGCACGAGATAGCCTTGGCTGAGAAGATTAGAATGAACCTGATGGAGGTTGTTTAACTATATTAAAGGAAAAAGAATAACTAGAAAGAGAACAGGACACCTCAAGGACCAAATTGGACCTGTATGTGTAGAACTGCAGGAGACGGCCGAGGTCCTCAATGAATATTTCTCCTCTTCATTTACCGTGGAGAAAAACACAAAGACTTGGGAATGTTAGTGATCATATCTTGGAGACAGCCCATATCACAGTAGACGTAATATTGGACGTATTAGAGTGTATGATGTTGGAAAAACTGCCTATCTATATTCTAAATATATCTAAGAACACTTCAAGAGGCTACAGAAGAAATTGCAGGGGGCCTGGCTGATATTTCTGTGTCATCATTAGCCACTAGTGAGGTCCCAGAAGACTGGATGGTAGTGAATTTTGTGGCCTTATTCAAGAACGGCTGCAAAGAAAAACCTGGGAACTAGAGGGCGGCATGGTGGCACAGTGGTTAGCACTGCTGCCTCACAGCGCCAGCGACCCGGGTTCAATTCCCGCCTCAGGCGACTGACTGTGTGGAGTTTGCACGTTCTCCCCGTGTCTGCGTGGGTTTCCTCCGGGTGCTCCGGTTTCCTCCCACAGTCCAAAGATGTGCAGGTCAGGTGAATTGGTCATGCTAAATTGCCCGTAGTGTTAGGTAAGGGGTAGATGTAGATGTAGGGGTATGGGTGGGTTACACTTCGGCGGGGCGGTGTGGACTTGTTGGGCCGAAGGGTCTGTTTCCACACTGTAAGTAATCTAATCTAATCTAATCTAATCTAATCTAGAGACCATTAAAGTTTAAAGTTACTTGATAAGATTCTGAGGGATAAGATATACATACATTTGGAAAGACAGGGTTTGATTAGGAACAGTCGGGATAGCTTTGTGCGTGGGAGATGAAGCCTCACAAATTTGTTAGGGGCATGGAGTATAGAAGTTGGGAAGTTATGTTGCAGTTGTTCCGTTTTGACCATTTTGCTTTCGGAAGGATGTTGTTAAACTGGAAAGAGTGCAGAAGAAATTTACAAGGATATTTCCAGGACTCAAGGGTCTGAGTTATAGTGAGAGGTTGGACAGACTAGGGCCTTTTTCTTTAGAGTGTAGGAGACTGAAGGGGTATCTTTTAGAAATGTATAAGATCCTGAGAAGCATGGATAGGGCGAATACACAGTCTTTTTCCCAGGATTGGGGAATCAAGGACTAGAGGGCAATAGTTTAAAGGTTAAAGGGGAAAGAATAAAAGGGAACCTGAGAGTCAACATTTTTACAGAGGGTGATACGCATGTGGAATGAGTTGCCAGCGGAACTGATTGAGGCAGGTACGTTAACAACAATTAAAAGACATTTGGATTAATACGTGGATAGGAAAGGTTTTGAAGGAAATGGGGTGAGCATAAATGGAAAGTTTGGTCAGTTTGGGCCAAAGGCCTGTCTCTGTGCTGTAGGACTCTATGACTCTAAGTGTGAACTGATAAGGACAAAAGAACAAATGCGCATCTCAACTAATGAAATTAAAAATAAGAAATAAACAAGGAAACATCTGTGAACGAGAACATATTAATAGAACTTAATATCAAAACAGGTCCAAAAGAAAAAAAACTAGGGAATGAAACAGAAACAGGAAATGTTGAAGATATTCAACAGTTCTTGTTTTTATTTCAGATTTACAGCCTTTGTAGTATTTTGAACTTGGTTAAACGGAAATGAAACTTGGTTGAATGAGAAGGGGGGAAAAAGACAAAGCTAAGAAAAATACATTAAATATGTGACATTCTTAAAAGATTTTGTAACTCAAAGAACAAAACTCGACTATATTAATTGTCCACTTTCTGGGTCAATGAAGTTGATTGACTGTCATTAACAACAACCATTTTGTTAAATGGATACTTTTGCTACTAATTAGTAGACTTAACCTGCACATTGACAGTTTTCAATACTCTTATGGCATAGTGGTAGTGTCCCTATCTCAGAGCCAGAAAGTCTGGGTTAAAGACAAAACTGCCCTGGAAGTGTGACATTACACACCTGAACAGGTTGGTTAAAAATAACTCTCCTGTGGCAACCTTTCATCTTGTAAAACAAAAGGTTTGTGTGTGGTTGTCAGCCCTGTATTACATTTCTTTCAATGGGATGTTTAATGGGCAAAGAATATAAAAATACAACAGTTTCATGAAAATCATGTGAAGAAAAAGGTGAGATGCTATATTTTGCAAAGCTATTGATAAAGCAAAGCTGTTAACCCAGCAGCACGTGATGGCTCATGATTCATGGGAGAATTCTTCATGAACATCACTTGTTGTTGGCTAATTTGCACATTAATCACGTGTGTACTGTTTAGCACCATTATATTTTTGGCCAGTTCTGGGTCGCTAACAAGATTTTGATGAGCAGCTCAGTTCAGGGTTCAGTAATAAGCAGAGATATATTGGGCATACATTTATAAACAGAACCACAAAAGGTGAGATTAAAAGAAAGCAGAGTGAAAGGCTTATAAAAATAAGTTAGAAACTTGAATATGGACTCAATTCCATAGGTAGGCATTTGCTTTAAACAGTGTTATTTACAAGCAAAACATCAATAATTTCCCAGGTTTCTTAGCTCTTTTAATTTTAGAGTAATATATTCACACATTTGCACATCCATTCTGCCATGCAAAGAACCTTGAGATCTGCCACACTGTCAGGAATTGCATCCCAATCTGATTTTACAGAATGATTCAAGTTATAATTATTGAACAGGAATGATTATTTCAGTTGACAGGCTTGAAGATAGTAGATAAATGGCTTTGCTTGTTTCTTGATGCATTTATAATTACGAATACCATTTTCAGTGAATCAGCACCTTCATCACATCTGTATCAGTGCTGGCTATGACAGACATCATTACTGTTAATGTCATGGCTCCTCATATCTGATAGATATGCTCAAGTTATCACACTTGCAATTTGCTTTCCAGAAATAGTGCATATACAATACAGCATGGAAAAGAAAACAGACTGAGAATCCTGTAGCAATTAGTGTTTTGCAATCTCTGATTTATTTGCTTTTGTTGCTCATTTAGACAACAGATGCAAGGCTGGAAATATAACAAAAAAAATCTTATATTTATAAGCAAAAGCAAAAGTTCCTAAGATGCTAAAAGGACAGAATCACACAACAAATAACGAAAACCGTAATCAAGCAGAGATACACATAGGATTACACGGGATATATGGCACAGAAACAGGCTATTCAGCACAACCTGGTGTTTAGGCATCATTTAACTCCTTCTGTATTCCCACAACTAAACCGACCATCATGCTTCTTCTCTTCCTTCTCCTTCATTTTCTTATCTTGCCTCCCTTAAAAGCACATATTCAACTCTCTTCAGCCATTCTCTGCTTTTGCAAGTTTCATAATTCCACAACTTGCGCATTCTAAATTCAACTGATGTTCAATTTATGGTTTTGTCTTTTTCCCACAAGTAGAAACATTCTCTCTGGACCCAACTTATCAAAACCTTTCATCATTTGAAATACCTAGGCTGATCAGCCCCTCGGACTTCACAGTATCACGGTTTCCAAAGAGGCCATTCATCTATAATACCCACGACCGAGTGCCAATCTCTGCCTTTCCCTACGTCCCTACACACTATTTTAATCCAAATAATCTTCCAATACCCTCAAGAATACTTCAATTGAACCTGCCTCCATCACATTTTCAGGCAGCAAATTCCATACCCTAATGGCACACCATGCAAAAAAGCTGTTTCTCACATCACCCTTGCTTCACTTGCACATCATTTGAAATCTATGCCCTTTCATTCCATTTTTCTTTATCTAGAGGGAATACAGGAACAGCTTATCTTAATCTGCTCTGTCCAGCCCACTCATGATTTTGAAAACCTTAATTGAATCTCCTCTCAGCTTTCTTTTCTCCAAGGAGAACAGTCCCAACTTCTTCAAACTACCCTCATGACTGAATTTACTCATTCCCGGAACCACTGTTGTAAACCACTTCTGCAATCTCTCCAATGAACTTTCAGCTTTTCAATTAAATGGCATCCATAACTGTACACAATACTCCAGGTGAGGATCGATATCATCTTTATTAAAGAACAATGAGACCCAGACTGTCAAACCTTTCCTGAAGTGCACACTTCTGCATTTCTGGCATCATCCCTGAAAACGTGCAGAGGAACTTGGTGTCCTTGTGCATGAATCAAAAAAGTTGGGTTTGCAGGTGCAGCAGGTAATTAAGGCGGCAAATGGAATACTGTCCTTCATCGCGAGAGGGATGGAGTTTAAAAACAGGGAGGTTATGCTGAAGCTGTACACGGTGCCAGTGAGGCCAAACCTGGAGTATTGTGTACACTTTTAGCCTCCTTACTTGAGAAAGGATGTACTGGCACTGGAGGGGGTGCAGAGGAGATTCACCAGGTTGATTTCGGAGCTGAGAGGTTGAGCAGATTGGAACTACATTCATTCAAATCAAGAAGAATGAGGTGAAATCATGTCGAAACATGTAAAATTATGAAGAGAATACCATAAGATAGGGGCAGAGATGTTATTTCCACTGGCAGGTGGATCTAGAACTAGGGGCACAGCTTCAAAATAAGGGGGAGCAGATTTAGTACTGAGCTGAGGAGCAGCTTCATCTCCCAAAGGATTGTGAATCTGTGGAAATCCCTGCCCAGTGAAACAGTTGAGGCTACCTCATTGAATGTTTTTTTAAGGCAAAGAAAATTAAAGATTATGGTGAGCGCAGCTGAGTCCACAAAAGATCAGCCATGATAAGGCCAGATGGAGTACTCCTGCTCCTGCATTTTTTTTTAACATGCCTCTGTACTCTGCGCTCTCTCCAATGCATGTACATTTTTCTCGTAATATAATGACCAATAATCCATGCAATGTGTTAAATATGATCTTTCTAAGATTTGACACAAGTTTAACAACTTTTCTATTTTCAAGTCTATTATTTCAGAAATAAAACATTTCTGTGTTTTAATGGTCATATTAACCGTGGAAAATTTTTAAATGATTGGTGTATTTGCATTATAATATCCTTTCTGTCTTTTACCCCACCCAGACTTCTAATCCAGACTGAACTGCTGTGCTTTTCCAGCACCACTCTAATCCAGAATCTGGTTTCCAGCATCTGCAGTAATTGTTTTTACCTTGGACCTCCCAAGTATTCTTCCTACCAAACTTTGCTAGCACCCATTATTGTGTTGTACTTCATGCACCAATTATTTGAGCAAACTAAAATTTTTAAAAATATTTACCTATCTTTCTAATCAACCTGTTCAGAGATGTTACTACATACCTCTTGAGCTCACAGGACTTGAACCTGGGTCTCCTGGTCCAGGAGTAGGGACAATACTACTATGCTACAAGAAAGCCCATTATGTCTTCTTTAATTTGCCGCTGCCTTCCTTAGGATTGAAGCTCCCTTGAAATTTGGTGTCCCCTGCATATTTAAAACTTGTGTCTTTGATTCTAAAAGCCAAATTGTTAATGCAAATTCTGAACAGCAGTGACCTCAACATCTGCTTCTTGTCAAAAATGACTTTGTACCTTTCGCACTGTAAAGAACTACTTTAAAGTCACAAGCTCTGCTTTCTGTCTCAAAATCACATAGTCACCCATTCTGTCACTTGACCCCTCTCTCTACGATCTTTATTGATTCCACCACTACAGGGCACCTTACTGAAAGCCTTTCAAAAAATCTAAATAATTTAAAGCCAGTGCATTACCACTGCCTATGTGCTCGGTTACCTATTCAAAAATTCAATAAAGCCAATCACCTGGAGAGAATAACCAGTAATATTTAAGAGATGAATGTACTGCTCTACTGGAACACCAATTTGAAGTATACAAGACAAATTGGAAAAGGATGTCTCATTTACCAGTTTTACTGCTTTTGATTTATGGGTAAGCATTTCCCTTTGAAATCCACGTTGGAAAGATTTAAGGAACATTTTAACTACGGAGAGAGAGCGAGAGAGTTGCAGAGATTTAGCAAGCGCTTTTCAGGACTTATGGCAATGGCACCTGAAGCTTCGGCTACCAAGGCTGGACCAATTAAAACCAGGGTTTGCAAGAGATCAAAATGAGAAGAGTGCAGAGATTTAAATTCCTATAGCATAGGAGGTAGCCACAAAAACAGGAAGAGGCAAGGCAAAAGTGGGAGTGAAAACAAGGATTGTGGTCAGACAACAAGACAGTCAGGAGGAGTGGGAGAACAGGAATTGGACCAAATTAAGATGTAGGCATTTGAATTTTGCATAAGTTCAACTTTAACCAGGGCAATGGGAAGCTGGCCAGTAGTGTACTGCCATAGATTCATAGTGATGTACAGCACAGAAACAGACCCTTTGGTCCAACTCACCATTTGCCAGCGTTTGGCCCATATCCCTCTGAAACCTTCTCATTCATACACCCATCCAGATGCCTTTTAACTGTTGTCTTTCTACCAGACTCCTCCAGTTCATCTGACAGCTCATTCGATTCTCGCATCACACTCTAAATGAAAACGTTGCCCCTTAGGTCCATTTTAAATCTTTCCCCCTCACCTTAAACCTATTGTCATCTAGTTTTGGACTCCCCTACCCAGAGGAAAAGACCTTGGCTGTTCATCCTGTCCATACCCCTCCTGATTTTATAAACTTCTGTAAGGTTACCCCTCAGCCAATACGTTCACATTTCACCTGTCTTACATTCATTTACCATCCAGTGATAGAATCGCACTACAGTCTAGTGTCAGCCTCTAGCTTATAGACTTCACAGGCCACTGAACTATTCCCAGTGGATGGATATTTGTTGAAAAATGTGTTGCTGGAAAAGCGCAGCAGGTCAGCCTGATGAAGGGCTTATGCCCAAAACGTCGATTCTCCTGCTCCTTGGATGCTGCCTGACCTGCTGCGCTTTTTCAGCAACACATTTTTCAGCTCTGATCTCCAGCATCTGCAGTCCTCACTTTCCCTGATGGATATTTGTTCACTGGCTTGTTGATTGCCAGGACTCTCTTCCAGTCTGTGTTGACTGGTTTTAGCAGGAAAGAAAACACCTGCATTAACTTGCTGTGTGCTACAATTCACCAACTTGGCTGATGGCACCTGAAACAGAGACCAAAAATATTGCCTTGAACTGGCATGCCACAAGAGAACCCCAAGAGTTCTAAATTACATCTGGTTATGTTAATAATAGTCATTCACTCACTCAGCCTTCCAGCTTAAGCATGTTGAGTTTCATCTGGTATCTGGGTTCTTCTCACAAATGCCAGGTTGTACTGCCTACTGTGTAATGTAATGTAAACAATGTGGATTTTCAGTTTTTCTCATTAAAAAAAAATGCATGGTAAAACCATCTTCACTGCTTGATGACGTAATTCTGGCATTGTGATTTTAGTTCATTATCTCCATTCTAGTGAAGCAACAACAGTGGATGGATTGCAAATGCAGCTGTACTACTGGGGGCTCCGATGACATATAGACCATAACTGCAGAGCTCAAAGCAGTTTTCAAACATCACTAGAAACCCTGAGCAGCAAGTCTTACAATTGAGTGCTAACTATATTCATTGCTTTCATATAACGTTTGCTCTCTGTTAGCTTTGTGTAACGCACAGAGCTAATTTAGTCATGCATGCGTGGTTGCTTTGGAGAGAAAAAGTTTGAATTCTTCTTGTCATAATATGTTTGTAATGTGACTAAATGTAACAGAAGATTTTCTCTGGTTACTATTTATGGCAAAACTCCCACCCATTATGGGGAGATGGGGGTGTAAGAAATTTTGCTCGGCAAATATTATTGGAATAAGTGGCTTTGATGTGGAGCAACCACTGGCACTATGGACTGAGTGTCTTTTCCCTCTAACAAATGTTCTATGAAATTAGCTGTTTTTTAACTGAATCTTTCCAGTCTGTTTACAATTGTACCTGCGCCCAGTGATAAAGGAGGCTTGCAGTTTAAATAGATGTTATATGTTCAAACTCCTGAAAGGTGAGGCTGTCAACCAGGAATGCAGATGGACAAAGTGACCCTTATCGTACATTGAACAGGATAATTTCATACTAAAAAGAAATTGGATGCAACTGCATAGACTGAATGCAGAAAGAATGAAAAGAACTTATAATACTGTTCTGAGTCCCATGATCAATAACTCCATCTGACTGTGATACAACAGATGTGATTAATGATCATGTCACTGATAACAGGGTATAACATTTTGATACAATATTGTCTATTAAGTATTTCATTTACATCACTTAACATTACATAACTCATATATACTTCTGAAATACTGCATTTTGAAGGAGATAGTATGGAAATAATGTGCATATTTGAGGCTAAACTTGAAAGTGAGATGTTGCTGGGTTGAAGTGGTAATTCTCCTTCCTGCTATAAAATAGATTTCACTGAACATCAGCTATTCAGTGTCACAGAGCAGAAATCAATAGAAGCAGGTTGATAGAAACCAGAATCATTTGATGCTTTACCACAGCACCACCACCATAATCAAGGCAGTCAACTGTGATGCATTTAGTTCATACAGCAGTCGTTGTACCCAATATACCTTGTCATCGGGGGAAAATTATCCTGGATTGGGAAGGCAATCAACTAGTTGTGGTATAATCAAAAAACAACAGCCTCAGCTGCTCAGTGGAGCACATAAAAGCACTATCCATGATGCAGCCGAGATCTCAGTTTACCCCAAAGACTTTTACTGACAATTACTGTGCTAAGTAAACAAGTTCTCAGAGCTCCTTTAAGTCTCTTACACTCGAGTGCTGAACATTAAATACAAAGAATTCATGACAACAAACATGAAATAAGTGCAGCTGTGCTGTTTAGGCATCAGGGAGTAGTGCTGGCACTGGTCTGTAAGCTGTCCCTTAAATACCACAGAGTCAATTAACAAGTAAGTGTTAAGCATTTTGGATGGGTCTGCAGTACAGAGGAATAGTTGTGTATTTGCCCCTGTCTTTGCGTGCCAGATGAAACTGGTATGGCAGCTCCCTGCCCAATTTTTTTACCACGGGCTTTCGACTTCCTTTAGTTTTCTTGACAAAATGACAATAAACTTTCGGGCAGTGAATCTCGAGGAGGATAACATGAGTCTTAGAAAGAAAATAGACTTTCCCAATAGGAAAACCTGCTCATCACACCAAGATTTTCCTTCTTCATCCCTATCAGTCATTCATCAGATATTTAATTCAAATGACATTCAAATTCAAAAATCTGACATTGGCTGCCAAGTCCTTTAGGATATCCACTAGTTGTGAGAAGCACGATATAAATGCAAGTCTTTCTTCTTGAAGTAACTTTGCATCAAACATTATGCAAGACATGAACTTAAAAAAAAGAATCAAGTTGATACTCCAGGTCCTGTACTGAAGGAGCACTGCACTGTCAGAGGTTTCAGATGTGACAGCATAACAAGACTGGCATTATCTGCTTATTCAAGTCAATGTGAACGATCCTCCAACGTGATTTCAAAGAGGAGCAGGGGAGTTATCGCTGATTTCTGGATCAATATCTGTCACATGACCAACACTGTAATAAACAAATGGTCTGTTCATTATCACACTGTGGTCTGTGGGAGGTTGCCTTGTGCTGTGTGGCTGCCATGTTTCCTACATTATTCAGTGACCACACTTCAAAAACCATCTCATTCACTGTAAAGTGCTTTGAGACATCATCATGTAAAGGACAATATAAATACAAGTCTTCCTTCATTTGATTTGAAAGTCTAATGTCTGTAGATTTATATGCCACATAGAAATTACACGTGTTATCTCTTTTAGAATTCTTCTTAATCTGATGTGGGTAAATGTTTACATTTAGCTGAACAACACTAGTGATGTACATCGGTGCGAATGTATTTCTGCTCCACTGTTGCAGCAAGGGAAGATTTAGCTTGGCAGTGACATGATATTTCACCTTTGCCTACTATTTTGCATGGTTTAAAATGTTATGTTTTTGCACTGGATTTCCTAATGGTCTTCTTCAAGAACAGCATCTGAATAACAGCATTACTGCAAAATTGAAATTCCAAGTAGAAAAAAAAGTATTGTCCCTTGAAAACATATTAAATTAAAAACTTTTTTTTCTTAAATTTCCTTTTAATGAGCTTTTAATGTGTTCCAAGTTCAGTAACCTTCTCTGACTGCAAAATGAATCATGCGATTAGAGTAAAAACTTTTTATAGGTATACAGTTTACACAAAGACAAAACAGTTGCTCAGTTTGAAATGTCATGGATTTTACTTTCTCCACAAAGGACACTGTAAAGTAGAACAGTCAGACCTTTAAAAACCAATGAGTGGTGATACACTAAGTGATGCTAAGCTACACTGAACTTAGGTAGAACAGTAATTGTATAAGTCAGTTATCTAGGGATATGTTCTGAGTTTAATAGGTTTAGTGCACAAATGCCACCCATTCTTTCACAGACACATTCTCCTCACTGTCATTTATTTTTATCCTAAACTATTTACTCTTTCTAACAGAACACAATTCCAACAATGACATTTTACCACAAATCCTTACCTGCTGTCATTTTTCTTTCAATGTTTTAATGCAGATAAGCACTTTATTATCTTCCTGTCACACCAGTCAGATGCAAGGGCTGCTGTATCTTCCTTGAAACTGTCAATGTGATCCAACTCTCAATAGAATTGCAGTCGCAGTAACTGAAAAAGTGACGGACTTTCCTTATTACAAAATGGCTCATCTTAAAATGTTTCTCTGAGGAAATTATTCTGTATTCGACTGAAATTCTACAACTGTTGTTTCATGCTCATTGCCACTATTTTGTCTGACAAATGGGAAACCAAAAACATTAACGGCTCTTTTCAGCCGAGTCTTATACTTTTTACTCTGACTGTATTCCTTCAAAAACCGATATTAAATTGCTTGGATAGAAAGGCAAATAAAATTTTGCCTGGAGGACCATCAACAGTGGGATTTTTTAGATGAAGATGGCCACTTGAGTAGGAATTTCCATCTGGACTCTGCTTCATTTCCTTCATTTTCTCTCTCCCAGTCAAAGCAAATGTGGAATTTACTGGATAAAATGAACCAGACAATAGAAAGTGAGGTAACTACATGTAATGGACCAACCAAATAGGCAGAGTACAATGTGAGATTCAACTGAATTTATCTAATCCAATTCAATATCAGACAATTAAAACTACTTCAGAGTCCAACCCATGCTGTCTGTGCTGTTTATGGTGGGATGTGTTAGCAGGGGACTAGTCTTATGAGTGCCTAACAACCAATTAAAGCTGAGGAGCACTGCTTAAAGAAAACAGAGCGCTCTAAAAGGGGGGTAGGGTGGGAAATGGGGACAGTAATATGGCTGGAAGAGATATTGGCAATCAGAAAGTGAATTGGGTCCTAGGAATACTGACTAACGCCTGTACAACTTTGGAGAACGCTGTCTGGCAGGGGAATATGGCATGCAAATACAAGTGGCTGGAGATTGGTGGCAGCTATGGTTGCATAATCTGACTCCATGCAGGAAATGAAACTGGTATCTATCAACCGTGAGAGTGGCTGCCCCTGCTAGTGGAGATGCAGTCCACACCCAGGGTTCTCTGGGTATCAGACAAAACGTAATCATGTGAGTCGTTTGGGAGGTGGGGTGATGCAAAATTGGATTTGCACTGCACTCAGATGACTTCTTCACAGCCAACTGGGACAAAAAAAGGGGGTTATTGTAATTGGTCAGTGGAAAGGGTGGAATGGATACGTGAGAAGGAAAATGGACAGGTTAGATCAGGCCAAGGAGGCAGGGACGGGAGGGAGAACTGGACATGGGATGAGGTTAGGGATCGGGAGATTTTGAAGCTGGTGTGTCAATATTCCACTCGGGAGCTTACAGCACACTCGCATCAACATAGGGTTCACCAGCTTCAAAACTTCCCAACCCAAACTTCATCCCTTATCCAGCCCTCCTTGACCTAACCTAATCTTTCCATCTTCCTTCTCAGCTATCCGCTCCACCTTTCTCACTGACCAATCACAATAACCCCCTACCTGCATCCACCTATCACCATCCCACTTACCCTTCCCGCATCCACCTATCACCATCCCATCTACCTTTCCCCCAGCTCCACCCCCTCCCTCAAACCCTAAAGGTTATGTGCCTTTGGACATTTTCCTCTACATTAAACATACAACATAAAAGCAAACTTGTGTGTGCAAGGAAGAGAAAATTAGTTTATGACAGGGATAAATAAATGTAAAATAACTCACACATGTACATTTATAAATAACTTACCCTTTTTACAACTCTCACTGCAGTTCAATATCTATCCGGAGAGTTGTCACATTTTACTGACATGTTAAAATCTACATATAGCTTAAATGTTGCAAAGTTTTCAGATATCTTTTATTTTCTGTCAATGTTTACTTGCTGCACTTTCCATGCTAATTGATTAACACTTTTAAATGTTTGGCTGAGCAAGCTGTTGAGCCATTTTAAAAACAATGAAGGAGTTGTACTGGCCGGAGCCTTTAAATAGTCAGATCTGAATTTGAAGTTCATGACAATTGATAGGTTAAATTCAAACCTGAGTGACCAAAACCAGTTCTCCCTTGTCTCTATTACTAAATGTTTCTAAACTGAAGAGTGTGTTATAAAACCAGAAAAAACATTTCTAATTGGAGCACACTAGGATATCATCCACAATCTTATCTTGCATCCAACAGCATCAAAATGTTCCTTCCTCAACGTTGCTGCATTTTTTTTTCTCTTTGCTTAGAATATTCTGAGATTATTGTTACCAGCTGTAACCTACACAAATCCAGTCAGAGCCAAATCCATATCCTGCCATCCAACAGCTATAATCGTAAGATTTAGGCATTACAACACGTGTTTTATACCTGTAACCTGACCAAATTATTTCATCATCTGAGCATTCCTCTTTCTTGCTATGGGTGTGCCAGATGTTGCTATGAATCACAAGTGATCACATATGAAGTTAAGTTCATTTACAGACCAACAGGATATAAAATAATCAAGACATTTTTGGTTTCATGGTATTTGGGATTTTTGTTCCGCTCTGTCAATTTTAACAAATTCAGTGATCCATATAACTTAGGGAGCAAGACTGTTGAACAATTACATAAAATTTTCAATAATTTGTAAGTTACTTTGTCTTCCCTTTGCTTTACAATTTTTGAATGGAAATCTGTGCAAGAATCCTGGTCTATAAAATCTTTACGAAAGATCAGTTCCAAAAAAAGTCTCATGCTAGATTGGATAACTATAACATATGAATTCCTACCTCCAAAACCAAACTAATGCGAACAAACACAATGAAGGGAAAGATTTCACACATGATTAATACAAATGAATAGCGCAGAGGTGTTTGAAGCATCACAGTATGGGCGCATGGTGGAAGGTTCATATTGGCAGTATATTATTCAGTGAATAAACTAGCACTTACTTGATTTACGAAGCAGAGTTATGTCGAGGAGGAATTCATGTTTAACTACCTGCAAAGGGATCTACAGTAACCTGAATGAATTATTTCGCATGGAATGAGAGGTGATCTGGTGTGGCAGCAGCCCAGCTTATTTGGGCCCATCCTTTAAGAGACGTAGTATATGGAATAGGTCAGCTATCTTCTTGGGCCTGTTTCACCATTCAATTAGATCATGGCCGATAGGCAACTTAATTACATATATTTTTCCCATATCCCTTACAAACTTTCAAGAACAAAAGCCAATCAATTTCACACTTTAAAATTGCAATTCACCCTTTTATCAATCTTTGTCTAAGGATGTATCTCCTATTCTTGCACCTGAGAGCTGTCATTACATTCAGGTTAGGAGCTGAAGTCAGCCATTTGGCTCCTCAAGCCTGCTTTACCATTCAAAAAGATCATGGCTGATATCATTGTGGCCTTAACTCACTTTCTGGATAACCCCCTCTACCCTTTGCTGTCAAAAATCTCCATACCTCTGCCTTAGAGGTATTCAAGGCCTTGCTTTAGGTAAGAGATTGCATCAAATATACAGTCCTCTGAAAGAAAATAATCCTTGTGTCCTAAGTGTGAGACCTTATTTTTAAACTGTGTTCCCAAGTTCTAAGCTCTGCCACAAGAGAAAACTTCCTCTCAGCATCTACCTTATACGTTTTCCTCTAGTTTCTCTTATAAACTCCAAAGAATTTAGTTCCAATATATCCAACCTTTATAGAGGCATAAGTTATATGGGACAGAAACCTTTGGTCCAACTCGCCCAAGCCAACAAAATATCCTAAACTGATCTAGTCCCATTTGCCAGCATCTGGCAGATATCTCTTTCTATTTATGTTTCCATCCAGATGTCTATTATATTTCATAATGTACCCACCTCCACCACTTCCTCAAGGAGTTTGTTTCATACATGCACCATCCTCTGCATGAAAAAGATTGTCCCTCAGGTCCCTTTTAAATCTTTCCCCTCTCACCTTTAACCTACACCCTTCAGTTCTATACTCCCCTACTCAGAGAAAAAGACTTTGGTTATTCACTCTATTCTTGTCCCTCATGATTTTACAAATCTCTGTAAGGTCAGCCCTCAAATAATCACCTCATCTCAGGTATTAGCACAAGACACTATTCAGACCGCAGCTGAAATACTGTGAACAGTCTTGGTCCCCTTGGTCAAGGAAGGTTATAGTAATGTTGGAGTCAGTCCACATAAGGTTCACTAGGTTGATTCTGGGTTTGAAGGGATTTTCTTATGAGGGGAGGTTGAGTAGATTGGGTTTCTACTCTTTGGCATTTAGAAGAATGAAAGGAGATATCATTGAAACATATACTATTATTGAGGGGGCTTGGCTAAGTAGGTTCATGTGGTTTCTACTCTTGTGGAAGAGGTTAAGACCAGAGGACATAATCTCAGAACAAGGAGTTGCTCATATAGATAAGACTTTCTTTTCAATCAACTCAACTGTAGAATTGTTTACTATAGAGGGCTTTTGAGGCTAGATTATGAAGTATGATAGATTTGTAATTAGGAAGGCAATCAATGATTATGGAGATAATGAAGGAAGTGGATTTGATGATTATCAGATCAGACATGATCTCATTGAGTGGTGGCTCAGACTCAATCAGCCAAATGGTCTACTTTTGCTTCTACATCTTATGGACTTCTAGTCATGTTAACTTTCTTTTTGGTGTTTCTAAAGCAATTAGTTCCTTCATTAAATAAGAAGACTAAAATTGTGCATAGTGCTCCAGATGTACCATACATCTGGAATAAGATATCATTTTAGATTAGATTAGATTAGATTAGATTACTTACAGTGTGGAAACAGGCCCTTCGGCCCAACAAGTCCACACCGCCCCGCCGAAGCGCAACCCACCCATACCCCTACATTTACCCCTTACCTAACACTACGGACAATTTAGCATGGCCAATTCACCTGACCTGCACATCTTTGGACTGTGGGAGGAAACCGGAGCACCCGGAGGAAACCCACGCAGACACGGGGAGAATGTGCAAACTCCACACAGTCAGTCGCCTGAGGCGGGAATTGAACCCAGGTCTCTGGCGCTGTGAGGCAGCAGTGCTAACCACTGTGCCACCGTGCCGCCCACTTTTTTTAGATTTTACATTCCACTCCCCTTGCAATATGCACAACATTCCATCTACCTTCCTAACCACTTACTGTATGTAAATTTAGTATCGCATGCAGTAGACACCCAGATCCCTCATATTCTTCAGAGTTCTGCAGCTTCTCCAGAAAATTAATATGCTGTTCTTCTGTTAAATTGAGTCACAGCAAAGTAGACAAGTTCACATTTTTTAGACATTATACTTCATCTCTCTAATTTTTACCCACTCACAACCTATCTATGCCCTATTTGCAGTCTCTCTATGTCATTTTCACAAATTACTTTGCCACCCATCCTTCTGTTGTGCGCAAATGTAGCAACCATAATTTAATTCCTTTATTCAAGGTATTGATGAAGTTTGTAAATAGCTAAGGCCTCTGCATTGATCCCTCTGGCACTCCACTAGTAAAACCTTACCAAACCAAAAGTGATCCATTTATGCTGACTAATTTTACACTATAGGTCCTACATTCCTCGTGAAAATGGATTATATCTATTGACCTTTTCTGATTCCCTTAATATCTTGAAACCTTTGATTAAATCACCTAGTCTACTAAAGTTAATCAAATTCTTCCATAATTTTGAACATTTCGATCAGATCTTTTAAACTTTCTGGACTAATAAAAAAAAATTAAATTTGTATAGCAATGTCTAGGTCTCTCCGCTCAGTGTTATTTTTAAACTTTTTTATAATTGCATGCTATTTTTTCAATAGTTTACTCACATTGAAAGTTGTTGAGTATCTATTTGTCCAATCTATTGTTTTTTCTCTTAAAGTTGTTTAGCATCCTCTTTACACATCACAGGTATTTTTTCCTTCTACAGATTTTGATATACACCATACCAAAACCCAGATAATTTATTTCAGTAAGAGCAGTAGTTCCAATTGAGAATTCATTGTTTACTTCCTTGCAGTCTGAAAATCATCCACTGCTCCTTGTTTACCATATCTCAGCAAATATCCATGCTGTTAAATTCCCTTTCATAAATTCATTTTTGTTCTCTTTGTTCCTGAAATTGCAATATGGGCCGATGCAAGTCATACCCCAAAACATTAAGGTATAGACTACTCAATCCTGAAATGTAACTTCCAATTTTCTGTAGCCCCAAAGTGATCAAAAAAACTTGAACATACTATTTTTTTCATCTATTTTAAAGTGTACCACACATATTTTTATTTCAGCTACTGATATTCAACAAATTAATCAATTTTGGTCTTATGTTGGGAACAAATCTAAACTCAATATCATCATTATTAACAATGTAATATTTTGAGGCTTCCTGCCATTAGCCTCATAGAAAATTACTTTGATGCATTCTACCTGGCCTGTAAATTACACATACATCAATCCAGATAAACTTGCACTGAAAAGATTTAGAACACATATCATCTTTTGGTAAGATTATACAGAAACAACTATTTTGGTGCAGTAACATCAATACACCATTCGGAGCAATTGGCACAAAATTCAAGGCTACAGATCCGCACTCGGGGCTGTTTTGAGTGCTAGACAGGGAGACTTTCACAGTGGAAATAAATGTTGAAAGTTTAAGCAGATTTGGCACACAATTTTCTGTTAATTTATATGAACGATCAGAAAATTATGCACCTAAATTTCTGATTGATTCCTAGCAGTAACAAATTAGAAGTAATTTGATATTCTCCTAGAATGTCAATGCAAAATGATTTCACTCAATGGTTAGTTATTCCAATAAGGGATTCAAATCAAATTCCCAATGGCACTGAACAATGCTTAAACTATTATACTATCCAGACCACTTGAAGTTATTACAGAATAAAACTGTCCAGGAAAAGTACAATTTGTCATTGTCAGTTTTTGTTTCCTATTCACTTCACCTGAGACTGATAACAGCCAATTTCACAGCATTGGATGAAATGTAGAAGAAGCAATAGTTTAAAAACAAAACAAAATTACTTAATAGTAGAGCTCATTAAATTATTTAAACACACTTGCAGGGAAAAAATAATTCAATCCAAGGTTCAATGAACATACACAATCAGGTTCCAAATTAAAGAATAATAAAACATGCATCATTTCTTCTTGGTTTCGGAGATTGTCCAGGAAAAGAAAATACAGTGAAATTGAACTTTATTTTCTCCATTCTGTATCATTGTAGTGCATCCTGGAGCTCATTACCACAATTATGTTATGTTAAATAAGAAAAAAAAACTTTTTCCCTGTTGATTAAAATTGCACTTCAAGATGATCTTCATGTTGCAAACCTGCCCTCCGAACATCAGACCATTTTCATTACATATTGCAGACTAATAAACAAGATGTATCTACCTAATTACAACTTGATGTAGAACTGCTGTAAAGAAAGTAGGGGTAAATCCACATGTGGTTTTCATCATCCTTTTAATAATTACCAATTTATTATGCATAACAGGGACAGCCTATTCATTAAAATATGCATGCTCATGCCCCAAGTAAGTGTAATGAACTCACACAATGAACTGAACCTTTCCTTCAGAAGTCCATTAATGAGTCAGGCAGCCACAGAATGCTGATTTTTACTGACTTGCACTGTTGTACAAGCACCAATAGAAGAAATGCAAACCTGTTTTCGAATAACTTTTTAAAAAATAAAACATGTATCCTACATATTGGTATGTCTTTCTGAAATGCATAAATTACTGATTTGAGAAAAAAGCTTTTTATGCCAAATCTGATACTGTGTGTTCCTGTGGTGCAACTTGCCTGAATTCTGTGTTGTCAGGCTATCTAACATGATGATCAGAAATTTCATTCTCTTAAATAATGAACCAAAATGTCTTTGCCTTTGATTCTCACCACTAAATTGATTCCCAGCCCTCTCGTGCTTCCTGCACCTCCTGTGCAGTATAATCTGTATGCCTCACTCTGTCTAAGCATCCTATGCTCTGTGTGTCCTTGTTTACTATGATCTGCTTGTACTGCACACGTGACCACAATAAATCAAATCAAATCTAACCATTGAACCAGACTGTTCACATCTTTGACATCCTACTTGACCTCGATTTCTGACCCCATATCCTCTCCATCACGAAGACTACCAAATTCTACATCCACTCCATCGCCTTGTTCTGCCCCACATGGAAACAACTCCTGCAATTAGTTCCAGACTTAACAGTCCTGATGCTCTCCTGGCTGGTGTTTCACTCTCCATACATCTGAGCCAATGCAAATCTCGAGCGCCTATACTGAACACACAAACTCCTGTGCACCCTTTAATGGCCACATTGATCTACATAATCACTTAGCACATCAACAGCTCAGATTCACATTCACATGGTACAATGCTAAAGGCACTAAATAAATTCAAGGTGTTGATGTTGTTGTTTCAGTGAATAAGTTCACCATATGGAGTGTCTCTGAGTAGTCAGAGAGAACTGGAACATTTTAAAGGTTCATGTTCTTGATGTGTCCTCAGGGATCTTTCTACAGCATCCCCAGACTTTGGAAAGGGCAAGAAATAAATGGAGCAATGCTTCTTCTTCCAATGCCATCCAGTGTTGGTTTCTGAGAAGTGTGGCTCAGGATATTGGCTGAAGACAGAAACAACCTCAGTTGTGGTGCCCACCACAGTCAATGATTAGGTTATAAACCAACGATGGTGAATCAAATAAAGTATAAGAGGTTTGGTGAGTTCATCTGTTTGAGGGGTAAATCAGTTAATGTGAACAAATAATACTTGTTCTGCGGTATCGTCAACATCGTCTGGCAGTGTCATCAACATCTTCCAGCCGCAAGTTTGTTTAACCCCCTGGTATAATGTGCCATAAATTGAGCCCTGCTATTCCCCCAGAGTTGTACCCCTCCCTCAATTTACCTGATTTTCAGTCTAAAGTTTACAGAAAGCATGAACCAGGTTTCTGTGCTAATGAGTGGTTTCGACTTATGAAAGATAGACAGACTATGACCATGGGTAAACAAATATTCAAATATAACATGACTAATTAAAATTATAATATCTTATAAACGTCATCTTCCCCACACACACATTACGGGTGGAGTTAGAAAAAAACTGGAATTTCAGTTTAGTGATCTTTGCCTCCTGGTTCTGATGCCAAGATGATCTTTCTTTGGCTGGTCAGGCCCTTGTTCAGTTGTCTTTCTCTGAAAATTTCTACTGGCTTGTAAGAAATATAGAATGGCTGATTGACAGAGAAACTGTCTCTGATTTATCAGTTCAAAAGTCATGGCTTAAAGTTATTGCTGCAGGAAAAGTAATTGGGTTTCTTCAGGTTTGACAATACAGATCAGGAAGCTTCTACGGTGGGAGAAGATTTGCACATTTCTTTCTCTCTCTCTCTCTGTAACTTGTTTCCAGCTACAAGCTGCTCAGCCATCTGAGAATCAATCACAAAGTTGTTGGCAAGCAAAAGATCATTGTCATTGTTAACTAGTCCAGAGGCCAGTCAACTTCTTGTCACCATTAAGAGCGGCAGCAGTACATACTTTTGGCTCCAGGCCATCTGCAATCTTAACATTAATTCCCTCTTGTTTAAACAGTTATTAACAATGCCTACCATAGGCAGCTGGTTGCTTGCTCTCAAAAGTTCAACCATTCTTTAAAACACTGGTTTTTAAAACAATTCTTTAAAAACACAACACCAAAATGACATTGTCCTTAAAACATACGCCTTTTCCTGCACATTGAAACTTGGTTGAGACTTCAATTTTTTTCCCCTTATGTGGCTGATCAGGAATCTCTCCCACTCTTATGACCTGCCAATGTGAGTGTTGGCTGATACTCACCTTATTTGGCAATGTTACAAACACATATTCCATGGCCATCAATTTGGACTTGAACCTACAGTTTCTAGCAAAAAAGGGCCACTACCTCAGCATCACAATGTTTCCTATATTATCAAAGTTAAAAATCACACAACACCACGTTATCGTCCAACAGGTTTATTTGGAAGCATTAGCGTTTGGATTGCTGCTCCTTCTTCAGGTCATTGTGGAGAATAAGATCTTATACTCCACAACTACCTGATGAAGGAGCAGCACTCCAAAAGCTAGTCCTCCCAAATAAACCTGTTGTACTATAACCTGGTGTTGTGTGATTTTTATCTTTGTACACCCCAGTCCAACACCAGCATCTCCAAATCTATATTATCAAAGTAACGACAGAAATGATGAACAAATGGCAAGGACAAGAAAAGACCGTCAGGCTTTCCCAAGCATTGAACAATGGAATTCTCTGTTCTGTGCTTTTGAATCATCGGTCAGGCAAACGAAGAGGTGGATTTCAAAAAGATATAGATCTCCCAGAAACACTTTCCAAATCCCAAAGGTACCTAAGTAACTCCAAGACGTGATTAATTTATTATAAATACAAATGGTAATGAACCATTACTTATGCTAATGGACACTAAGATAAATCAAAAGTGAAGAAACATGTATGATGAGAGAAAGAACAACCTACCCCAAAAAATGAAACCAGATAAAGAAACAGAATTAGAAAGAAATCACCCTGTAAAGTTGTCACTCCAAACATAAATTCTGATATTTTGCGATAGGTATCAGGTAATAATTGCATTGTGAGGAAATGTTACAACAGTCTACAGGTTAGGGCTGAATAGTTAGTTTCTAAAGAATAATTATTTCCATTAATTATCATAAATGTGTAGATAATTAAGAATGCTGCAATTATTCATTGCACAACTAAAACATTAATTAAACTAAGTATTAGGGCTGATTAATATTAAGACAACCTATGACACCATGCATCTGTTCACAGCTAGTCACATTTTCTCTCAATCCAATAAAACATTCATCACAAGTCTTATGTGTAATGGGTAAATCATTGCCCCTAAATACTGAGAAGGCAACTGGTCAAAAAGCACAGAGTTTGGGGACAGAGCTAAAACGTTGGAGATTTTTATCTTTAGCCCACCCTTCATATGAGTGAAGCTCCTTACTGATAGTACAATCGTAGTTTTGCTCTCTATTTAGTCAAAGAGTTGTAATTTAGAAAATCAGTGAGTTTAGATTTCATCCCGTATCACGAAGATAAGCATAACCATTAAGCTTAACGTGAATAGTATTCATTGTAAACAGAGTGGGATGTTAGAAACTTGGTGAAGATTGAGTTTTTTTGCTTCAGTTTTGAAAAAAATCCCGTCTCCACAAATCTGACTCAGGAAGAAGTACCCCAAATGGGAAGACATTCAAAGTTGGGCCCACCAGCTCTGCAGAAAACAAAATGTCTTTTCAGCCCCTCAATCATGTCCATGGCTCTTCAAACTCTTCATGCCACCTTAGTGTCAACTTATGAGCTCCCATATATCGTCCCTGTGCCAATTAATACTGACTCATGCTAATCAATGACCCCACTCACCAGCTTTACCCTCACATACAGCTAATATCTCATCGTGTATTCACAATAGGTAGACCTCAGAAGTCAAGTCAAGATGGAATACAACAAACCTATTTTATCATTAAAGATTTTACTATTTTTACATAAAGACACCTCAATTGATAAAATCTCATTTAATACATTTAAATCCCATCATTCTGAATCCATTTTAAAATCAAATATTTCCTTTGATACTTAATCCCTTATAAAAGCAAACATTTGCATTCATCACCCCATAATAGACAGCTAATTTCATTTAACCTCTTTGACTGATTAATCAGTGAAATGACAGTCCTCTCCAGCCCCAATCCACTGTAATAATGGGCTGTGGAAGCAGTCAATCAACAATAATCCTGTGATGACAACCCTCAGCCTTAGGCTGATAAACACATATTGAAGTTGGAAACACGGATTTGTCCAACTGAAGGTGGTTGTTCATACTGTAAAATTAAAAGGCAGATTATTTGAAAAATTTGATACCTTGACCATTCCAAAAACCTTATCCACTTTTTATAGACATTCATGCCTACCTTTAACAATCCAAAAAGGCTACCTGACATCTCCATAGGTTACCTAACCTCTTCCACAGGAATACATAAACAAAACAAGTAACTTTAACTAATTTAGACCTATCCTCCAAATGTCTCAACGCAAAAATTATATTTCAGAACCAGGAGCGATCAGAATTACTTTGAAGGGACTTGCACTTTTGAATGTACTACCGTCACTTTGGAGCACAATAAGTGAAATACCTCCTGATTGCCGAGGTTACAATTCACTTTCCTAAACACGCGTGGTTCAATTTCAGCTGTAGGAATGCAAACTTCAAAGTGCCTCCTCATGTCCATAGGTGTCACATTCTGTTGAGTGCAGCTGTGCTGTAGCTGGCTGAATGCTCAACAAGCTGTCCCTTTCCCTTCCTAAAATGGACGCTGTATTAGTCAGAAACATGTAGTTGATATCACTGCAGGATTTTGCTGAAAAGATCCCCAGATTGTCAAACAGTAAAAAGAAACAATTCAGGTTTTTGGATATGACACTGGAAGACTTAAAGGATAGAAGCATTTATCTGTCAGTAGTCTGCAAGTGGCTAGTCTGGTCAGGATGCTAGTTAATGGAGCCTGGCCTTCAGATTTGACTGTAGCAGTGTTGTAAGTATTCAACAACCGCATACAGAAAGCCAGCATCTTCCTGCTCACCACAAAAACCACCATATTATGCATTGCATCATAGCCTCGTTGCTGCCTTTCAGCAGTTTCTTGCATTTAGAATAGATTTCACCACAAACACAATACAAGAAATTCACCAACATCATTTACTCTTTTGAAAGACATGGTGGCCCACAGCTACAGAAAGCAGAGGAGCCAGAAAACACAATAACCACCTAAGCCTCTTATAGAGATACTGCTCGAGGATGAAGCCTTTGCAATCCAATGCCATCAAGAATATTCAGAATTACAGTCTATTTCAGATGAATAGTTCTTCTCAAATCCCGATGCCAGAAGGTAAAAACAATGACTGCAGATGCTGGAAACCAGATTCTGGATTAGTGGTGCTGGAAGAGCACAGCAATTCAGGCAGCATTCAAGGAGCTTCGAAATCGACGTTTCAGGCAAAAGCCCTTCATCAGGAATAAAGGCAGTGAGCCTGAAGTGTGGAGAGATAAGCTAGAGGAGGGTGGGGGTGGGGAGAAAGTAGCATAGAGTACAATTTGTGAGTGGGGGAGGGGATGAAGGTGATAGGTCAGGGAGGAGAGGGTGGGGTGGATAGGTGAAAAAGGAGATAGGCAGGTAGGACAAGTCCGGACAAGTCATGGGGACAGTTACTGAGCTGGAAGTTTAGAACTAGAGTGAAGTGGGAGAAGGGGAAATGAGAAAACTGTTGAAGTCCACATTGATGCCCTGGGGTTGAAGTGTTCCGAGGCAGAAGATGAGGCGTTCTTCCTCCAGGCATCTGGTGGTGACGGAGCGGCAGTGAAGGAGGCCCAGGACCTCCATGTCCTCGGCAGAGTGGGAGGGGGAGTTGAAATGTTGAGCCACAGGGCGGTGTGGTTGATTGGTGCAGGTGTCCTGGAGATGTTCCCTAAAGCACTCTACTTGGAGGCGCTCGGTCTCCCCAATGTAGAGGAGACCGCATCGGGAGCAACGGATAAAATGATATTAGTGGATGTGCAAGTAAAACATTGATGGATGTGGAAGGCTCCTTAAGGGCCTCGGATAGAGGTGAGGGAGGAGATGTGGGCACAGGTTTTACAGTCCCTGCGGTGGCAGGGGAAAGTGCCAGGATGGAAGGGTGGGTTGTAGGGGGTCATGGACCTGACCAGGAAGTCACGGGGGGAACGGTCTTTGCGGAAGGTGGAAAGGGGTGGGGAGGTCCCTGGTGGTAGGGTCTGTTTGGAGGTGGCGGAAATGTCAGCACATGATTTGGTTTATGCGAAGGTTGATAGGATGGAAGGTGAGTACAAGGGGCATTCTGTCCTTGTTACGGTTGGAGGGGTGGGCTCTGAGGGCGGAGGTGCGGGATGTAGACGAGATGCGTTGGAGGGCATCTTTAACCATGTGGGAAGGGAAATTGCAGTCTCTAAAGAAGGAGGCCATCTGGTGTGTTCTGCGGTGGAACTGGTCCTCCTGGGAGCTGATCCGGTGGAGGCGGAGGAATTGGGAATACGGGATGGCATTTTTGCAAGAGGTAGGGTGGGAAGAGGTGTAATCCAGGTAGCTGTGGGAGTCGGTGGGTTTGTAAAAAATGTCAGTGTCAAGTCGGTCGTCATTAATGGAGATGGCGAGGTCTAGGAAGGGGAGGGAGGTGTCAGAGATGGTCCAGGTAAATTTAAGGTCAGGGTGGAATGTGTTGGTGAATTTGATGAATTGCTCAACCTCCTCACGGGAGCACGAGGTGGCGCCAATGCAGTCATCAATGTAGCGGAGGAAGAGGTGGGGAGTGGTGCCGGTGTAATTACGGAAGATCAACTGCTCTATGTAGCCAACAAAGAGACAGGTATAGTTGGGGCCCAGATGTGTGCCCATGACTACCCCTTTAGTCTGGAGGAAGTGGGAGGATTCGAAGGAGAAATTGTTAAGGGTGAGCACCAGTTTGGCCAAACGAATGAGAGTGTCGGTGGAAGGGTACTGTTGGGGACGTCTGGAGAGGAAAAAACGGAGGGCTTGGAGGCCCTGGTCATGGCGGATGGAGGTGTAGAGGAATTGGATATTCATGATGAAGATGAGGTGTTGTGGGCCGGGGAAACTGAAGTCTTGGAGGAGGTGGAGGGTGTGGGTGGTGTCTCGAACGTATATGGGGAGTTTCTGGACTAGGGGGGATAGGACAGTGTCGAGGTAGGTAGAGATGAGTTCAGTGGGGCAGGGGCATGCTGAGATAATGGGTCGGCCAGGGTGGTCAGGCTTGTGGATCTTGGGAAGGAGGTAGAACCGAGCAGTGCGGGGTTCCCGGACTATGAGGTTGGAAGCTGTGGGTGGGAGATCTCCTGAGGTGATGAGGTTCTGTATGGTCTGGGAGATGATGGTTTGGTGATGGGAGGTGGGGTCATGGTCGAGGGGGCAGTAGGAAGAGGTGTCCTCAAGTTGGCGTTTGGCTTCAGCGGTGTAGAGGTCAGTGCGCCACACTACCACTGTGCCCCCGTTATCCGCTGGCTTGATGGTGAGGTTGGGATTGGTGCAGAGAGATTGCAGGGCTGCACGTTGTGAGGGTGAGAGGTTGGAGTGGGGGAGGGAGGTAGACAGGTTGAGGCGGTTAATGTCCCGGCGACAGTTGGAAATGAAGAGGTCGAGGGCAGGTAATAGGCCAGCACGGGGTGTCCAGGTGGATGCAGTGTGTTGGAGGTGGGTGAAGGGGTCCTCGGAAGGTGGGCGGGAGTCCTGATTGTGAAAGTAAGCTCGGAGGTGGAGGCGACGGAAGAATCGTTCAACATCACGGCGTGTATTAAATTCATTGATGCGTGGACGGAGGGAGATGAAGATGAGCCCTTTGCTAAGGATTGATCGTTCATCCTCAGTGAGGGGGAGGTCTGGGAGATGGTGAAAACTCGGCAGGGCTGGGAGCTGGTGTGGGTGTAGAGCTGGGAGTGGGGGCGGAACCTGTAACTGGAGTGGGTGTGATGGTGGGGGGAATGGGGGAGGAGTCATGAGCAGGGTTAGTGTTCCCCTCGGGGTTCTGGGGGGTGGGGATAGTGACAGTGGGGTCTGTGGGGGGCATGACAGCAGAATGCAGGTGAGTGACAATGGTGGGGGCGGAAGTGGTGGTGACCACGGCAATAGGAGTAGTGGAGTCACTGAGCATGTGGCATCAGCGATGATGTGAAGGACGGAAGTGATGTCACGTGTGATGCATGAGGAATTGAGAGGGATGGAAGAGGTTGTGGGAGGCCCAGGACCTCCACACTGCATCCACCTGGACACCCCGCACTGACCTATTACCTGCCCTCGACCTCTTCATTTCCAACTGCCGCCGGGACATTAACCGCCTCAACCTGTCTACCTCCCTCCCCCACTCCAACCTCTCACCCTCACAACGCGCAGCCCTCCAATCCCTCTGCTCCAATCCCAACCTCACCATCAAGCCAGCGTATAAAGGGGGCGTAGTGGTAGTCTGGCGCACTGACCTCTACACCGCTGAAGCCAAACGTCAACTCGAGGACACCTCTTCTACTGACCCCTCAACCATGACCCCACCCCCCATCACCAAACCATCATCTCCCAGACCATACAGAACCTCATCACCTCAGGAGATCTCCCACCCACAGCTTCCAACCTCATAGTCCGGGAACCCCGCACTGCTCGGTTCTACCTCCTTCCCAAGATCCACAAGCCTGACCACCCTGGCCGACCCATTATCTCAGCATGCTCCTGCCCCACTGAACTCATCTCTACCTACTTCGACACTGTCCTATCCCCCTAGTCCAGAAACTCCCCACATAAGTTCGAGACACCACCCACGCCCTCCACCTCCTCCAAGACTTCAGTTTCCCCTGCCCCCAATGCCTCATCTTCACCATGGATATCCAATCCATCTACACCTCCATCCGCCATGACCAGGGCCTCCAAGCCCTCCGTTTTTTCCTCTCCAGACATCCCCAACAGTACCCTTCCACCGACACTCTCATTCATTTGGCCGAACTGGTCCTCACCCTTAACAATTTCTCTTTTGAATCCTCCCACTTCCTCCAAACCAAAGGGGTAGCCATGGGCACACGTATGGGCCCCAGCTATGCCTGTCTCTTTGTTGGCTACGTAGAGCAGTTGATCTTCCGTAATTACACCGGCACCACTCCCCACCTCTTCCTCCGCTACGTTGATGACTGCATTGGCACCACCTCATGCTCCCGCGAGGAGGTTGAGCAATTCATCAAATTCACCAACACATTCCACCCTGACCTTAAATTTACCTGGACCATCTCTGACACCTCCCTCCCCTTCCTGGACCTCTCCATCTCCGTTAATGACGACCGACTTGACACTGACATTTTTTACAAACCCACTGACTCCCACAGCTACCTGGATTACACCTCTTCACACCCTACCTCTTGCAAAAATGCCGTCCCGTATTCCCAATTTGTCCGCCGGATCAGCTCCCAGGAGGACCAGTTCCACCACAGAACACACCAGATGGCCTCCTTCTTTAGAGACTGCAATTTCCCTTCCCACGTGGTTAAAGATGCCCTCCAACGCATCTCATCTACATCCCGCACCTCTGCCCTCAGAGCCCACCCCTCCAACCATAACAAGGACAGAATGCCCCTGGTGCTCACCTTCCACCCTACCAACCTTCGCATACACCAAGTCATCCGCCGACGTTTCCGCCACCTCCAAACAGACCCCACCACCAGAGATATATTTCCCTCCCTACCCCTTTCCACCTTCCGTAAAGACCGTTCCTTCCGTGACTACTTGGTTAGGTCCACACCCCCCTACAACCCACCCTCCCATCCTGGCACTTTCCCCTGCCACCGCAGGAACTGTAAAACCTGCTCCCACACCTCCTCTCTCACCTCTATCCAAGGCCCTAAAGGAGCCTTCCACATCCATTAAAGTTTTACTTTCACATCTACCAATATCATTTATTGTATCCGTTGTTCCCGATGCGGTCTCCTCTACATTGGGGAGACCAGGCACCTCCAAGCAGAGCGCTTTAGGGAACATCTCCGGGACACCCGCTTCAATCAACCACACCGCCCTGTGGCCCAACATTTCAACTCTCCCTCCCATTCTCCCGAGGACATGGAGGTCCTGGGCTTCCTTCACCGCCGCTCCCTCACCACAGACGCCTGGAGGAAGAACGCCTCATCTTCTGCCTCGGAACACTTCAACCCCAGGGCATTAATGTGGACTTCAACAGTTTCCTCATTTCCCCTTCCTCCACCTCACCCTAATTCTAAACTTCCACTCAGCACTGTCCCCATGACTTGTCCGGACTTGTCCGACCTGCCTATCTCCTTTTCCACCTATCCACTCCACCCTCTCCTCCCTGACCTATTACCTTCATCCCCTCCCCCACTCACCCATTGTACTCTATGCTACTCTCTCCCCACCCCCACCCTCCTCTAGCTTATCTCTCCATGCTTCAGGCTCACTGCCTTTATTCCTGATGAAGGGCTTTTGCCTGAAACGTCGATTTTGAAGCTCCTTGGATGCTGCCTGAACTGCTGTGCTCTTCCAGCACTACTAATCCAGAATGAGATGCCAGAAGCCAACCTGTATATCCTCAATGTAATGATCGTTTTCATTTAATTTTCGGTCTTCAGATACTCAAGTAATATTACCTGGCCAGACAAATCCTCCTCAGAAGCAAGGGTAAGAGCTGAACCAGGTCTCTGAGAAATAAGCACAGTCACCTAATCTGAAAATTACAGTCACTAACTCAGATTCCCGAACTGTATTTTGGTTGGAATCTGCATGTCATAATTCATTGGGCACAGGTGAGCTGTATCCAGACTTGGAGAGTTGTTTGCCAGCCCCACAGAATGTGAGCAGGGAGGTGTGTTCTTGTGCAGGGCATTCTAAAGAGGCTAAATTGACCAACTGGAAAAAGCTGATCAGAATGCAAACAGAAACTCTCAGGGTACTAACAAGCTTGTCAGACAATCTCTTGTGATTGCCAAGGTTTACTGGTGAGGACTCTGCATAGAGCTTGGATCCTATTCCTTCCAGTTTTGAACTGGAAGACAACTATTTTCATGATAGAACTGATGGCTGCTATCACAATTTCCACTGCAGTACAGAGAGAAGAAAACAAATACCTTAAGAGCTGCAGAGGAAACTTGATGAAAAACTTATTGCCATTATGGCAGTACATATAAAGTTATAGATATTTTATTATCATTCATTTCAGAGTTAGTGGCATGCAGGTTTGGTCTGCACACAAGAGGGGCATGAAGCATGAAGAGTTAAAATAAATGGTCAGACACATCATAGGTTTATGAAAGGCAGGACACATTTATCTCGAATTCTTTGAGGACATTATGATCACGATGGATAATGGGGAACTGGTGGAGGTGGAGTATCTGGCTTTGCAGAAGGCATTTAACAAAATGCCGAACAAAAGGTTGCTGCATAAGATCAAGGTGTGCACAGTGTAATGTGTAATGGATTAGCATGACTAGGGGTTTGGTTAACCAACAGAAAGCAAATACTGGGGATATCTGGGTGTTTTTCTGGTTGGACATCCGTGGCGAGTGATGTGTCTCAGGGATCAGTGTTGGGACTGCAACTGTTTACAATTTACATAGATGACTTGAAGTTGAGGATGAAGTACGGTGTGTCAAAGTTTGCAGATGACAATAAGATGAGTGGTAGAGCAAAGTATGTAGAGATCACTGAAGTCTGCAGAGGGAGAGAGAGAGGTTAAGTGAATGGTTAAGAGGCTGGCAGATGGATCACAATGTTGGTAAATGTAAGGTCATCCATTTTAGTAGGAATAACAGCAAAATGGACTATTACTAAATGGTGAAAAATTGCAGCATGCTGCTGTGCAGAGGCACCTGGGTGCCTTTGTGCATGAATCACAAAACAATGGTTTGTAGGTGCAGCAGGTAATTAAGAAGGCACACGAGGGAAATCTGAACATAGCAGAGCCATCTGAACTTAGTATTGAGCTCAAAACAGACTCCATTTTCACTGGAAAGAGGGATCTTATCTCAGTCAGCCAGGTCCAATCATTTTTATGGTGCAGATATATTGTAAAAGGAGAATATGTTCTGTGCAATTAAGTAAACTGAAGTCAGCCCTTTACACTTTGAAAATAGAAACAGCTGACTTGCATCTAAATGTTGAAATAAATGTGCTTAGAATTTCAATTGATGTTTGTTGATTTGCATAAAAATGCTTTTATTATAGTATTATTACAGCTTGACAGCATCTATAATCTGTTAACACAATCTGGGCCCCTAAATTCCATTTAATTGACTGTTCAATGTGGTTATTACAGGATTAGCTGTCTTTGATGTGGAAGAATGAATAAAAATGTTTATTTTCATAAGGGATTAAATATTTGAGTGAATTTAAATATAATGCATGGGCTTTTATCAAATGCTTCAATTTGCTATGTTCTTATGATATTGTTTAACTAAAGAGAAAAAAAACTTTTTTAATACAATATTTATTCAAACACCTACATTAATGACCTAGTTAGGATAATAACAGAACTAAAAAGACAAAGATGCAAAATCAGAACTGAAGTTGCAGTTGCTTTTTTGTTTCCATTTTAGCAGTTTTTAAATTCTGAAACATGAACCCATTTCTTTTCATAAAATGTAATGACATGGAAATTAAAGCTACTTTTTCATATATTGAAAGCATCAATAAAATAAATAAGGTTTTATTGATTTTTTTTTAGATGTTGAAAACAGAAGGAGAATATTTAGTGCTTAAAAACTTATTATTTTCAGAGAAAACAACAAAACACGGCACGAGGTCATTCTTACTTGTTTGTGAGGTGAAAAATTAGAGCCACGATTCATTCTCCTGCAGTCAGTAATGATTTTCTTGCATGTTTCACCCTTGCCCTTGCTTCACAGACTTATACTGGACAATTTTATCTGTGCCATGCATTTCAGGTCAGATTTTTGCAGTCTCCTGCATTAATCGAAGATTGTTTTTAGGTGTTGTCAATGAAATATCTGGCTGCAATTGGCTAAAACAATGTCCTTTTGCCTTACATAAAGGATTTTAAATTTGCAATATTCTTTTAATATTTAATCAGCCTTTATACTAAAATATGAAGCAGAAATTAGAATTAATGAATTCTTGGTTCATTATGTTTCTCCAATTACAAACAATGGAAAATAAGGCAGTTGTCAATAAAGGTCAAGATGATCACTGCTGGTGGTTAAGCTATTTAATTCGCAGGACTCCGTGTTGTATACCATTGGATGGCCTAAATCATAGACAGCTGCAAATTAACATGCAAATAGCAAAATATGCAATACTAATGGTTGGGCAGTAGCTGTGCATAATTATTGTGCTGTTACCAATAAAATATTCACAACAGAGGCAAAAAAAAGCTTTACAATGAAAACATTTAAGACTAGCCAGACCTCAACTGAACCATCTGAATGTATTAGAATATTGGGGTTGGCATTTAATGCTGGTGAAATTGTCCATTCTTAGCTCATATCTAAGAGCTGTTTCAGCTAAGGCAGTAAAGTGGCTCTCTTGTGGCCAACAAATCCAACATAAGATGAGATGCCAACTGACTGCCTTCTGACAGGTAGGAAAAAAAATCAAACAAATGCAATGTTACAATTATGCAGAGGATAATTTGAACTGAAAAAAGCAATTCTAAGCCCTAATGCAAGCCAAACAATGCTTTCTTTTATGATTATTTGCATTCTGCAAATGGCAGAAAGACGTTATGAACAGCCAAATTATACTTTGCCTGTGCAGCACATGTATGGACATGCTCCAGAGTTACATGGAACTCTTTTCCCATTGTACACAGGATACTCATGTGAAAGTTACAACAAAAAGCCTGTGTGAGAAATTGGAGTAAGTAATCTAGATGGTCTGATGACATCCAACTATTCTCATTATACATCCTTGAATTAGAGTCTAGACCAATGAAAGTATTAGCTCAGCAAGGAACCTGTTTTAACAAATTAAATTAATGGTTAATTTTGCAAATGATTATAGCAAGTTATTATTTTTGTGGTCTCTTTTGTCAATCTCTCTTTTTTATTTGAATAAGATTAATATGTGTTTTAAGTATCCATTATTGATAATTTTCTATTTTAACTGACGTATTTAAATGTTGTAGGAAAACAATTTTTCTTCAAAGGATGTTTCTGAATGGGAGTTTTGTTTCCTCTTAGCAATTCCATACTTGCCAATGTGCCTACTGGGTAAATGGACATGGAACTGCAATGAGTTGGCTTGGAGAGTTTCAAAGACCATGGACAAAGTAACATCAGTTGGCTGGAGTGCCATGGGAAAAATCTTTTGACCTTACCTTTCAATAGGTTCCTGAACCGACACTATGGTTCACAACCCATCAGAGCGGTTATCAACACATGCCATGGAGATACTGGCAAAACTCGATAATACCTGGGGTGGGCTAGGAGATTCCTGTCCCCACTGTGGAGCTGGCTTGGTCAGGGGCGCAAGATGCAAGTTTACTACCTGTACCCTATCATGTAAAGAATTGTCAGCTCTGAAAATGGGGTCAAGAATTCTGGAAAGGGGGCCCATCCATTATTTTTAAACGGATCTGAAATCTTCTCAACTTGGCAAATGTGTGACTCTATTTTTGCATCTGATGTGGCAAGTGTCATTTAAGAGATATACATCAACTAGGAAAAATATATTGAGTGCCTGCTGGAATATTATAGGGTGGAAAGAAACTTTTGGGCAACTGTAAAATACTTCTGATTTTGAAAAAAGTTGAATACATAAATGAAGTGTAATAAATGTAATTGTTCAACAGGATACGTTATTTTTAAAATATTACACATACAAAGATTTCCTCCATTTGTCCTTTATAATCAAATTGAAAATACCTGTAGAAAGAACCCATAATGAACACTAAGTAGAATCCAGCTGAATACAGAACTTTGCACTCGAGAAGGGAACAGCAAAAGAATGTCAATTTAGGACATTATTTAGGGGAGGAGAAAGTGAGGACTGCAGATGCTGGAGATCAGAGCTGAAAATGTGTTGCTGGAAAAGCGCAGCAGGTCAGGCAGCATCCAAGGAACAGGAGAATCGACGTTTCGGGCATAAGCCCTTCTTCAGGAATGAGGAAAGTGTGTCCAGCAGGCTAAGATAAAAGGTAGGGAGGAGGGACTTGGGGGAGGGGTGTTGGGAATGCGATAGGTGGAGGGAAGTCAAGGTGAGGGTGATAGGCTGGAGTGAGGGTGGGGGCGGAGAGGTCAGGAAGAAGATTGCAGGTTAGGAAGGCAGTGCTGAGTTCGCCCAACCGCAAGAAATGCAAAACTTGCGCCCAACCGCAAGAAATGCAAAACTTGCGCCCAACCGCAAGAAATGCAAACTTGCGCCCATACCTCCCCCCTTACTTCCCTCCAAGGCCCCCAAGGGACACTTCCATATCCACCACAAATTCACCTGCACCTCCACACACATCATCTATTGCATCCGCTGCACCCGATGTGGCCTCCTCTATATTGGGGAGACAGGCCGCCTACTTGCGGAACATTTCAGAGAACACCTCTGGGACACCGGGACCAACCAACCCAACCATCCCGTAGCCCAACACTTCAACTCCCCCTCTCACTCCACCAAGGACATGCAGGCCCTTAGACTCCTCCATCGCCAGACCATGGCAACACGACAGTTGGAGGAAGAGCGCCTCATCTTCCGCCTGGGAACCCTCCAACCACAAGGGATGAACTCAGATTTCTCCAGTTTCCTCATTTCCCCTCCCCCCACCTTGTCTCAGTCAAATCCCTTGAACTCAGCACTGCCTTCCTAACCTGCAATCTTCTTCCTGACCTCTCCGCACCCACCCCACTCCAGCCTATCACCCTCACCTTGACCTCCCTCCACCCATCGCATTCCCAACACCCCTCCCCCAAGTCCCTCCTCCCTACCTTTTATCTTAGCCTACTGGACACACTTTCCTCATTCCTGAAGAAGGGCTTATGCCCGAAATGTCGATTCTCCTGTTTCTTGGATGCTGCCTGACCTGCTGCGCTTTTCCAGCAACACATTTTCAGCTCATTATTTAGGGGATCCTGGTTAAACAGCTAACACATTTTCAGAGTATAAATTTAACATTAGGTTGACTCGGTGGCCTTTCAGTTAAACATATTTTTAGGTAAACAATAAGTAATGGGCATTTTTTTAAAATACAAGGGATTTTCTTAAGAATCCATGTGATATTTCATACTAAGCAATTAACCTGATGCAACATTGTTAAGAATTATATACATGATCAAACAGGAGTAACTTTGTCACTTGTTGCGTCCACTACAAAGACAATTCTGAAAACTCAATAACATCTTTTTACAATGTCAGAGACCTAAACATATTTTCAGTTCAAAAATATTTGTTTTGTGTATTGTCTCCTGTCAAGGCTATTTTGATTATGAATATTATTAAATTCACAACATGGAATTGTGTAAGAAATCACCAATCATTTTAGACGTGAGCATGTGAGCTTTTGGACTGTCATTTGAATCATTTTGAATTTTATTCTCTACAGAAAAAGAGCAGACTACTTTAGTTCAATGAACTAAAAATATATTTAAATAGATATATGATAGTATACAAAACATATGCCTGCAAGAACTTCATTTTGTCAGCACCTTGTATGCCAGACAATTATAACAACATTGTGATGTTTTGGGTTTCTCACTGTGTCACAATAAGGGGAAGCTTGTGGTAAATGTCAAAAGTCCTACAGCTAACACTTGACTGTCATTAGTCAACCTTTTACACTAGTATTGGCTAAGACGATAATGTAATAGGAATGCTACCAGACAAGGTAAGTATATCATTCCTTTATTTCGTGTGCCTGGCTTCCATGATGGATAAAGTTACCTTGCACCCAATGGTGGTGATGCAGATAACATGTAAACTTTGTACCGCTAGCTCTCCATGTTTATGTCATGTGATCCAACATTAAATAAACTGCTGATGGGCTGTGTACTCAGCACAGAGTCTGGATTTGTACACAGTTAGGATCAACTGAAGCTAACCTGCACTCCCACAAGGTGAAGTACACTTTGACTGTTCTGGTTATTAGAAATGGCTGGGAAAGATGCTCTACGAAAGAAGAAACTGGAGCAATAGGGGTAGCAGATCGCATAGTGTGGGCTCAAAGTTTCTCAGATATCGATCCAGAGCCTTTTTGTACACAATGTGCAAAAGGGGACAAAGATCATTTTTATGCAGAGGGCCAGTACAACATATATTGGGTGCCTACTGGAATATTATAGGGTGGAAAGAAACTTTTGGGCAGCCATTATATTAATGCATTCACCTGTAAAATATTTCCAATTTAAAAACAAATTTAAAAACATAACTGAAGTAGATTAATTGCATGTAATTAAGTAAGTGAATATAATTGAAGCCTCCAGATATTTATTGTAAAGTCAGTGAACTCCATGGCTATCTGTTTCCAATGTCATAAGCTTGGTCTTCAGGACTTGGTTACAGCATCAAATAAAGCCACTTGTTAGCAATTTCCTTCTCAGAAGTGGACATATACTCCCAGCATACACTGACAGCCCTAGTTGCCTTTGAGAAGGTGGTATCGATCTCTCACTCTGCTGAATGCACCACACCCCAATTCATCATCTATTAACAAATTCAATCAAATGTATGTCAAACATACAAAGCTGATCTACCTGACTCTATTAGACTTACCACTTTTACCATTAGCTATTAAAATGAAGCTATATGGCTTTCCAGCATCTGGAGAGTCAACCAGTAAATCCGGTTAGGTTTTCCCTTTGGAGGGTTCTCTATAATTAAGCACGCTGTGACTGATCCAAAGTCCTGGCCTCGGGGAAGGTGGCTGCTGAAAACTGCTCTCACCTCTGGACCCCAGTGTACCCTCCTCTCACAACTCCCAGCCTACAGTCTCTCTGTGTCTTGGTTCCTAATGCATCTGCAGACCTGTATCAACTTCTTCGTCGCAATTGAACCTCCACTCTGGGATGCCATCATGACTTAGACCTCTGATGTGTGCATCCCCAGCAGCAGAGGAAATACGCTAGCCTCTGATTGGTGGGAAGCCCTTGGTGGTTGAGGAATTTGATTCCATCAGGCCTCTCCCTGAGAAACGACAGGGATTTCCCCGCTCTGTCAGTGCATTAGTCCAACCTCAATCTGACAGTCTTGGCCAATATATCAGTGTTATCAAGGAAAGTCACACAAAGGTCATCAAATCTGTGCTTGTCGCCCTGCAATCCAGCTAGGCTCATCTCAGCTTAAACTGCTACCATAACTGATGGGACTCTAAGTGCTGTTCAGATTTCATAGGTATCCACCGAGCTGTGTTCCACGAGAGGATTGGTTGAGGTGCCACCTGACTGATTGGCGGTGGTTCCAAAGTGAGAACAAAATCCATACCATCCTCTCTACCAGCATGCAGCATTCCTGGTCCTACCACTGACAATCCACCAGTGTTCCTGCTGCCAGCTATACAGAAGTTCTTCAGCTGAAACTGTTCTGAGGTCTCCTGCCAAGACTTCTGAAGTCTTCCTCCAACACTCTCCCCCAGTTAGGCTGCAGCCACAGGCATAGCACTATGTAGGAGTGCACAGGTCAGAGTGGCAATGATGGCAGTGGTAGAGTGTGTCGGTGGTGGTAGGTCGGTAGGTTGGCAAGTGAGTTGGTTGTTTGGCAGATATTGTTGTTGGAGGGTAGGATGGTACAGTGGCAGAGGTGACAAATGGGTTGGGAGTCAAGGCCAGAGTCATTGAGGGAGGAAGTGGTTAGCGAGAGTGATTGGAGATGGGTTTACATAGTTAGTCAGTGGAATTTTTTAGTCTAACCAAGTAAATATGCCAAAAATTGTCCAGGGCTTCTGATTCTAACTCAGAATTTCAGAGGGTCTAGAGAAGCAGAGGCATTGCCAGTTGGAATCATTGGGAATTCCCACAGAGGTCAAGACACGTAGGAAGCCCCAATATGCATTTTGGTTTGCAAGTCTAGTCTCCAAAAATCTGGAGACTGGAAGCCCTGGGTAATGCATGCTTCCACAAGTAATCTATGCCAGAGAGAGAAGCTTGCTCTTTGGAAGCATACTGGGAATTAGGAGGGATGGTGGGCAGAGGGAGAAGAACTGAAGCCAATATAGTTGTATATGGCAGAAGATAACAAAAAGGAGATTTATGTATTAAGAAATTATGCTGATCAAGGAGAATTAAGAGAAACTTAGAGAGTTAGGGGACAAATACAGTTAGAGAAGTACAAAATAATTACTAGACATAGAATAACGGCTAGGTAAGTAATGGAGGGTGGAGGTACTGTACAAATTACAGAAAACTTAGTAGCAGTAGGGGAGAAAAAGAAAGGACATGACTAACATTAAAAAATAGAAAGTAATTTGTAAAGCTTGAGATAAAGGATTACAAGAGATCTATAATGTTAATGGGATATTCTGCAGTCACAAAGGCATGAAAAAGGCTGGTGAGCAATGTTTATGAAATGAATAAATAAGATGGACAAATAATATTGGAGATGGAGCTGCATCTAAACAAGTTTGCAAATAAAAAAAAGGATAAAGAAAAACTTTTACATTGTGCACTGGCCTACCAAAGAAGAACCATAGCTGGATATAGTCACGGGAAATGAATCCCAGCAGGTACAAGAAGCAAGTACAGGGAACATCTAAGCAATGGTGACATAACAGTTGGATTTAAAATATTTAGTCAGCAAGGCCTAGGTAAAGTAAAGAGTAATAGAATTTATTGCAAATAAAGCTCATGATATAATGATAAAAGTGAACACACACCTTAAGTGCACAAACAAAGGCAAGATTGGCAAAGGGAACTGCAAAGACACTGCAAACGAAAATGACAAATAGGTTTGAAAGGAATTCAAAAGATAATTAAGAAAGTAAAGAGGAACTTCAAATATTAAGCCATGAGATGATACAAAGAAACCTGCAGCATTCTATACATGCATGACTAACAAAAGAATGTCAGGTAGGGATGGGGGTCTCAGGGATGTGAAAGACGAACTCGCAAGTAATGACTGCAAAATAGCTGAAATACTTAATAGTTGGTTGTCTTTTCTCAGTATTTTCAGGGATATCATTTAGCTTGGCACTAAAACAAATGCTAAAAAACTTTTGAACTATTTTTACAGCCCATGGGGAAAGTGCACCTAAATCAAGTCCCACTATTCCCAGAGTGAGACTAAATGTTAACATGGTTTTAAAAGTATGCTCAGCACCCCAATTTACCTGACTTTCAGACCAAGGTTGATATAAAGCTTGGACCAGGTTTCTATACTACGCAAAATCTGTTCTTTATACCAAAGTGATTAGATTATAGCTACAGGTACACTGATATCTTTCACTACTAACACTAATCCCCTTTATAAACACCACTTAGACATATAGATACAGAGAAACAAATAGGGAAAATAGATTATTGGCAGACATAGAAAAACTGAAATGACAGTTGAATGATCTTTGCTTCCTGGTTCCAATGTTGAGATGATCCTTCTTTGGTTGGCCACACCCCTTGTTGTCCAGATATCTTTCTCTGGATAATTCCATGAGTTTGTAAGAAGTACAGAGTTCGCTGAGAAAATGACTCTGATTTTTCAGTTCAAGAGTCACAGCTTACAGCACCCGCTGTAGGGAAAAAAAACTGGTTTTCTTCAGGTTTTGAACTGAGTATGTAACTGAAGAGAACAGTTGGCTTCTGGGCTGGGAGGAGACGTATACAATTCTCTTCCTCTCTCATTCTCTGTGTGATTTGTTTCCAGCTCCAAGCTGCTCAGCTACCCAAGAACCAGGAGAAAGTGAGGTCTGCAGATACTGGAGATCAGATTTGAGAGGGTGTTGCTGGAAAAGCACAGCAGGTCAGGCAGCATCCGAGGAGCAGGAGAATCAACGTTTCTGGCCGGAGCCCTCCAGCAAGAATTCTCCTACTCCTCGGATGCTGCCTGACCTGCTGTGCTTTTCCAGCAACACACTCTCCACCCAAGAGCTAATCACAATGTTCTCGGCAAACAAAATTTCTCTGTCACTGATAACTATCACTAGCCCACAGATTAAACAGCTTCTTGTTGCACAAGAGTTGCGACAGTTCACGCTTTTGGCTCTATATTATCTGCAATCTGAATTACTGCCTGTTTAAACAGTTATTTACATTGTCTGCCATGAGTAGCAGGTTAATTGCTTGTAAAACTATAGATATCCTTACAAACACTGTTTTAATACACTTCTTTTGCATCTTAATGCCCAATGTTTAGAAACACAAAAATAAAAACAAATGGTCCTGACAATATCAACAAGTAAAATGTTAATGGAGAGAAAATTAATAAATTAATCAAATTTGGAGTGGATGGACCCCAGTCAAAAAGGATTGCAATCATAAATATTCAGATAAATTAGAGATGAATAAGACCATTTGATAGAAGCAGAATTAGGCCATTCAGCCCACTGAGGCTGCTACATCATTGAATCATGGCTGATATGTTTCTTAACCCCATTCTTCTGTCTTTTCCCTGTAACCTTTGATCCTCTTTCTAATCAAGAACCTATCTATTTTTGTCTTTAATTCACTCAATGACTTGGCTTCCAGAGTCTTTTGTGGCAATGAGTTTCACTGATTAACCACATTTAGTTTCATACGAGCAGCTATTGATTCTCCCTGGTTGACCTGTACCCATTTCTTTATCTGCCCTACTGCTTTCTCTCTCTCTCTCTCACTCTCTCTCTGGTGTCCATCTTGACTTACCATTTACTCTTACCCCATCTTCAGCATTTATACCACCAACCTTTTCCTAGCTACAATTAGTTCTAAAGAAATGTCACTGGACCTGAAACATTAACTCTGCTTTCTCTTCACCGTTGCTGCTAGACCTGCTGAGTTTCTCCAGCACTTTCTGTCTCTATCTCGACCACACTTCCAGGCAGTTCATGCCATATCCTAACTATTCACTGAGTTAAACAACAAAGTTTTTCCTCACTTCATCCTTACTTCTTTTACAAATCACTTTAAATCTATGCTCTCTCCTTCATTTTACAAGTTGAAACTGTTTCTCCCCATCTATTCTATCCAGCCTATACATTTTATTTTGTGGAGTGAGGGACAGATTGCATAATGGATGGTGAGCTGGTTACCAACAGCAGAGGTTAAAGGTAGCTAATCAACTGGATGAAAAAGTGAGATTTGGATTTTCCCAAGATTGGTGCTGTGACCGCCGTTACTCATTTTGTAACTTAAGATTTGAGAATTGGAAGTACAACTTCATAATATACAGATGTCACTAAATTATGTACCGCATACACGTGAATAATAGTTGATCTCATGTAAAAGTCAGCCCTAGTTCTTCACAGATCGCAGATCAACATTTATGAGTCAGTGTGCCGGCTGCCATGTCCCGCTCCAGCTTTCCAGTCTGCCGGTTGTTCCACTCTGCTCCTGATCCTCCAGTCTGCTAACTGTTCTATTCCACTCCAAGTTTTCAGAATTACCGTGATTCTTTTTTTCTCTTTATTCATTTACAAATCAATTGGGCTTCTGCTAATGATACAGTGTGAATTTTGACAGGCATGAACTTCAGCCCCTTAAAATTGGTATCCATGTAATAGTCGACCTGATAAATTTAACCTTAAAAAGTAGTCAAAAAAATGTGACTATTACCCGAGTACATGCATTAGTATAGTTAACGTAAGGAAGACCGAAAGAATAGTAGAGGGCATAAAATAATCTTGCAACATGAGCAAAAGCATTTTGGTGTGAAAACTAAACAGTCTAGCTACTGCTTGTCTAATATGAGCCCAAAATGGTGCAGGGACGCAAAGAGATCAAATAGTGCCGTGAGAAATAATTACAAATAGTAAAGTCAGGGAATAAGGGACTAAAAAGGGGTTATAAAGCACTACGGTTGATTTTCAGAGTGAGAGAATTGAAAATCAAATAAGTTATGTTAAAGCTGTGTTAAACTTTGGATATGTGCATGGGGCACATTTTTTGATTCCACATGATGCAGCGACAGACAAAAAATATTCTCAAGGGTAATAGCAGAATTGACAGCACATACTGATCAAGAAAGACCGAAGAGGATGAGGTTCTTTTTACTAGAAAAGAGGGGGCAGGGAGTCACTGTTAGAAAGATTTAAGACAATGAAAGATCCCTCGAGTTGACATATATTAACAAAATCCTTATTACTGCGAGAATTGGTAACTAGAAGGCATTCACATATTATTGTCACTAACAAAACAAAAGTGGATTCATGAGAAAAGAATCATTTCATTACCCAAAGAATGGTAAGAATATGGAATCCATGACTGCAAGTGCTGTTCACTTTGACTATTCCTTAAGAGAAGGCGAGTAAACAGAGTCGGAAAGATGGATAAGGAGAATGTAATGCTGGGGCAAAATCAAGGAGGGTAGAAACAGGCTTATATTTGGAACGTAAATGCTGACATAGCTCAGGTGCAGAATGCCTACAGCTGTATTATAAACTCAGTGAAACTCAATTAACTCAATTAATTTTGATTCACTCACATTGTCCTCCAAAACTCTCAGTTCAGTAATTGTCTTCTTGGATTGGAAGCCAGGCAGCATCAGTTGACAGTTTAAGAAAGGAAAGGTAGATAGACCAGGGAAAATAGTTGTCACTCGTGGTTCAATTATTAACATTCTAGTCTCTGTGTCAGAGTGCTGTGGGTTCAAGCTCCATTCCAAGATTTGAGCTCTGTGCAAACACATATCCAAGCTGACAGTCCAGCGAAATACCGAGGGACTGCTGCACTGATGGAAATTCTATCTTTTAAATGAAATGTTAAGAAAAGGCCCCATCTACTCTCAGATAAACGGAAAAGATCCATGGCACTATTTAAAAAAAAACAGCCCGCAAGTTATTTCATGGCCGGTATTTACTCCTCAATGAATTTCACAAAACAGACTTGGCGATTACCACAATGCTGAGACACATTTGTGGGCCCTTCTACAAATTGACTGACACTCTACTGACATTATAACAGTGAATAATGTTCTGTATTTTATGAATTTGTTGGGTATTTTATTCATTTGATTTTCCTAATAGCAATTAGAGATGACACTAGTTTTGAAGTGTGTAACTGGTTATTTATAGTGACTTGAAATATCTCTGCATTCACAACATGTCTGCATATGTGCTTTTTCCAGCTCTAGCTTCTAGGTTTTTTTTTATTGAGTGTCTGTTTTAATTCAGCTCTGGGTTGACAACCAGGCTTAACCAATCAAGTACAGTAAGCAGAGTTTAATTATCACAGTGACATAACTGAACACAGAACAATTGAAAACTATGGTTGCACTTCAAAAGTACATCACAGGCTATTAAGTGTTTTAGCATACCCTGCTGTCATTAGAAAAAAAAATTCTTTGAATGCAAGCATTTCTGTTTTAAATGAGCAAGTAATTGGCCTATTAGTGTGCCAGCTGTTATGGAGAAGTTACTTAAATCTCTCATTAGGCACAATGGGCTGAATCTTATAAGGCCCTGAGCAATATGGGCAATGGTTAGATTTGTGGCAGAATCAGAAAAGGAGGCCCATCTTAATACCAAGAGCATTTTTATGTTTTTGAGACGCGGTGCAGCAAGTTACCAGGTATAAAGGATCGTTACTTGTTAAATGCCTTGTTGGCGGCCGAACACAAATCATTCATATTCACCTTTCTATCTGACCAAAAGCACCAAATGAACTAGACATCAAGAAAACTTGCCACGGAAGTCAGAGCAGTCACTTAGGAGATTCAGCCTGTTACTTTCTCTGAAGCAGCTCCATGTTGAACCCGATCCACGTGCCCCTCATTCATGGACATTGGCATTTGCCAACCCCTCATAACTGTCATTGTACTTCTCTGATATACTGGCAGGGTGCCCTAAAAGCACAGATTTGCATTGGAGGGTGCACTATCAACTAGCAATGAAAGGCAGCAGCAGGGACAGTGTGCGTGCACAGATTGGCATCCAGCTCCTCAGCTGGAGTACGCTGCATCTCAGGGCTGCTTGTTTGGTCTCTTAGCACTCACTTTCGTCATGCCTACCTGCATGCTTGTATTATCCATGCCTTGCCACACCGGTTAGTGCAGTCATAGAACCATCAGTCCTGATGAAGGGCTTTTGCCCGAAATGTCAATTCTCCTGCTCTCGGATGCTGCCTGACCTGCTGTGCTTTTCCAGCGCCACACTGATCTCCAGCATCTGCAGTCCTCATTTTCTCATAGAACCAGACAGCTTGTCATGCAGCCCAACAGTCCTGAGCTAAGTACATTTTGCAGTGTGCTATGTCAATCTCACATCTGCTCCAACAGACGAGCAGCCTGCAGGGAGTGTGTGCAGCAAGCAGGGAGCAAAGTCTCAGAGTTTCAGAAGAGCAGTCTCACTGAAGTCCATGCTGACACTCATCAGTCAGGGGAGTTCGGGCAGTACACCAAGGGCAGCTTCTGATACATGTCCAAGGGATTGGCCGCAGTGCAGAGTCCCATTAGGGTATTCTTGGTCAGTACTCGTGTTTCTGCCATCTGGGAGTGGGTTCTGGTCAATTCTGAGGCTCCATAAGAGCCAGTCTGGAAGCTAGGGTGAACACGGTCAGGAAAATGTATAGTCAGCAGTTAGGGGTTTGGACACTTCCTTGTCTGGGGCAGTCTAGTTGGATTGTACAAGTGGGTGGGCCATGGTCAGCCCTTTAGCAGAAATGAAAGGGAAAGCTGTGGGGGGAGGGGGCAACAGAATTTGCCAGGGCAGTGGTACATTGTAAGGCATGGATAGGAATGGGGGTCAAACATAGAGGAGGGGGGAGAATTCATCTAAGGTCAGGAGTTCCTGGCTTCAGGGGGTGGAGATTAAGCAACAGATGATCACACTTGCAATGGTCATGTCATGTGGCAGGACAGGGGCTGGATGGAAAAGGTGGGCAGGTGAAGGCCAATGCAGGTAGCCTGAATTGATCCTGCAGAGCCTGTGGGGTTTATGGCAATGGATACCAGGAAAAGGGGGTGGTCTCACCAAAACCTAGACTCTGAGGCTGCAAGCCACTGTCTGAGGAGCATTCGCTTTCACCTTCCATCAGGCAGCAAATCACACGTGTGAAATGAGAAAGAAAATGATTGTGATCATACCCTAACTCAACCTGTGAGAGCGCGCTGCAGGACCTGCCATGATTAGCCTAATAAAAGGAAAGAACATTATACACAGATCCTTGCACTGGACAGGACACAGTGTGGGGTCCTTAATTCATGGCCCTCCTGTTTGCTGCACCTCTCCCTTCCCCAGACAATAAGAAACTCATTGACACCAATACCTTCTGATGCAGAGGCTATGAAAGAATTGGGATGTTCAAAGGAGTCACCAACTCTTATTGCTTTCTGTCTCTTGTTTCTAGATGCTGCAGAAAGCTATCACCACAGAGCTCTGTCTCTGGGACATCACGTAAGTGGCCATGAAGCTATGTTTCACGTGGTAACAACACCATTGGCGGCTTCAAAGACAGACAAACAACCACTGAAGTCAGTGACATTTATCAAAAAGGTGCAAACGCATTGCATTGTCATTCATGCTACTGGGTTCCCTCAATAAGTTTTCTTTTCTCCTTCCCATACTGTTTCAGTATACTCCCTCACTCTGCAGCAGAGGAGAGAGGGGCAGTGGACTCCATTGGCCCTGAAAGTTTGGTCTAGCCATTGTGGGGAGTGATTGTATCTGGGCAGCCCCGAGATGCTGAGGACCTTCTTGCCTGTTGTAAGTTGACCTTCCTGGGCATGGGCTTCCAAAGGCCGAGGGGGAGCAGGCAGGCTGGAGGTGGAGTGCCTGGCCACCCAATGGAGTGTCTTGAGTGGAGATGTCTGAGGATGCTGTGTGATTGCTCCTTCAGCTGCTGTTTCCTCTCACTGCCCTGACTCCTGATAAACAAGGGGCACCTGACATGTGCACCAGGTTTCCTTGCCCCTCTCTGTCACCACGCCTTCAATTCCAAGGACCAGTGGCAGTGCAGGATACCAGAGGGGATCGGGACCTATTTCTCCATGACAACTGTCCTTACAGGCAGGCAAATTGCTGCATGACCTACTGCACTGAAGCAGTTCCTGGTCAATGAAGATCATTGCCTCCAACAAAGCTATCTGCTTCCCAGTGCATGTGGATGAATTGGTGGACTGCTGACTGCACAGGACCCTGTCCTGTCTGGGCCTGAGCGGGTAACTGGTCTCCGGCAGTCCTGTGAGCATCAGCTGCCTGGGCCGCTTCTTCCTCAACCAACTGCAGAGCTAACGCAGTGATCACCAGACTATGCTCCTGCACTCGTAGCCTCACATTCCCACTGAGGTACCGGTATTTCAGCTGGGGGCACGTAGGAGAGGTAGCCTTACTGATGCTTTCTCTAAGGCCTTGACAGTATTATCCTCAGAGAATGAGAATGTAATTTTTGAGGAGCTGGCCATTCCACCATGGAGATGGTGGACGTGCTGACAGAATCCACAGGACACCAGAGAGAGAAGGCATCATGGCCAAAAGTTAGAAGTAGTGTGAAGTGAGCGGTCTCACGCAACCCTCCACCAGTATGAGCTCTTTCAGCCCTTTTGATGAAGGAGCAGTGATCTGAAAGCTAGTGCTTCCAAATAAACCTGTGTTGTGTGATTTTTAACTTTGTGTGTGTGTGTATGTATATATGTATGTGTGTGTGTAGTGAGAGACAGACACCAAAAGGCAGACAAGATTAGAGTGGTGCTGGAAAAGCACAGCAGGTCAGGCAGCATCCAAGGACTGGGAAGAATCGCCATTTGCCTAAAACATCTATTTTCCTGCTCCTCGGGTGCTGCCTGACCTGCTGTGCTTTTCCAGCACCACTCTAATCTTGACTCTGATCTCCAGCATCTGCCATTCTCACGTTCGCCTACAAAAGGTAGACAGCGGTGTATAACTCTAAGCCCTGGCACAGCAATGAAGGTCACTGATCTTCATAATGTCTGCTGGCCTTAGTTCTGGACTGTAGAGATGACATTGATCAAGGAGGTATTCTTCAGCCAGGCTGCTAGTATCTGGTGGTGTGGCACTCCGCTGCACCACCCCCTCAACCAGAACCCCTAGGTTCCTGTCAGAGAATCATATGGCATCTATCCCTTCTTGGACAAGTTCAGAGTCTGTCCATGAATGATCAGGGTAAGTTCGGAATGCCAGTGCTTATTTTGGGTGCACAGCAACCTTTTTAAAGATGGTTCTAGCACAAGGGATGCCAATTGTTGGTGAATGTGTCTAGAGTGGTGAGGCATGCTGGGATTTTGGATCTAATTGGTCTTAGGGCAGGCAAGGTAGTTAATGTGGCAAACTTGATAAGATACAGTGAGAAAACTCACTGGGTCTCGCAATGGAAATTTATCCAAAAAAATTCAAACTTCGCCAAACATTCAGCCCAAAGTGACAGAATACTTGGACGAATAAGGTATGACGAAAGGCAGATGTCAGACACTTGTGAAGGGTACGTAATGTACCCAGAAGGCAGTTATACATTTTGTGGTAGTTGGTAGCATGATAGAAACTGAGCTATTAATGGATGTTATTAATGTGGATTTTAATAAGGCATTTCATAAATTTACATGTAAAAGACAACTAAAAACAGAAAATACGTGAAATTAGAGGAAGTCTATTTACATGGGGAGGGAATCAGTTAAGAAGTAGGAGAGAAGTGAAAATAATAAGCTCCATTTGGCAGAATGTGACTGGTAGTGTCAAATGGTCCTGGGACTCAACATTTCATTTTGTTTACAAATGATTTAGATGAAGGAATTGAGAGCAGTATATTGAGATTTGTTGATGGACCAAGTTAGTGAACACAGTCTATAGAGTAAATGGAAGAAGAAAGACAGAAAGTGGCATTGATAGATTAAGTAAGTAGACAAAAGTGGCAGGTGGAGTTCAGAGTAGAAAATTATGAGGTCATTCACTTTGGACATAAGCATGATAGATCGGGGTATTTTCTAAAGGGTGAGAAGCTAAGAACTGTGCAGGAACAGAAAGGATTTTGGAGTCCAAGCACAGAAATCACAAAAATCTAACGGACATGTACAATATGTAATTAACAAAACTAATGGAATGCTGACCTTTATTTCAAAAGGGCTGGAATATAAAGTAGTGGAGGTTATGCTACTGCTTTATAAAGCTCTGGTTGGACATGATTTAGAGTACTATGAACAGCTCTGCCCTTCAAAAAGGACAGTTTGCATTTGGAATTAGTCCAATGCAGATTCACGAGAATTATATGGGTGCTAAAGGGGGGAGGAAATTATTAGGTCAGGTTGAAAACACAAGGCTTGTATTCTATTTCGTATAGAAGATTAAAGTGTGATGTAATTGAAATGTTTATGATGATTAAAGGATTTGATAGTCCAGATAAAGATAAGTTATTTTGCTTGCCATTGATTCTGGAATAACGCTACATAGCCTTAAAATTAGTGTGTTGCCATTCAGAGTAACAAAGGCCTTTGTCACATAAAGGGTAATGGGAGTTTGATGCTCTAACTCCACCCAGCAATGTTTTTATTGACCCCCATTAACTCAGTTTTACTAAGACTCTTTGATGACATATTCTGTCACAGGCTTTCCATGTTTATAATTAAGTCAGGACCCAAACAGTGAGCATCAGCGAGTAGCTTGCTCCTTTGCAGATTTGGTATTTTGATTGTAGGTAGTTGAGACCTCTTCATAAATTCCTGTGTCTTTCTTGTTAGTTGCAATTCTCCATTTTGAAAATACCCATTTATCCTCATTAGCTACACCCTATTAGTTAGTCAATCACTATCCGTGAGGTTTTATCTTGAGTAGTTGTTTTCTTAAATGTGGTGTCTTTCCCACTCTTTAAGAAAAGAGGGAAAGCTAAAAATGTGAATTGATGCCTAATATCAGTCATAGAACAAATCTTAGAATCTATAAAAAGGATGTGATAATAGGACACAGAATATAATTGTAGAAGGATTCTTGTAGAAAACTGTGTACAATTCTGGTTGCCCTTCTGTAGGAAATATGTTGTTAAACTTTAGAGGGTGCAGAAAAGATGTACAAGGATGTTGTCAGGACTAGAGGGTTTGAGTTATAGGGAGAGGCTGAATAGGCTGGGGCTTTCTTCCCTTAGAGTGTCAGAGGCTGAGGGATGATCTTATAGAGGTTTATAAGATCATGAGGGGCATAGAGAGGGTTAATACCGAAGATCTTTTTCCCAGTGCAGGTGAGTCCAAAACCAGAGGATATAGGTTTAAGGTGAGAGGGGAAAGATTTAAAAAGAGGGGTAACTTTTTCAGGCAGAGGGTGTATAGAACAAGTTGCCAGAGGAAGTAGTGGAGGCTGGTACAATTATAACATTTAAAAGGCATCTGGAAGAGTATATGAATAGGAAGGGTTGAGAGGGACATAGGTCAAATGCTGACAAATGGGACTTGGTCAGATTGGGTTGTCTGGTTGGTGCAAACATATTGGACTGAAGCTTCTATAAAAGCTTTCTAGGCTTGGTGAAGTGAAAATGTAAAAACTGAGATTGATTGAGTTTTGCTAGGCAAGGTTATTAAAGGTTTGAGAACTAAGACAGAGAGATGGAGTGAGGATACAGGATGAAAAGTGAATGAATTTCATCAGCAAAATAATCTATGCCTCATCCTGTATGTGCTGTTTTGATGTCATGACAGTAACTTTCACCTCTTCTCCGGCATTTACCTTCTGTTAATTTAGTGCCAGCTAGCTTTCTAGAGGTTCAACCTTCGAAATACTCACAATTGTGAGATTAATTTCAACAAATGTGGTCATTTATGGACTGAAACCCATTTAGTTCAGGAAAGGAAGCCTGACATTATCATCTAGTCAAATTATTTGTGTGGTTGCCTCTTTGTTGCATCACTAGGTACTGATCAGTAAACAAGAACACAGAGACTTTGGAGTGCAGGTTCATAGTCCTTGAAAATGGAGTCACAGGTGGATAGGATAGTGAAGAAGGTGTTTGGTATGCTTTCCTTTATTGATCAGAGTATTGAGTACAGCGGTTGGGAGGTCATGTTGCGGCTGTACAGGACATTGGTTAGGCCACTGTTGGAATATTGCATGCAGTTCTGGTCTCTTTCCTATCGGAAAGATGTTGTGAAACTTGAAAGGGTTCAGAAAAGATTTACAAGGATGTTGCCAGGGTTGGAGGATTTGAGCGATAGGGAGAAGCTGAAAAGGCTAGGGCTGTTTTCCCTGGAGCATCAGAGGCTGAGGGGTGACCTTATAGAGGTTTATAAAATTATAAGGGGCATGAATAGGATAAATAGACAAAGTCTTTTCCCTGGTGTCGGGGAGTAGAGAACTAGAGGGCATAGGTTTAGGGTGAGAGGGGAAAGATATAAAAGAGACCTAAGGGGCAACTTTTTCATGCAGAGGGTGGTACATGTATGGAATGAGCTGCCAGAGGAAGTGGTGGAGGCTGGTACAATTGCAACATTTAAGAGGCATTTGGATGGTATATGAATAGGAAGGGTTTGGAGGGATATGGCCGGGTGCTGGCAGGTGCGATTCGATTGCGTTGGGATATCTGGTCGGCATGGACGGGTTGGACTGAAGGGTCTGTTTCCGTGCTGTACATCTCTATGACTCTATGACTCTATTAGTGCTGGATTAGTGGTGTTGGAAGAGCACAGCAGTTCAGGCAGCATCCAACGAGCAGCGAAATCGACGTTTCGGGCAAAAGCCCTTTTTACCTCTATTAGTGGTGTCAGATTTACTTGTATACTTGTATTGTTGAGAATATAAAATACTCTGTGGATTTCAACAACTTTCTCAGGCATGAATCAAATAAACATTCTACATGTGTATTGTTAACAATGAATATTTTTATGATACTTAACAGTGGAGTGGAGTTTGGAGGTGCAGAAGTAGCATCCTTAAGCTGCAAACTCTGATCTCAAAACTCACTCCAGGAAGGCACATTTGTAACGTGCCTAAACAGCCTAAGGAATAACTTGCAACATTCTAAATGGCATGCATTAACAACAGTAGACATTTCTCTTCAACCATGTGATGAACATAGTGGCTCAGTGACAGCACTGCTGCCTCACAGTGCCAGAGAATTCTCCTGGTGTCTGCATGGGTTCCCTCCGGGTTTCCCACCACAGTCCAAAGATGCACAGATTAGGTGGATTGATCATGCTAAATTGCCCAAATGCTGGTTGGATTAGCCATGGGAGACGCAGGGTTACAGGGATAGGGTAAGGAGGGTTGGTCTGGGTGGGATGCTATTTAGAGGGTCAGTGTGGATTCAATGGGTCGAATGGCCTGCTTCCAAACTTTATGGATTCTGTGATTCTATGGAATAAAAGTTGGAGCCTCCAGCTACCATCACTATACACAGCTTCAGGCTACAATACACATGTAAAGTGTATGTTGCTGCAGTAACTTGGAGTCCCTGGGGTCTCTTTGTTTCATTTGGCTAGATACAGCTGTGTGGATCAAATTGTGTTTTGATCACTGTCCTGATTGGGGAGGATCCTGGACTGGTCTTCTTGCCTAACATGGTTTTGTGGGTGAGACTTGTTTTTGGCCAGGGAATGCAAGAAGAACAACAACAATGGAGTACATCAAACCAAATCCTGTTTTTTTTTAAACATGTTATGGGCTGAAATGCAACTAGTTCACTAATATCCGACAGAAAAGATAATCTGTCAGCCTTACCAGACTGGTCTACGTGATTCCAGTTTTTCACTCTGTAGCTGACTCCTAATATGCTGCGTGATGTAAACTGGATTACTAGTATTACCCATTTCCCAAGAACCCAACTTTAAAAATAACATCCTCATTTTTCAATAATCAAGAATAGGAACCCTGGAGAATTTTTCGACAGTCAAGGACAATAGGCCAATTGTAGAACTGCAACTGCTGATGCAGTTCTCCTTAATGATCCAAGGACTTCATCCCATTTTTCTACCTCTCATTCACAAAAGCTAAGTGAAAGATAGTCTGAAAACCCAGCTGTTTAAAGCAATGCACAGCATGTCAATCTGCATTTAATTTAATAACCCTTTGTCAGAATGGTTCTGACAGATGCTCTGTACTGACTAAAGTTTCTCTCTGAAAATTAATGAACCTTTATTCAAAATGTTCCTGCATTGTACAGTTAGAGACATTTCTTGAGGGTTTTGCTGTATTTTGCACACAGTGTAAGTAATTGTATATTTATTCTTTTTAAAAAGTACTATTTGCTGGTTTAATTACTTACCAAATAAATCATTATAAAAGACAGAGCATTTTATCGAATATAGCACAAATCACACCCACTTGCACTTTTCAGACAACAATTGCTGGTAATAATTTTGATTTTGTCAGTTCATCTCCTCTCGACCTCTCTTCTGTTTCTTTACCAGTCCCATTACTATCTCTTTTTGCACTGCACTGTCATCACTGGAATTTAATTACTCCTATTTTCTAAACTAATCACAGACCTTCCCTTTTGTTTTATTTTCATGTTCATTGCCTCTGTAATTGCTTAAAACCTGTTCCATAATCTGCATTTTCCAGTTATGATGGAGTCTCACAATCTGAAATATGAACCATTTCTCTCACTAAAAATGTTGCCCATTGAATATTTACAGCATTTTCTACTTTTATTTCTAATTATCACCAACTGCAATAAAGCACTTTTGTAAAATTAGAGTTAAGGTAACTTGTAGTGTTATTAAAAATGGATTGGAAGTTAAAATTGTGCAAAGCAACAGCGGAATTTCTCCCAGAAGATATAATAACTCTATTGAGTTCAAAATACAATTAACCTTATAGAGCATAACGAGAATGGACCTGTTCCCTAGTACTGTGATATGACAAGTATGAAGTGATTTATTTTTCAAAAAAGGCAAATATTATTCAAGAAGTATTACACATGGTTGTTCATCTTTGTCCTTTTAATGTTCTCTGTAATAAATCTATTGGAGATTAATAAGTCTTTTTTTCCCTATCGTAGTAACAATTTCAAGGGATAATGTTGCTGCCACATTACTCCAACTTGCCCTAAAAGTATCATCAAAAACATATCTCAAAATAAAAGATGTCATAGTACCAATCTGCATCAGCATAGGGAAAGGAAAACACAATGAGGTGTCAATGTCAGCAACACAAAACAAGCTCACAGCAAATTGGCCCAAGCTGAATTTTCCCTCTGAGTAATCTCGGATAGCATTTGAATAATTACTCACTGTACAATTGATCCTGATAACAAACTTAGCTCCTTTAACAAAGTTCAGATCCCCATGAAAAGTAACAGCGAGAGTTTATCTGCATGTGACAAGTATGGGTTGTCCTTCAGACACGAGTTCCAGAAGAAAGAGCAGAATGCACTGAATGCTGTCTCACTAAAAAAATAAATTTTAAATAGAATGTCGAGAGGAATCCTCTAACCAAGTACGTTGAAAGTATGTAGCTGACGAACAAAGAATTCAAGATAGATGCTATGTAAAAATATGACTGCCTCCCTTTATAAAATTTAAGATTGAACAGCAATTCACATCAATAATTTCCCCATTTAATACGAAGGATAATGGATCAAATCGGATCGAAACATCATGGTCTATATACTTAAAGAACCAAACTGATATGACTAATACTTTGCACTTTTGAACTTCCTCCTCCAGTTTATTAAATCTGTACTCTGACTACCAACATTTCCAATGAAATCTGACCTTCATTCAGCATCATTGAGACTGATTTAAAAGCAGATTTCCTGCAGTAAACATGTACAAAGTAGTGCATTCTAACTGCAACAGAAACCACTTTACTTTTGAGGATGCCAACATATTATTTTAATGAGAAAACAGTCACTTTGTCATACCACATAAAATTATGTTAAATTTATAATATCACAGAGTCATAGAGATGTACGGCGCAGAAACAAACCCTTCAGTCCAAATCATCCAGATATCCTAATAAATCTAGTCCCATTTGCCAGCACTTGGCCCATATCCCTCTAAGCCCCTCCTATTCATATACCCATCCAGATACCTTTTAAATGCTGTAATTGTATCAGCCTCCACCACTTCCTCTGGCAGCTCATTCTATACATGCATCAATGTCTGTGAAAAAGTTGCCCCTTAGGTCCTTTTTAAATCTTTCCCCTCTCACACTAAACCTATGCCCTCTGGTTGGGACTCCCTTATCCCATGGAAAATACCTTGTTTATTTATCTGATCATTTATCATGATTTTATAAACTCTGATATTCCAGCCGCTGACACTCCAGAAAAAATCCTGGCAACATCTTTGTAAATCATTTCTGAACACTTTCAAGTTTCACAACATCCTTCCAATAGGAAGGAGACCAGAATTGCATGCAATATTCCAAAAGTGGCCTAACCAATGTCCTGTACAGCCATAACATAATTTCCCAACTCCTGTACTCAATACTCTGACCAATAAAAAAAAAGCATACTTCACTATCCTATCTACCTGTCATTCCATTTTCAAGGAGCTATGAACCTGCACTCCAAAGTCTCTTTGTTCAGCAACACTCCCTCGGACCTTACCATTAAGTCAAGATTAGAGTAGTGCTGGAAAAGCACAGCAGGTCAGGCAGCATCCAAGTAGCAGAAAGAATCAAGGTTTTGGCAGGAATCCTTCATTACCATTAAGGTGTTTAAGTCCTGCTCTGATTTGCTTTTCCAAAATGCAGCACCTCACGTCTATCTAAATTAAACTCCATCTTCCACTAATCAGCCCATTGGCTCATCTGATCAAGATACCATTGTACTCTGATGTAACCTTCGTCACTGTCCACTACACCTCTAATTTTGGTGTCATCTGCAAACTCCCTAACCATACCTCACCACTGGTCAGTCCGATAAGCCTCCAATCTGATAAGCCACCCACCACCACCACCCTCTGTGGTGTACCTTCGAGCCAGTTCTGTATCCAAGTAGCTATTGTTGTGGTTCTGTTCGCCGAGCTGGGAATTTGTCTTGCAAACATTTCGTCCCCTGTCTAGGTGACATCCTCCGTGCTTGGGAGCCTCCTGTGAAGCCCTTCTGTGCTGTTTCCTCCGGCATTTATAGTGGCCTGTCTCTGCCGCTTCCGGTTGTCAGTTTGAGCTGTCCGCTGTAGTGGCCGGTATATTGGGTCCAGGTCAATGTGTTTGTTGATAGAGTCTGTGGATGAGTGCCATGCCTCTAGGAATTCCCTGGCTGTTCTCTGTTTGGCTTGCCCTATAATGGTAGTGTTGTCCCAGTCGAATTCATGTTGCTTGTCGTCTGTGTGTGTGGCTACTAAGGATAGCTGGTCATGTCGTTTCGTGGCTAGTTGGTGTTCGTGCATACAGATCGTTAACTGTCTTCCTGTTTGTCCTATGTAGTGTTTTCTGCAGTCCTTGCATGGGATTTTGTACACTACATTAGTTTTGCTCATGTTGGGTATCGGGTCCTTCATTCTGGTGAGTTGTTGACTGAGCGTGGCTGTTGGTTTGTATGCTGTTATTAGTCCTAGTGGTCGCAGTAGTCTGGCTGTCAGTTCAGAAATGCTCCTGATGTATGGTAGTGTGGCTAGTCCTTTGGGTTGCGGCATGTCCTCATTCCGTTGTCTTTCCCTTAGGCATCTGTTGATGAAATTGTGAGGGTATCCGTTTTTGGCAAATACTTTGTATAGGTGTTCCTCTTCCTCTTTTTGTAGTTCTAGTGTGCTGCAGTGTGTTGTGGCCCTTTTGAATAGTGTCCTGATGCAACTTCTTTTGTGTGTGTTGGGGTGGTTGCTTTCATAGTTTAGGACTTGGTCTGTGTGTGTGGCTTTCCTGTAAACCTTTGTGGTGAATTCTCCGTTCGGTGGTCTCTGTACCATCACATCTAGGAATGGGAGTTGGTTGTCCTTTTCTTCCTCTCTAGTGAATCGGATTCCTGTGAGTGTGACGTTGATGATCTGGTGTGTGTTCTCTATTTCTGTGTTTTTAATTATTACAAAGGTGTCATCCACGTATCTGACCCAGAGTTTGGGTTGAAGTTGTGGTAAGACTGTTTGTTCTAACCTTTGCATTACTGCTTCTGCTATGAGTCCAGAGACCGGAGAGCCCATGGGTGTTCCGTTGATTTGTTCGTATATTTGGTTATTGAATGTGAAATGTGTTGTGAGGCACAAGTCCAGTAGTTTAAGTATGCCGTCTTTGTTGATAGGTTCAACGTCCTGTTGTCTGTTATGTCTGTCCAGCAGGTTGGCTATTGTTTCTTTGGCTAGTGTTTTGTCGATGGAGGTGAACAGTGCCATTATATCGAATGAGACCATAGTTTCTTCCTTGTCTATGTGTATATTTCTGATGATGTCCAAGAATTCCTGTGTTGACTGTAGAGAGTGTCTGGATCCGCTGATCAGGTGTTTCAGTTTCTGCTGTAGTTCTTTGGCCAGTTTGTGTGATGGTGTCCCTGGTAGTGATACTATGGGTCTGAGTGGGATGTCTACAAACCAGACACCCCACTCAGACCCATAGTATCACTACCAGGGACACCATCACACAAACTGGCCAAAGAACTACAGCAGAAACTGAAACACCTGATCAGCGGATCCAGACAATCTATACAATCGACACAGGAATTCTTGGACATCATCAGAAATATACACATAGACAAGGAAGAAACCATGGTCTCATTCGATATAACGGCACAGTTCACCTCCATCGACAAAACACTAGCCAAAGAAACAATAGCCAACCTGCTGGACAGACATAACAGACAACAGGACGTTGAACCTATCAACAAAGACGGCATATTTAAACTACTGGACTTGTGCCTCACAACACACTTCACATTCAACAACCAACTATACGAACAAATCAACGGAACACCCATGGGCTCTCCGGTCTCTGGACTCATAGCAGAAGCAGTAATGCAAAGGTTAGAACAAACAGTCTTACCACAACTTCAACCCAAACTCTGGGTCAGATATGTGGATGACACCTTTGTAATAATTAAAAACACAGAAATAGAGAACACACACCAGATCATCAACGTCACACTCACAGGAATCCGATTCACTAGAGAGGAAGAAAAGGACAACCAACTCCCATTCCTAGACATGATGGTACAGAGAACACCGAACGGAGAATTCACCACAAAGGTTTACAGGAAAGCCACACACACAGACCAAGTCCTAAACTATGAAAGCAACCACCCCAACACACACAAAAGAAGTTGCATCAGGACACTATTCAAAAGGGCCACAACACACTGCAGCACACCAGAACTACAAAAAAAGGAAGAGGAACACCTATACAAAGTATTTGCCAAAAACGGATACCCTCGCAATTTCATCAACAGATGCCTAAGGGAGACACAACGGAATGAGGACATGCCGCAACCCAAAGGACTAGCCACACTACCATACATCAGGAGCATTTCTGAACTGACAGCCAGACTACTGCGACCACTAGGACTAATAACAGCATACAAACCAACAGCCACGCTCAGACAACAACTCACCAGAATGAAGGACCCGATACCCAACATGAGCAAAACTAATGTAGTGTACAAAATCCCACGCAAGGACTGCACAAAACACTACATCGGACAAACAGGAAGACAGTTAACGATCCGTATACATGAACACCAACTAGCCACGAAACGACATGACCAGATATCCTTAGTAGCCACACACACAGACGACAAGCAACATGAATTCGACTGGGACAACACTACCATTATAGGGCAAGCCAAACAGAGAACAGCCAGGGAATTCCTAGAGGCATGGCACTCATCCACAGACTCTATCAACAAACACATTGACCTGGACCCAATATACCGGCCACTACAGTGGACAGCTCGAACTGACAACCGGAAGCAGCAGAGACAGGCCACTATAAATGCCGGAGGAAACAGCACAGAAGGGCTTCACTGGAGGCTCCGAAGCACGGAGGATGTCACCTAGACAGGGGACGAAACGTTTGCAAGACAAATTCCCAGCTCGGTGAACAGAACCACAACAACGAGCACCCGAGCTACTAATCTTCTCCTAAACTTTGAATCCAAATCGCTAGTTCTCCCTGTATTCCATGAGATCTAACCTTGCTAACTAGTCTCCCATGAGGAACCTTATTGAACACCTCACTGAAGTTCAAAGTTTGTGAGAAGATTTGTAGCTCGGGTGCTCGTTGTTGTGGTTCTGTTCGCCGAGCTGGGAATTTGTGTTGCAGACGTTTCGTCCCCTGTCTAGGTGACATCCTCAGTGCTTGGGTGCCTCCTGTGAAGCACTTCTGTGTTGTTTCCTCCAGCATTTATAGTGGTTTGAATCTGCAGTTTCTGGTTGCCAGTTCCAGCTGTCCGCTGCAGTGGCCGGTATATTGGGTTCAGGTCGATGTGTTTGTTAATAGAATCTGTGAATGAGTGCCATGCCTCTAGGAATTCCCTGGCTGTTCTCTGTTTGGCTTGTCCTATAATAGTAGCGTTGTCCCAGTCGAACTCATGTTGCTTGTCATCTGCGTGTGGGGCTACTAAGGATAGCTGCTCGTGTCGTTTCGTGTCTAGTTGGTGTTCATGGATCCAGATCTTCCTGTTTGTCATACGTAGTGTTTTGTTCAGTCCTTGCATGGGATTTTGTACACTACTTTGGTTTTGCTCATGCTGGGTATCGGGTCCTTTATCCTGGTGAGTTGTTGCCTGAGAGTGGCTGTTGGTTTGTGTGCTGTTGAGTCCTAGTGGTCGTAGTAGTCTGGCTGTCAGTTCAGAAATGTTCTTGATGTATGGTAACGTGGCTAGTCCTTTGGGTTGTGGCATGTCCTCATTCCATTGTCTTTCCCTTAGGCATCTGTTGATGAAATTGCAGGGGTAACCGTTTTTGGTGAAATAATTGTAGAGGTGTTCTGCTTCCTCTTTTTGCAGTTCTGGTGTGCTGCAGTGTGTTGTTTCCTAGACACACTCCGAGATACATGAGAGATACATGAACACAAACAGCATAGGCAGTAACTGCGTAGATTCACTGCTGTATCAGTTAGCAGTGTCGGTTTCTTTCGCTCTCTTTCCCTCACTGACCACGTGGCCACTAGCTTTTGTCTGTCTTCCTCCTTTTAAAAGTGCCATTGTATTGATCTTTTTTCCCCCAAAAGTTCTAAAACAATGAAGCAGCTTATAAAACAGTAATTGCTGCTCCTGGAATTTGATGAAATCACCTCCAGCACCTAAATTACCTCAAAAGGAGCAGCTGCTATAGCTGCAATTTTTTTCCCAACCTCTGTCTTGGATTACCTAGAATCCTTTAATTGTCTTCAAAACTGACAACCTGGGGTAACTTTTTGTCACCCTTGTGCACTCATTTTAATCACAGTGGCACAGTGGTTAGCACTGCTGCCTCACAGCGCCGGAGACCCGGGTTCAATTCCCGCCTCAGGCGACTGACTGTGTGGAGTTTGCACATTCTCCCCGTGTCTGCGTGGGTTTCCTCCGGGTGCTCCGGTTTCCTCCCACAGTCCAAAGATGTGCAGGGCAGGGGAATTGGCCGTGCTAAATTGCCCGTAGCGTTAGGTAAGGGGTAGATGTAGGGGTATGGGTGGGTTGCGCTTCGGCGGGGCGGTGTGGACTTGTTGGGCCGAAGGGCCTGTTTCCACACTGTAAGTCATCTAATCGAATCTAATCTAATTTAAAATTGTTGGCTCACGAATTAGTATGGAAATTCCCAACACTTTTCCTCAACTACAGACCTGAATCAAGGGTTCAAACTTTTAAGAAAATGTACATTTTCATTAATCACTGTACTCTCACAACAAAACTAATATCTAGGCATCCACAATCACACTCGGTAAGAGGCAGATTCTGGTGTTACTGCCTGTCTCTACTCGTGTGAGGGGAAAACTGGAGAGACATTTTGACAAAGGAGAGCGTTTGAACTGCAAATTGTGCATGGAGGTATCTAACAAAGTACAACTAGACTGATGAAGAAAATTTACTTCAGAAAATGTTTTATTATGAAGACTTTAATTACAACTCATTATTTTGAGATGCAACACAAAAAAAAAGACCAACATGAACAGGTAATTGCTATCTTGGTTGTGATGTTGGACCACTTTAAGCTGCTTGTGCTGGAGCTCAAGAAGCAGGGAAGTCAGAAAATGATACTTCTATCCAGTTCCAAACTAAACCCTCATCGTAAACCACCCTGAGAAGAGCATCAGTAGGAATTTAACAACATGAGCAGTTTGTTTTGTTAAACAGTTGATCTGGCAGTTTTGATGCATATTTTGAAATTGGTCAGTGCAGGTCTAGTGTGTGCCTGCCCACAGCGTCCTGCTCACATGCCGACATTCTGTCCTTGGCATACTGCAGTGTTCCAATGAATCACTGCACAAACTGGAGGAACAAATCTCACCTTCAGACTAGGTGCAGAGAAGGGAAGCACTGTTTAGAGGGTGGAGGAAGAGTGGTCTGCTAGAAAAAAAAACTCACCCACCAGGATTTTTCTCCACCAGGAGCGTTGGCTGAATTACCTGAGATTAACAAAGAACATGTCAAACATCGGCAGCCAGCAGCATGGATCACACTTCACTGAAAGATAAAACCTGGCAAGTGGGAGGCAGCATGAAGTTAGTGTGTTGTTTACCTCAACTGGATCAGATGTTATGCAGGCCCCAAATCATGACTTCTACATCCAAAATAAACAAGTTTTTAGTCTTTTATAATTTAAAAACATAAACAATATCAGATAGCTTTGCTTTTCAAGTCACCACGCAGTCCATTGAAAAAAAATTCTTGTTACTTTTTAACCAGCGACTATTTGATGTAAAGTCTTTCTCCGTGAACTCATGACCTTCATTCTACATTGGCAGCAGGTCGCCTCACTTAATTATTTGCATGTTTTCTGGCCTAATAGAATTATTTTACAGATCCTCAAATCTGGAGAAAGCCCAAGGCTGATTTTTCAATGGAGGACACAAATGCGATCCACAGAAATAGGGCAGGACTTTTAACTCTTGAGGTGGGTAACAGAAGTCAGGATTGCGTACCTGCCTTGGGAAACCCTACCTCTAGTGGCAGGACCCCTCACTGGCAAGAGTGCAGGGCTGCTTGAAAATGGGCCAGCTGACGCCGGAGAGTGTAAGGAGGCAGGAGCTGCTGGCTGGGAAGGTAGACTGTGGTGCTGTGGGCTTTCCTCTCAGCCTCAAAGAAAAACACAGAAAGGCCCTGTCGCCCTTACTCCTCGCACCTCTCACCCACCCCATGTCACTCAAACAATACTCCTGCTGTCCCACTGCAAAGGTACGCTCCCAATTCCAGCTCTACATGGTCCCTAATTTTTCCATGCCATCCCAAGGAAAACACTTGGCTCCTCATGCCAAGATTTGGCACATGAATGCCCATTCACTCACTATATTATGAACCACAGCAATGAGTCAAAAAAAACATTTTAAAGTCTCAGTGAATCATTATTTTTCACTATGTTGATGAAAGCTCCATTCAATGCAACCCAATAAAAGTACTAATCATCCAGACCCTTTAAACTGCAAGTACCTGAAACACACTCTGAAACTATTGAACCTATTGTAAACAAACAGTCTGAATTTAACAGCAGCGATTAGACAACCACAGCTATCCATCAAGTTTGGGTGCACAGTTTCAAAATGCTCATTGTTGATTTGAGTCTCAACCAAGAATGCGATCAAACTTAGGGTCATAGAGATGTACAGCATGGAAACAGTCCCTACAGTCCAACTCGTCCATGCCAACCAGATATCCCAACCTAACCTCGTCCCATTTACCAACACTTCGCCCATATCCCTCCAACCCCTTCCTATTCATATACCCATCCAGATGCCTTTTAAATGTTGTAATTGTACCAGCCTCCACCACTTTCTCTGGCAGCTCATTCCATACATGTACCACCCTCTGTGTGAAAACACTGCCCTTTAGGTCCCTTTTATATCATTCCCCTCTCACACTAAACCAGTGCCCTCGAGTTCTGAACTCTCCCACCCCAAGGAAAAGACTTTGCTTATTTATCCTATTCATACAGCTCATGATTTTATAAACTGCGACAAGGTCACCCCTCAGTCTCTGATGAACAAGGGTCTTGTGGTGCAGCGGTTATGCCCCTACCCCTGGGCTAGAAAGTCCATGCTAAAGTCCCAGCTGCTTTGGAGGTGTGTCGCAGCATATCCAACCAGTTTGAATTGCAATAAGATTCAGCTGAGATCCCAGAAAAACATGAGAGAACTGAAACACCTCAGCCACAGCCTGACTGAAGGCTCGATCTATCTGCTCTCCACTATCAATTGCACATTTGTTGGTACAAGCTTAAAGTTAAAAATCTCACAACATCAGGTTATAGTCCAACAGGTTTATCTGGAAGCACTAGCTTTTACAGCACTGCTCCTTCATCAGGTAGCTCCTGACTAAGTGATCTGATGAATGAGCAGCACTCCGAAAGCTTGTACTTCCAAATAAACTTGTTGGACTATAACCTGATGTTGTGTGATTTTCAACTTTGTCCACTCCAGTCCAACCCAGCATCTCCAAATCATGGATATAAACTTAAGCAGTTCCAGGTCCTTTGATGTTTCAGATACAGCACTGAAACATTAAAAGATCTGGATAGTTGGCACTTTGATTGTGCTGCAGTGAAACAGTGAAACATTATGACCAAATCACCTTCCTTTTTTACATCCAGCAGGCCACTACAGTGTTCATTGTTTCTATACAATGTATTCTGGATGGAGGAGGACACAAGTGATGTTGGGAGACATATTTAATAGGGACATCGGGGGACATGGGATAGGAAGGGTTGGAAAAGTGTCATATATTGGTATTAAAAGGGCCTTTGGACCTACCTCGCGTCATGTACACTAATGCACTGGGGCACTGTCAACCACAAAACTTAAAATCCTGGTGTGATTCAATGTAAGTTGCAGAGGAACTGGCCAGAGGAGTGGGCCATATCTATCTCCTTAGTGGAGCTGACCAGGTAGTGAGTGAGTGTGTTGGCCCTGTTGCCATCTTTGAAGGGCTTCTCAGTCAACCTGCCTCACTGAAAATCTGGCCCTATATCATTTAAAAAGCTAACCAGCTGCCAGAATTTAGCCTTTGAATGCTTTGAAACACCCAAACACCACCCACACCCAACTTGCCTGCTTGTGGCTTGTAAAATTCCACCCATTCTCTCAGGGGATTTGTGATATGCAAGCAACGGTATCAAACTTCCTGATTTCTCATCAGCATTTCTTTCACTTCAACATATCTGCTCATCTGGTTTTGCCTTAGTGTTTTGCGTTCAGATATAATTTCATTGCCACCAGCAAAGCCAGCCAAAGGGGGATAAAAGCAGCAGTAGAAGTAAGTGAGGACAGGAGGTTATGGGCACAGTGCAATTTACTGAGTTCAAAGTAACACTAAAGAGACAACAACAAGTTTAAGGAAAGTGAACAAGTCACAGATTTGCTGTTATCATCAGCCATTTCAACCCTTACCATGCATAAGTGTAAAGATTAAAATGGTAGCGGCAGTTATGAAAGCTGCAATGGTTCCAGACATTACTAAGATCATTTTAAGTCACATCTTATGGCAGCAATTTTATTGCATTTATCCAGAGTATGTCATAAAATATTGCAGAATCTATCTTCTTTGTTGGGATAACTTGACATGCACAAAATCTTTTCTTTCATGTGACTAGGATGAAGGACTTTTGCCCGAAACGTCGATTTCGAAGCTACTTGGATGCTGCCTGAACTGCTGTCCTCTTCCAGCACCACTACTCCAGAATCTGGTTTCCAGCATCTGCAGTCATTGTTTTTACCGAGTCCATACTAATATGTTTAGTTTAATCTACATCACAATGGTCCAGTTTGTAGCCAGCAAATTGAAGTTCATTGGAAAAATTAAGGTGACTTTATTTTTTGCACAAATATTAATGAAAAGAAATTGGCAGATTACTCAACTATTATGATGGAATGAGATTACCTTGAAAACAGGCACAAATAAATTGCTGTTTTAGGTGTGAAATCAGACTTCGAAACTTCAGTTAGATATTCTATAAATGTCAATTCTACAGTAGTTTGTATAGGATTCCATAACTGATGTTACGTGATAAGGTTTTCATAACTTTCACCTCTCAGATTTCATGGAGACTACATTCTTTCCTGGCATTTCCACTAAGATTTTCAAGCTCTCTGAGTTTTGGAAGACCAACTATTCAGCATGCTTATCAGCACAAAGCAGACTCAGGACCGACGCAATATCTGTTTCGAGTTTGTTCATGCATATTGGATTTTGAATCAACATTTCAACATCAGCTACTTGGGAGAATCTAAGTGGAGGTAATGCAGCCAAACTGAAATCAGCTTTAGTGGTTTAACATTACACATCGCAACAATTTTCACTTAAAGAAATAATCATGAAACTGGAAATTATTGTCATACCAAGACTTAATATGCTCATGTATCAGTTCTTATTTTGTTGTGTTGATCAAGGCATTACTTGTTTACTTTAGTTAGAATATGCAGCTAGAAATCTGATACAAATCTGTTGCGTGATAACATCATTCAGTCATTTCCAAGCTGTAGCATGACAATAGATAGCAAGATGAAACCAACGCAGAGGGACAAAGCTTCAGTTATCCTACATATTCTCTAATCACACTGTAAACCATAATAAAGTTCTCTCTTAAATAAAGTGAGATGGTTTGTATCTTACTATAATTCCTAAAATGATCCTCATGCAGGATCAAGGAGTGTGCAATTTCCTGTGGTGTCAGAAAGCAATCTCTCACATGAGCACTCATCTTCACTGGCACAGTGTAAACCCAAGCACTTGTCAGTGACCTACTGAAATGAGTTCTAAGCAACTATTAAGCATCAAGGAATTAAAGGAGCAAGGAGTCACAAAATAGAACAAAAGTAGTTAATAAGCGATGACATAACCCCTTTAAGTAAATTACTCTTTAGAATATTTATTCAAAAAGTCTCCTAGAGGCTGGATCACTGCAATGTTTTAAAATAATTCTCTGAAGTACAAAGCTGCACTTAAGCACTTAAGAAATTTTAATATGATTTGCAGAATCCAATAAGATTTTATACTTCAGTAGTGCCTTTTGTTTTATATAATTGAGATATTACCTGGGCTAGGGGGTTGGGAGGAGCATCAAAAAGGCAGTGAAAGATGGTGATGGCTAGGGCAGGGGATAGGATCAGTGGAAACAATAAGATCTCGGAGGGACTTTTAATGGGAATGGGGTCAATAAATGAGGCACCCCACTTGCCTGGTCACCCCCCGAAGTAGCAAAAGCTGTCAGGCTGTATAAATAGCATGGTCATTTTCTGCTTTAAGTTAAATCCCAGCAGCAGCAGGAAGTGATCCAATGCTTCCTTTGCCCTGTGCCCCCTCTGCAATGGAGCAAGGTGGGGAGGTAATGGTAAGAATGCCTATAACACATTCAGCTTTACAACAGACTCACTCACCTACAACCCCAAAAAAATAACACCACCCTTCCCAATGCTTCCATTCTACCCCAGGGTCCATAAAATCGACCCACTGTTTCTAGTCAAATGTAAACTTATGGATTTTATTCGATAGAGCCACACAACATAAATTATGAATTACTTTTAAGTTAATAAATCTGATGGATGACATGTGTATCTTGCTTCACTAATTTCATGTCTGCATTAACAAGTTTCACTGAAATAATTTCTCAAACAAAGTAAAATAACCACCCTGCCAGTTAGCGATCTCTTGCATTTACTTTGGAGCCTTGTAAAAAGCATCCAAAATATATGCATATAATATATTGTTAATGCTTAGAATCATATTAGCAAACCTCTCACAAACCAAAATATAGAAAATCCATACAGTCTACAACTTAGTCACTAGGATCAATTAATCTTGGCCTCTAAGTGGAGAAGTATATAGCCCAGATACCAGCATTTTCTGTGTTGTTGTTGTAGTGGACATTTTTATTGATTAGAAACTGACAGCTGTATCTCATCCCTAATAACACAAAGGATGCTAGACATACTCACCCTTAATGAGCTGAAATATACTCATTGATAATTGAACAATTTTCTTTAGCTATGTATTTCCTGTGCAATCTCTTTGAATTTCTCCTTATATCACTTGACAAGCTGATTGCATTTATTCTAAAACAAGCACAGGAATGCATCCAGTTGCAATAGACTTCCCACTCATGTAATTATCAAATACATATCAGGCTCTACATGTTCAATATTATGTTTGACATCACACAATCTATGATGGCACATTTGGACTCAAATATGCAACTAAATTTGCCACTAAACCAGTAGGAAATACAGATAAATCAAATTAATAGGTTAGAACCCAACAAACAAATGCATGCAAACAATTTGATATGTATTCCAATGACATTGAAATTAATTGGGTGCATTTTGCAATGGGATTCATACCAATTGGATGCATTTCACAAATAAATCACCAGTGACCAACTGCAAACTGCAGCTCGTTTGCAATTGTTGGATTTTTTTCTATAAATAGGATTACTCTAATCTGATTCACATTTGAAAGTCAAACATTGCACTTTTATTTTTGACAAAATTGCCAGCTCATGGTAAAGCCAAGAAAGCGATGGTTAAAGTGATATACTATAACTTTGCATAAGGCAGAATGTCACATGGCTAAAGATGGTAACCATGCGCCTATAAAGAAAGTAAGAAAATGGAGCAGGTTAGAGATACATTTTCCTCATTGCTCTACTTCCTCATATCAAGTTCTTATGGTCAAGACGACCATTCTGGTTTCTTCAAAAAGCTTCTCGTGCCTAAGTTGACCTTGTTCCTCCTCCCATTCCCAGACACACATACAGATTAATTTTTCTCAGGGCTCAGATTCTTCCAGCCTTCTCTCTCTATCTCTCTCCTCTCTCTTCTTTTGCTGTGCCATTCCTCACCTTCCTGCCCAAGCTCTTTTGCACAACGTTTTACCAGACTTACAACACTTTTTAACCGGCAACCAAACGTTCTTTATGACCCACTTTGTGGTTACTTAGGTCTCCATGGAAACTCAGGAACAGAAGGAGGCCCTCAAGCCTGTTACACCATTTAATGACATCATAGCCAAACTGTGGCCTAACTCCATATACCTGCCTTTGGCCCGTATCCTTGAGTAGCTTTGTTTAACAAATATTTATTCATCTCAGATTTAAAATTAACTACCGATCCGGTAGCCATTTATGAAAGAGAATTCAAAATATCTACCATCCTTCATGTGTAGTGCTTCCTGACATCTCTCCTGTACTGCCTGTCCTGAATTTGGAGATCATGCCCCTGAGTTCTGGTATCCCCAACAAGTGGAAATAATTTATTTTTTTCTACCCTGTCATTTCTGATTAATATCTTGCAAATTTCAATTAAATTACCCTTAAATCTTCTAAATTCTTGAGAAAACATGCCTTTTTTTGCATAATCTCTCCTCATAAATTAACCCCTGATCAGGCAGCATTCTTGTAAATCTATGCAGCATTCCCTCCAAGGCCAATATATCCTTCCTAAGTTGCAGTGCCCAGATCTGCTCACAGTCCTCCAATGTGTCCAACCAGGGCTTTGTATAAATGCAGCATAACTTCTGCACCCTTATACTCCAGTCTTCAAGACATTAAGGTCAGCATTTCATGAGCTTTCTTGATTATTCTCTTCAACTATTCAGAACATTTTAAAGATCCATGCATCTGAACTCCCAAATCCCTTCAGACATCCACTGTATTTAAGTTCATGCCATCTCGAAAGTCCCCAGATTTTTTGCTACTCTTCCATTCTTTTAATAAATAATGTGAATAATTGGGGCCCTAATGCAGATCCTTGTGGGACACCACTGGTCACATCCTGCCAATTTGAGAACCTACTTATTATATTATACCTGCATGCTAAAGAAAAATCTGTTGCGAGTGACCAAGGAGTTAAAAACATTGGGAGCCAATTCTTCATAAAAAGTTACACAATCGTGCCTGGGTCTTTATCATAAAAACGTGCTTCAATAGCAATTCAAATATTAAAAGCAGACAACATCGAAAGTAAACAAGGACTTTGGAGATCAGAGGAGAAATCTTTGGGTATTGCAACAAAGATAAATAAATAACAGCTTACCAAATACTTGCTCATCAATCCTGGAGCATGTGAGTTGTTTATGTAATCCTTATATGGTGAAAGGTTGAAATGATCCAAAGAAGCGCTGCACAATTCTGCAAAAACAGAATGGAAAGTACCCCAGTGTTACTAATTTGTTCAAAAATTTGGAATGGGTATCACTGCAGCAAAGGAGGAAGCAATGTAGACTGACACTGTTCTTAAGATATGGAATGTTACCCCATAATACAATTGAGCGAGTCAGGCAGAAGTCAATCCTTAGGCCCAAGGAAGTGACAACTAAGGGTCGCATTCGACCTTCAGTGAATTTTCTGCTGGGCAGTGGAAAGCAGATAAGAGTCAGCAGGTTAGTTATTGGCAGAAGGGCAATAATGTAAATGATTATCTCCTTCTGGGGGTGTACTGTGTACATTATGATGCATTAGGTAACACACCAAGATCAGCTTGCCATTCTGTAAGTGACCCATTTATTCCTACTATTTGCTTTTTAGCTGTTAGCAGATTCTCAGCCCATATGAGTATATTAACCAAAATTCCATGGGCTCGTGCTATGTTTATTAAACATATGGGGAAATTGGCTTCTCACTTTTTTGGCAGGGACCTGGAGGTTCAGCTGGATGGGGTGATGTAGAAATGTGATTTCCTCTTCCCTCAGGACCATCAGTGGAGGCCACGACACCAGACTATGCCAGCTTGCTTTGAGGTTGCTTCCCAAGGCAGTGCAGTCTTATCCATTTGGAGGAACGAACAGAAATATAGGAATGTCCTATTTATTCCTACTATTTTATCTGTTAGCTTTCTACCTGCTTGCCGATGTTTAGTCCATACCAGCATATTAATCAACAGGAAATTGGCATCTCACTTTGTTGGAACCTGGACACTTCTACATGGGACCTTAACAAAAGCCTATTGAAAATTCAATGACACCACTTCCATTAGTTCTCCTTGATCTGTGTTACAAATAACATCCTCTAAAAAAACTGACAAGAGTTCTCAAACATGATTTCCTTTACATAAATGCATGTTGACACTGTCCAATGTTATCATTATTTTCGAAGTGTCCATTTTCACATCCTTTTTAATAGATTCTAACATATCTCTTGCTACTGACATCAAACTAATAGGTCTGTAGCTCTCCATTTTCCCTCTTTTTAAATAGTTGTGTTACTTTGCTATTTTCCAGTCAGCAGGAGCCCTTCCGTAGAATACAATTTGGAAAGATAGTGATTAATGAATCCACAGTCTCTGCTGCCACTCCTCTCAATACACTGGGGTATGACTCATTTCATACAGGGGAGTTATCATCCTTAAATTCAGTTAATTTTTCAAGTGTTACCTCTTAATTAATATTAATTTCTTTCAGTTCCTCATTTTCATAAGTCCCTTGGTTGTCTAATATTTCTGGGAATGTGTTTTATATCTTAACTAAATATTAATGCAACAACTCACCTCATTAATATTTAGCTTGCTATCCTACCAAACATGTTGAACAGACTGGATGTTGAGAAATTGTGTCATGGAAGTCAGAATAGATCCTTGCTAACTTAAAGGGCCATATAAAGAACCAGGCAAGAACATCTCAGAGCATGCAACATGGGGACTGGCCACACACATCCATGTCCACAGACATTGATATCCCACATTTGCCAACATCTATGAACCCTCAAGGCATGTCTCTGACCCACTCGCTTCTACACTTCAATGCTGCACCTAGCTACTATCATTTCTATGCAATGCTGCAGCAGGACACACACCCAAGCTCGTAGACTGCATCAGGCTGTATCCCTGGCCTGTTTGCTTGCTGACATATCACTCACTCACTGAGCCTGGTCTTTTTGAGCTCTGCCTCTTCAAGCAGAGATGCCAGGCTCACAGTGCTGTCTTGCCTTGTTCTTTAGCTCAGGTACAAAGCCAGGAAGCTTGTCAGCAGTCTTTAAAATTAGGGCATTAACCTTTGCTCACAGTTTCCTGGCATAATCAGTCAAGGGAAACCTCCAATAACACTCTAGCTCTTGGTCACGGTCAGTCAACCTCTCAGGATGTTTAGAGTCAGGGAAATGTACACAAAATGGGTAAGATGGTCTTTGGTAGTTTGACTCCTTCAGCCTTGCTCCTGGCATGAGTGAGGAGGGCAGGTATTAAAGTGAGATGAAAATGAATGCACATCTGTTATTTTTCATGCAAATGGAGATGTGTCTAGAGCAAGTGAATAGGCAGCACAAAGAGCTTGCAGGGTTAATGGTGATGGATATTGGGCAGGGAGATAGCTCATGTGGAAGATGCTGTAGTAGAGAGGTAAAGCATAAACCTTGATAAGAGGTGGATCGTGTAGCAGAGGTAGAGTGAGTGTTGGCTGGGAGAGAAAATAGTGTCAGAACAGAAAAACTCATTGACTTTCTTCTGACAGTGCTGTGCATTCCTCTAAATGGATAAGATACTGCACTCATTTGGGAGGCAATCTCAAAGCAGGCCGGCCTCCCCATCAGCAGAACCACTAGGTCCCCACCAACAAAGCGAAGACATCAAACTCCCTTTATCTAACATGTCTGGGTCAACTGTTGGGGACCATAGAGAACTGTTCTAGACTAACTGTACGTGTCTGAGTACACAGTGACTCTTGAAAGGCAGTGCTGTAACAAGCATGCTCATTAATCGTGAGATATCTAGGCAATGAAAAGTTGCTCCAGGAATGGCGTGTTATGATGGGAATAGAATAGGGTTTGACAGCTGCTATAGGCATAGGGGTAGTAGTTAAAGAATACTTTTGGGAAGGAATGGTGAGAAACTCATTTGAAAAACTCAACATACAAACACATGACAATAATAACGTAGACTCAGCCCTATGTAACTTTAATTTCTTCACTACTTTCCTCATCTACATTGTAAATTCTCACATTTGTCCCAGTTATTATTTTGTCCTTCTCCATATTCCTAAAGAAACTTTTATATTTCACCTTGCTCACCTTAAATTTCCAGAAGGCATTTGCTGAAGTGCCATATGAAAAAAAAAGGGCATGGTATAAAGGGTAGCATAATACCATTGTTATAAGGTTAGCTGGCTAACAGGAAACCAAGAGTAGGTAAAAGTGGATCTTTTACAGGTTGGCAAGGTGTAATAATTGGTATGCCCCAAGGATCGCTGCTGGGACCTTCATGTTTATAATTTATATAAATTACTTGGGTAAAGGGACAGAGGTAAGGTAGCCAAATTTGCTGATGATATATAGATTGGTCGGAAAGTACAGAGGAAGAGGATTGAGGACATTATTCTTCAGCTATATAGAATACACTTAAGAACACTTCGGAGGTACTGCACACAGTATTGAACACCTGACTTAAGGAAAGATGCAAATACATTTGAAGCAATGAGTTTACCACACTACTACTTGAAACGGGGGCTTTGTCATGTGGAGAAACATTGGTCAGACTAGGCTTGCATCCACTGGAATTTAACAGAATAAGAGGTGATTTGATTGATACATAAGATCCTGAAGGGTCTTGACAGGGTAGAAACGGAAAGGATGTTTTCACTTATGCAAGAATCCATAACCGGGATCGTTGTTCAAAAATCAGGGATCCATCATTTAAAAGAAATGAGGTAAATTTTATTCTTTGAGGGGGTCATGAGTCTTTGGAATGTTCTTCCTGAAATGATGATGGAAACAGAATCCTTGAATATTTTTAAGGTAGATATAGAGCGAGATTCTTGTTACGCAACTGAAATGAAAAGTGATAAAGATTTGAGGTTACAATCAGATCAGCCATCATCTTATTAAACAGCAAAGCAGGTTCAAAGGCTAAATTGGCGAATTGTGTTCCTTTTTCCTATATTTTTATGATCATTGATCACTGACTGGCATTCAAATGCTCTTTTATCTTCATCCGTTTCTCAGATATCTTTTGCTGGGTATGAAATTGTTTGTCAATTCCTCAGGCATACACTTTATTATAAGGCACTTCCTTTGACCTAATGCAATCTTTAACCTCTTAAAACAACCATGGTCACTTTACCCTTCTCACTGGGTATTTGTGCCTCAGGCAAATATGTATCTGTTGCAGATAATGCAATACATTTTTAAATATTCAAAACTGCTCCTATCAAATCTTTGTTGCTCTGCAATAAAACAAAGAACTGCGGTTGTTGAAGATCAGCAACAAAACAGAAATTGTTGAGGAAGTTCAGCAGGTCTGGCTGCATCTGGGGAGAGAGGAGAGTCAATATTTCGAATCCAGTGACCCTTGTTCAGAACCAAAAATGTCAAATCTGCTTTCTCTCCACTGATGCTGTCAGACCTGATGAGTTACTCGAGCAGTTTGTTTTTGTTTCAAATCTTTTTGCATATTTTCCCAACCCACCATAGATCCTCATCCTCATATTTTCCTTTCTTCTGATTTATGACCCTAATCTCAGAATGAACTATATCACATTCAAGATTACAACTCTACTATATTACTATCTCCCAAAGGCTCATTTACAGCAAAACTATAATTAGCTCTTTCTCATTACATAACATTAAATATAAATACCTCATTCCCAAACTGGTTCTTAAATGTACTGACCCAGGAATCCCATGTTATACACACTTCGGAAATATGCCCTCCACAGTTAAAGTGCTGATCAGGATTATCCACAATATATGTAAATTAAACTTACACATTATTACGCTACATTATCCACATTTCATGCATCTTTAGCTTCCCAATTGACAGTGTGCCCAACATTGCTACTACACTTTGGTGACCTGTAATCAATTCCCACCATTTTTTAATGCCCTTCTCTGTTTTTAGCTCCACCCAAACTGAATCAACACATTGATCCTTCAATCTAAGACCCACTCAGATTCTTCAACTGATCATGACGGCTAACCACCCCACTCATACAGCATAAATCTGCACAAAACTAAAAACCTCTACAGCAACAACAAGATGTTAAAAATCTTTTTAAAAAGTCATTCATAAAATGTACTACCATCTTTTAAAAGAGTCAATTAGACCTTTAAAATAGCAGTACTAGAAATTATATGACACTTTTTCAACTATTTGATTTCTCTTCATCTCAATTAAAAAAATATTGAACTATTGACAAAATAGATCTAAGAACAAAAGGCTATCAACCAGTTAATGTGTTCACTCCTGTGTATTTCAACAGATCTTCACCTTACTTGGTAGAGATTCCCAAGGTGCTTTTCATTGCAACAACTGTCATTTGAGCTAGCTCTCTGACAGGAAACATGTTAAAAATGTTAAAGCGCCCAAATGTAGACTTTCTGCAGGATGGCAAGGAAAAATAAACTGCTGAATTGCCAATTCCAAATCCAATTCACTTCTTTAGCCTCCTGCACAGTCCCATACTCAACCCAGCCCTGAGTAAATACAAGGATCATGGTCTCTCATTATAGCTCTTTATCCATTCACTTGCAATCTTCAACCATCTGCCCTGTTCTCCCCCTTCCTTCTTCTTTCCTACATCTTGCCCAACAGATGGTTTAATTCCAGAATGCAGTATACTGATGTCAGCCAGTTCCTTGACTGAAGTCAGCTCCCACTCTACTAAAGGTTTATTACAATGGTCAGGCAGCAAACAGGTCAGAAGCACATACCTGAGCTTGCCAGAACACAGAAGGCTATAAGTTTTTATGGGACAAACGTACAAAAAGATACTTCACCCATCCCTTCTAAACCTTTTCATTATTTTGTCAAAAAAGTACCTCTAAAGTGATAAATAAATATTTCCTATTTTTCTCGATGACATGCTTGATGCTGGATCATGACTGACTGTGGTTAAGCTCACGGCGCTGTGTTTGATCAGTGGTAGTGAGTTTGCTGTGTTATGATAGGGTGCAGCCAAGTTCACCATGCAATCACTGGCAATGCAGCTAACTGGATTTGGCTGTGACCAGTTGAAGCTGTCAAAGTCTTGATTGTGATTAGTTGCAGTCCAGCTCCCTTCTGTCATTGGGGATCCGATTGACAGCCTCCAGTTCGACCTCCAAATTATAAGAGAGCAAAGTATGTGTGATGTGAGGAAAATAAATAACATTGCAAATACTGCTTTAAAATCAATTAAAAACTTCCGTTGGACGGAGCAAACTACAGAATAGTTATCATATGACTTCAATCGTTTTTCTTTTGCTGTTTAATATTGATGACTTTCATTCCTTTAACAGGTAATTAGATACAAATAAATAATCAGGCTTTTTAAAAGATCATGGGCAAAATCGCATTTTTCTTTGAGTGTGGAGCTAAAAATAAAGGTACATCTGCTCTGGCATGAGTAGGGTCTCACATTATGTTTCTTAGCTGATGACTTAAGCACACACAAGCAGAATGCCAAATCTCAAGCACAGGAAACTCTGAAGTGTGCCAGGATCTCCTGTGCTACAACTTCTAGGTACTATGTTTAAAAGGCACACAGACAGCTCTTTACTTTATGCAAGCCAGGAGTGTATTTCAATCAATGCTGCTTCACCACCCACCCCTGGAGGTATGTGACACCAGACAGAAAATGACTCCATGAGTAAACAGTTCAGCCTGGTCTGAATGAATGGTGGAGCAGGCTTGATGGGTTAAACAGTCTCCTGAACGCATCTTCATATTCAATGCTACGTACTCTTATCCATGTGAGCTAACATTGTATGTTTACCACTGCAGAGGTCTATTCGATACAAAATTGGGAGCCAAGCATCTCCATCAGGTGCTTCATGTGTACTGAATATGACTCAATGAACTGAAGCTACCAATGTTGAAATACTTGCACCACAGTGGTGTTGCCTCTCACATATGACACAGTTCACACTTCAATCATTAAAAAAAACACTTAACAGCTCACCTTGGAGCCTAATTTGCTTTCGCCATAGTTTTGCCTGAGATAAGGACATAGCCACAAAAAGTGGGTTCAGTTAGAAAACAGAGATACTGCAAAAACAATCATATAATGATTTCCTGTCTTTCACTTATTCTAGCTCTTCAACCCAAAGAGGAGCTCCATTCATTCAGAACTGTTAGCTCCTCAGATGCCCCAAACCACATTCTTCTCACCTGTAATGTTAATGTTGACATTCACAACTGATATCTTTTAATTTTGTAATAAATGCAGACAAAGTGCTCATGCAACCATGTTAATGTACCTTAACATTCTTTCATTCTATAGGAGAAGAGTGCAAGTAATTTAAACCCAAGTGACCCCAGATGCTGGGGTTTGGGGGGGATGGTATTTATGTCATAAGGTGATGTGGAGGTGCTGGTGTTGGACTGGGGTGAACTAAATAAACCTGTTGGACTATAACCTGGTGTTGCTTGAATTTTGACTGTGACGTAACGTGAAGGACCCGTTTTGAAGACAGGCAACAGGACTGGCAGGGGAGAGCGAGGGCAATTCCTGTTCTGTGGGGAATGGACCAGACATCATCTAGTCAGCCTTCACTCTGCAATTGACCTCCGCACATGAATAACATATGAATAAACAGCATCTTAAGCACGTCTTGGGTAAGGGTGGTGGGATTGCATCTGCCAAATCTTTACATTCTTTTACGTAGCCTCTGTAAGAAAGGAAAAGAGCCCCATTGCTTGCACCACCTCCTGAGGAGGGAGGGTCAACATCATCAGAAGATGCACCATCAAGGTGTTCGTCCTAATTCTTTACCAGTGCAAAGATGTTCACTTCAGAGGGTAATCCATCTAGATTAGGCACAGAGTCACAGCCTGGTGAGCACACAGTAATACAGACTCACAGCTAACACGGGAAGTTAGAGGCAAGTTCCCTGACTCAGGACAGTTGAAGAATAGGCCCATGTGAAGCCCTCCAGAGAGTGAAACTACAGACTCAGCCAATCATGAGCTGATATTTAAGCAAGCAAAGGTTGTCTGGCAAAGGTGCCAGAGATAATGCGCAGATTGGAGCAAAGGGCCAAGGTGTCCACTCATGTTTTGTCTGATGTCATGACTCCAACTTGTGAATACATGGTCGCCTCTTTGGAACTGTTGGCAGCTGCCAAGGACAGCCAGCTTAAGCAGAGCAAGCAGTAGCTGCCAGCCAAATGTAAGTACCTTAACTTGAGCCATGCGTTTATTCATTGGCCAGGCAAGAGAAGGTCAAGAAACTGCCAGGTGCTCTGTTCCTCAAAGGGGGCTGGGGGTGCCATGGCGAATGGCCCGGAAAGGACCCAATGATGATCATCCCCAGAGTGCCCTGCTTCTACCAGGGACCCAGTCGCACCTGCTGGGCAGGCCGTGAAGGTTAAACCTGCAGCTTTATAGAAGTCTCCAGGCAAGCCAGAACCTTCAAAGCCCAGGAGAAACCAGAGACCACCTGCCAAAGTTATCCAAGGCAAGTTGTGAAAGCAGTTAGCAGGCTGCAGCAGTCAAGTGAGTACCCAGATGTAACAGTAGGAAACCAAAGATGAAAAGATCTTGAAATCACTTTGGCAACATAGATGTCAGTGTTATGTCAAACCAAGTACTATTCACAAATATAGCACTTTTTACTATTTCAGTGTGGTCTCTTCTTATCTGTTAATGCTTATGGTTGATTCTCCTTATCTTACACCTCAATCACTCAGATGATTATATACACAGCACATACAGCTCTACCGACAACACGGTGAACGTCACTTTCCGCTGTGCTCTGGGAAGAACATGACCTAAGGGGAGGTGTAATCTTAAGTTAGATGCGTGCATTTCAAGAGTCTGTGGTTCCACTAAATATCGGCAATAGATGAAGGCCTCTTTCTCATGATATTCAAGGAATGTACACATTGCCTTCCCATATAGTCTGACATGACTCGAGACAGATGCCCTGGTATAAAATTGATGGCCTGTTGCAATCAAGGGACAGGAATGGAGGCAACTTGGACAGCTCAAGTAGTTTGCCTTTCTGAGTCTTTGGTGAACTGGACAAGGAGATCATAGAATCATAGAATCCTCACAGCGTGCAAACAGGCCATTTGGCCCAACAAGTCCACACCAACTCTCCGAAGAGAAACCCACCCAGACCCATTCCCCTACCCTTTTCCTCTATATTTAACCTTGACTAATGCACCTAACCCACACATCCCTGAACACTATGGGCACTTATCATGGCCAATTCACCTAATCTGCATACCTTTGGATTGTGGGAAGAAACCGGAGCAGCTGGATGTGTTTTCCTGAGATGGGTGGCCATGAACTCAAGAAAAGTAGGAGACGCCACACAAATTTCCTTTGAAGTTTAAGAGGAACCGGCAACAGGAAAATTGAATTCTGCTGTGACATTCAGCATCACAAGCACAATGCCTTCTCCCAGACCACATGGCTGCCCGTCTTCCTGTTGAAGGTGGCAAATGTTAGTGACGACACTTACCCATTGGTGGCTGCAATGCATTCACCAGAGCCTCTCACTATACAATATTGTTTCACTGAGAATTATAGTGCATTCTACGTAACTCTGGCTTTGGATGGCTTTCATTCTCCTGTGCCACACTGCTCTGCAACCTTGGAATCAACAGCATATAGCATTGCCCATAAGAATCAGATACCTGGACCAGTGAAGACTCCCGAGTGAGTTCACACGCACCAACGCTGAAACTCTCAATGTTGTGTGAGGGTTGTCCTTCAACTCAAGTTCAAGGCTATGGGACCAGATTAGGATGTTAGTATAACAATTGATTAGTATTGTTTTTGTGCAGTTTAGAACTGTAAACCAAAAAAGAAGGATTTTTATTGAAAATCAGTAATATCAAGAATGGCTGTATGTTTCGAAGCCCAATAATTTGATCGCTTTTGTGATTCTTGTTTGTGTAGCTGTGTGTTCCAGCAGATGAACTGGAGCCAAGGATCATTTCCAAGTGAAACTGATTGGTGGGGTCCAGTGGCCAATTACCAATGACAAAAGTTATTTGTCTGCCAACAACTATGAAATTGGTTGTCAGGCAGTTCAACCACTTGGCTTATGAACAAGACAGAGAGTAGCTAGTTCAGACCAGAAGATGAACTAAGTGATCTGTATCAGCCCAAATGTTTGTGACAGGTTTCTCTGCAGTAAATTAAACCTTGAAGAAAACTCTTATCCTTTCTTCAGCAGGTGTTGCAGAACTACACATTATGATGTTGTAGAAGGAGGCCTTTTTGGTCTAATCTCCTGCCTTTTTAATGTATTCCCGCACACTATCACTATTCAAAAATATAGCCAAGGCTTTCTTGAGTTCCTCCATTGAACTTGTTTCGTGGAATTTGTGACTTGGAATTGGATAAGTCAAAGACCTTGCACAAATGAGCCAGCCACCCTGTGCCTCTTGCAAACTAGTTTTCTGCATTTGAAAAAAAAAGATAGTTAATAATAAATTTTCAGATCAGTTCGAATCTACCCAATATATCTTAGGAACAAAGACTATGGAACTGTTTTTCCAGCTTCCCAGCTGATAATGGGAATTCTCTTTTAATAAGGGCAAAATACTATGAATGCTAGAAACCTGAAGAAAAATAGATTGCTTCTGGAGTCGTGTAAGACTCAAAACATTAATTCTGTTTCTCTCTCCACTGATTTTATCCCCCTGTTCATGTCTGTCTGTCAATGTGTAAGGGGGAGTGTAGAGATTTAAGTTGTAGCGTTTACTTAATTTAGTTTGATTGTTTAGCTATAGTTAGAATCTAATTACCTGTACTGAAAAGCTTAACATATGGGGAGCGTTTGAGGGCTCTGGGTCTATATTCAATGGAGTTTAGAAAGATGAGGGGATCTAGTTGAAACATACAGAATACTGAACGGCCTGGACAGAGCAGATGTTTGGGAAGATGTTTCACTAGTAAGAGAGACTAGGACCTGAGGATACAGCCTTAGAGTAAAGGAAATACCTTTTAGAACAGAGATAAGGGCAAACTTCTTCAGCCAGAAAGTGATGAATCTATGGAATTAATTGCCAGAGAAGGCTGTGAAGGCCAGGTCTTGAATATATTTAAGACTGAAATGGAGAGGTTCTTGGGGTCAAGGGTTATGGGGAGAAAGTGGGAGAATGGGGTTGAGAAACTTATCGGCCATGATTGAATGATGGAGCAGACTTGATGGGCTGAATGGCTTAAATTCTGCTCCCGTGTCCTATGGTCTTACAATAATATTACTCTTGTCAAGTACCGAAACCTATAAACATTTTTATTTAAAAAGAATGTGGGTCTGACAATCAGCAATCTTAGAGATTTAGTGTATTTTTTTTAACAAATACTTCTCTGAAGAATCCAGGAATAGCAGGACTTGATTTCCAGTATGCTTTCCCAGCCAATTGTGACATAAGAGCCTGGTAATCTTTCTGCTGCAGTAAGAGCTTCATTACAGTGCCCAGTCCCTCATTGAGTATTTTGCACAATTTCTTTTTTTTTTGGTTTCAGTTTCATTTCATAGAGACTTGGGTGTTTGAGCTGTGCAGGAACTAGTGAAAACCAAGCTCAGGTCCCTCCCCTTTCTACTGTGCATTCACAGGGAGGGATTCTATACTAATGTATCTCAAGAATGCTACACTCAAGCTTTTCTTTCAATTCCTTCATACTCAATCCTCCCCCTCAAAAATACACTCTTCCCTTTGCCGTCACTATAGATGCTCTTCTCCTTTCCCTTGGCAACCTCTGTTATGCTTCAATCTCTTGCACAATTTCCCTTGACCCTCCTGAGCTTTTACCCATCTCATTCCCTATGCCCACTTTTCACACTGCACTGCTCTTTATTCTATTCACCTGCCATTTGACAGCACCTCGTGAACTTACGCTGTTCTGCAGCTTTTACTCTTCCTTGCCCCCGCCGTACCCCGACCAGTGTTGCTATGCCTCCTTGCTGTCTATCTCCACTTCCCAAGATCCTTCCAGTACCCCGACTAAATAGGTCCTTAAGTTTAGCACTCTGCCATATTCTCCCAGCTTTATGTGACTTTTCTTTTCTGTTACTTTCCTGTTGAGTCCCTTTTCTGATGTAACCACTTTCTTTTCAGCCTATTTACTTCTGAGCCAGCTCCGACTGTGCCAGTCCTCCCCAGGTTTGCTGGGAAAGTTGGGTGGGCCACTCAGTCTGCATCTCTTACAGTGTTAGGACAATAACAAGATGTTGTACAACACCTTACGAGTGACACCTCCCTTGAATGGGGTCAACTCGGCAATTTTCAGCCTTTCTACTGTAATAGTTTAAGCTAACAATTATTTTGGTTACAATCAGTGTACGCAATCAGCCAAGTTTCTGGGGTGATGTCTACCCTGCCAGATATACACCTCAGATGGGTTTGTGAACCAATGTTTTCCTTGCTTTTTTCCCAACAAGATTGTGCCAGCGAATGTAATTCCAGCAAGCTAGGGTGATGATGAATACTCATACAGTGCAAATTTTCTCTATTTTTGTACCTAAGATTGTGCCGTATATTGCTTATGCCCAAAATGTCGATTCTCTTGCTGCTTTGATGCTGCCTGACCTGCTGCGCTTTTCCAGCAACACATTTTTCAGCCGTATGTTGGCAACATTGTACACTTTCCACAGTACTCCTGCTCTTTTGTAAGTTGAGCACAAGTAACAATAAACCTAATTCTAGGAATGCAAAAGAGGTTTCCAACTGTTAATGTTGGGAAAGGTTCTGAGTTCTTAATAGCAAAACTTTAACCTAACTTCAGAATCTGAATGCTGGCTTTCTCTCCCGACTTCCAAAACACTTGGGACGCACCCGGAATATTCTCACCCAAAGAGTCAGCTCCAAGTGTGCTGGTGAAGCACAAAGTTTGACAGAGGACATTTGAAATTGGAACATGTTTCCAAATACAACAGCTTAGGAAGATAATTATGTTGTTCAGTCACTGAATGTTTTGCTCCCATCACAGTTAGGAATAAAGCAGCTGCTGCCTTGGGATAGGAAAACTCAACTCAAGTCTTTAAATGTACCTCAGCACTTCTCTATTAGTTGCTGTTTGCATTATGTTTAATAGTCAGGCTCTGCCCCTTTTGAAGGAAAAGCTAAACCATTCAAGTTCTATATACTTCAAAAAATTGTCCTTTTATCAGCAGTGCTGTTGCGTAATCTTGATTCATATACCTCGAGGCAAACATTTCTGAAGTTTAGTAGGCCAGAAAAGCGAATGATGTGTGAAAACTCTTTATTCAGACTGATATATCTCAGTTACCTCCAGCTGTATCCAACCAAGCTGTTATATGTCTTTGTACAAAATAATTCCGAAAAACAAGCTCTATTGAATTGGAATTAGGCAGGCAGAAGGAACGAATGTTGCAATGAATCATTCTGCATCGTTAGTAAAATCAATTTGAATTGGTTCAAAGCAGATACACACAAACCAGCTGAGCTCAAAGTGGTGAAAGAAGTTTAAGCCCTCGTGCCCCTGAGCTAAATAAACTCATCTTAAAAATAAACTGATCTTCAGTAAATCCATCTAAATTGATCTAATTGTCAACAAAATGCCCTGCTACTTGACCTGCACGTTAACCTGAATTGACCATGGGTATTCTGTGTCATTTTTCAAAAAATGATACATCCAGTGTGTTCTTGATAGCAAGTTTCAAAGCCAGTTTCCTCCAGTATTTTCAATGTTAATTGTGTACTGATAATGCAAGCAATCTGAGAAACATTTGGTAATTTTCCCCTGGATTACTTACAGCGACTTCACCTTTGAGGTCAAATCCAAGAGAACATTGGATTGATTTTTCCAAAACAACTGATATTTGTGGTATTGCTTTGTTGTGTGCAAGTTTTACTTGCCTTTTACATACTTTGCTTTCAAACCTTTGCACTGTGTATCATTAATTTGTTCTTATATCGGTATCTTTGTGGGAAATAATGAAGATATTCAGCCATGCTTCACTGAAATGACGTATTGGGGTTGATTGGAAATAAAACACTTGGGTTTGTGCAGAGAAAGAGAAAAGCTTTAAACTCAGAGAATCAGAAATGTACAAAGAAGTGTCATCCCTGTAAAGCAAAATAAAAAGGCTCGTTAATATTTCGTGTGGGACACTTCGACGGAACTGATAAGGAAAGAAATCACTGTGCAGAATCCTCCATCAGACATGTGGACCCTATACATTTTCCTTCAAATACTGATCAATCTGCTTTGATGTTACTGTATTTGTATGTTTAATTTTAAACTGCATTTGTACTACAGATGGGGTGTTGGTATGACATGGTTTCCTTGCATCAACATCCTAGTTACTGGGTGAGGGCAAATTTCTTCCTGGATTTCAGAATCGTCAAAAACCGTACAAGACAGTTGTTGTCATCTACTCAGTTTTCATTTGGTCATTATTAACACTAGCCAAATGGTTCCATTGTGACTCCCTTGCTTTCCATGTAGCTTGTGATCTCTATGTTACGCAGGGGGCTCCAGCAACATTGGTGTTCCTGCTCTACACACAGCGTGATTCTTTTTAAGGTTCTTTGCCTATTATTAAAGGGAGATTACACATCTGGAACATCCTGGTTTATGCAAATTATCTCGAAGCTCTTGAAAGATTTTACAATAAGCAAGGAAGAGAGGTTTTTCTGATTTGGAGAGTCTGCATAGAGTGTTCTACTGAGTTGGAGTCACGAAGAGGGAACAAGGCACCTGACTGAGAAAGAAAATCATCAAGCAGCAGCCAAAAGGGGGAACAGGAACGTCTTAACCATGAGGCACCCCTGCTATGGCAGCATTATGGAAGAACATGCAATCTTTTTACCACTTGGCTTGAGTTTATGACCCCAGGCTTTTGGATTCTCTGCCAAGGGAAATAGTGCAGAAATGAGGAACCAATCTCTACCCCTCACAATTTTGTACACCTCAATCACATCACCTCTCAGTCTTCTCAGTTCCAAGGAAAACAACCCCAGTCTGTTCAATCGCTTGTCTCCTACTGTATCATTGCCAGTCATCTCCTACTCACCCAACCATCACCTTTCGTTCTGCTGAATGAACACAGCCATCACTCAGTCAGCCTCACTCCCTGGCATTCAAGACTCATTCCTAACCTCAGATACTCCACCTCCCGTTTACAAAGGTGCTTATGCTGGCAGCACATCTCTTTGCCTTCACATATCTCTGGGTCGTCTAGCCCTGAGCTGCTCAAAGTAGCCTGCAAGGCTACATACCGTCTTCCCTAGCAAAAGGCAGCAACTTTTAACCATCCAGGCTGCAGTGACTGGGTATCGCTGCACAGGATCAGCTTGGCCTTAACATGCAGACAGTAAATGAACATATAAACATGAACACTTCAATGCAGTTTGTATGTTTGGACGTGTGATTGGATACACGTGCTTTGTAAGGCTTTTGGTTGTCATTTTTATCGCTGAATGGGGTAAGAGAACTTGGCCGAGTGGTGTCTGAAGTAAATGTGACAGTGCAAAAATTGTTTCAACTGAAACACAGCCTCACAATTTGAAATTCTTTGCCACAGCCACTCAAACAGGCTTCATGTTACCTGCTTTACTGCCTTCTCCTGATGTGGCCTCTCAGAGGCAGGAGACAGTGGTTACACACTCTAAATAACCAGCTCGTCGAGAATCCAGCACAAACAGGGACACCCTCTCAGGCATCTACTGGACAGCTCGCTTCCTAGTGGTCTTAAAAGGTAGAAATGTTGCTTCAGAAGATTGATTCTTTGCTCAACAATATGATACGTGGCTCATTGACTTTCATTACACTTGCTGTGCTTGCTTGTTCAAATGACAGAAGACAGCCAATAAGTCACAGGCAGTGAATGGGACATACATAATTGAGAGTCAGACAGAACAGCCAAATACTGACATTTATCCCCACGCGTATTAATTAAGCCCCAAGTAAAAGTGAGAAAGCCAACTTTAAGTCATTTTACACCAAAGATACATTGAACCATTCTTTATTGAAACCAGAAATATGACAGAAGAAACAATATCTGAAGCTGATTTTTTACATTGTAGAAGCAAGCTTTTTTTCTATCATAAGAATGTAAGTGACGTGAAACTGCCTGCTTCAAAATAGTGGTTTATTTGCCCTTCTCCAGAAATGATTTAATCTCACATGCAAAACTATATCTTAAAATATGTTAGCAAAACTCACACTGCAAGTCAAGCATTCTCAGGAATTCACTCCTCATTTCTTCATAAGATTTCCAAAGCTACCAATCAACACCTTTCGTGGTGAGGCTATCACTTTATTCAATTACATGGAACTTTAAACAGTAATAGGGTTCACAGAACTACTCCCATGAGGACATATTCTAGTTGCCCATGACTCACCTTTATTTTTTGAATTCCAATCCAAACTTTTTTTTTAATCACCAGAAAGCTTTTGTGGTCAGTCATTTAATTTTCCTGCAGCATAGGGAGACTACCATTTACCAGATTTTTTTTAAAAAATCAATCAATGATGGTTAATATTTGATTGAATTTTGATACCTTATGGAGCCCATAAGCTTTCCACTGTCTGTATTTGTACTGCTAAAGGTGAAATGGTTTCCATTTACTGGAAGTCTAATCTTACAGCATTGCCCAACTTTTGGATTTTCCTTTACTATTCAGCATCAGTATCACCCTGTACTAGAGAAACTGGGAGAGATACAATACATGACAAATTGCAAAAAAAAAAAAATCCATTACTACCCAGCCAGGCCACTTTTGGAATATTGCGTGACATTTTACACAGTCCACCTTGAAAATGATTTTTATTCACAAAGGACATGAAAAGCTGACAAAAATCAACTATTAATTTTTAATGGAGAAAGGAAAATTGAGGGTAATTTAGGTTGGTGTAGCAGTGAAGTATTTAGCTTGGCAAAATATGTATGTTTAAAATTACTAAGGCTCAAATGAGGCTAGAGGTTAGTAGAAATATTTTGTTTACAACAGATATATGGAACGGGATTGCAAGAAAAATAGTAATTCAATTTTTAACTTTTGCAAAGATGAAGACCAGAAAGATCTTGGTTGAAATGAATATAAAGATGATAGGATTAAGACTTGACTGAGATGATCAAAGTGCTCATGTGGCAGAGACTTTTCATCTTGAAACCTTATGTTGCTGCTGTCATGTTGCTTGTGACAGATAGCAGGCCAAGGCTAAACCACAGAAACAAAAGGATGGAAGAAAAGTTTAGATTCCTGCTTGATTAATTTTCAGCATAAGAAAGAATAAAAATCGACTTCTATTTTTGTACAGTCCCGCATGACTTCAGACCATCCCATTTCACTTTACAACCAATTAACTATCTTTGAAATGTAATCACTGTTGTGATGCATTAGCAGTCATAGAGCAAAATCCCAGAACTGCTGTTTGTTCAGTGTCACTGGGTTAAAATCCTGGCATTCCCTCCCTATTGGCACTATGGGTCAACTTAAACCAAATGAATTGCAGCAGTTCAAAAAGACAGCTCACTACCATCTACTCAAGGGCATCCAGGGCTGGTCAATATGTGTTGGCCCAGCCAGTGTCATCCACACCCCATGACTGAATAATATATAAAACCTTGCTTTTTTTTTATTTTATGTTATATGCTTGTGATCTTCTGTGAAAGATTATTTGTAATTTTGCATACATATGTTCACTGACCAACATCATGATAAAGTACACAAGTTAAACTTTTGATCTAGTTGGCTAAGTTTCACTCTGGTGTCTGATTTGTTCATTATTACCCTCAGTTGGGATTGTAACAATACTTTCTTAGATATACTTTAAAACTTTTCTGTCACTCAAATTAACCTGACTTTTAATCAAATTTAATTGTTCTCTAAAGGAATTAAAAAGGCATTTCAGTATTAGGCTGCAATACAAACTTATGACTCACTTGAGATAAAGTAAGTTGCACAAGAGAGGAAATGGTGAGCAGTATTTTGGTTTTTTTGTCTGAGTTGTGTGGAGTTGTTTGGAGGGTCTGTTATCACAAGGCATAGCAAGTTCTCTCACCATATCTTGCCTCATTAATTATCCACCAATCCTTTAGGTGTCTCTATTATTTGATTTCTATCCCATCTTACCATGTACTCTTCCCAATACAGCTCGTCCCTCTGTAAACATCTACCAGAAGATGGACACCCCTTGCACCTACACCACCTTTGAAAGCCCATTGTACTTCTGGACAAGTGCCGTCAGTCCAGAGCTGTCCTGTGCAATTGTTGATATTTGCCCAAACATGGAAGACAAGGACAAATTGATGGCATGCTTAACAGGCAACAGCCTGAAGGTCCTGCTGAATGGGGTGACGCCAACATGGGACTTCCTCCTCCCTGATACCATACCATACCAGTCTGTCTGGGTTGCCACCCAGGTTAAAGCAGAATCAACCACCTGGAGGAATGCCCAGTGCTGAAGGAAGAAGGTCAATGTCTTTTCAACTCCGCCAGAGTAAGTCCCATCATCTCTCCCATACCTCACACTTACACTACCTCTGCTCTGACACTCACTCCCACCAAGGGTCATTTTCTACCACTTTCGTTATTGCTTGCAACATCTTCTATTACTCAATGTCATCAACCCCAAGCCCCAACATCATTAGCCCCACATGCTCACTGCAGTGTCTTCTCTTGGGACATCTCTCCATCTGTACCAATAACAATACTGTGCCACACACAGTCATTTCTGTAATACCTAGTTCTCTTTCTCCATCCAGGAGTCAAACAGCCCACAGCAGGGCATAAAGAGTCAAAACACTGTCATTACACTGCTCACACCTTAAGAAGAGAGGTTCTGGGGGTATTCAAGATGGCAGCTATCTTGGAAGATCGCATTGCAGAGCTCCACACTGCATCACAAGAAGGGCAAAGTCCTAGTCCACCCTACCCAGACCACCGCAATATCTGGGATTCTGGAAAGGTTGTGGAGTCCCAGGAAATGGTCAGAGAATAACTTACCTCGGTTTGTGCTGTCCAGGGATGCCGAAGAAGGGAGGAGGAGCATCCAAGGTCAGGCACCCGGCCCAGCCTGCAGGATCCTTGGACTCTATTTGTTACCAGGTTCTTGTGAAGGAGCTCACAAAATCTCATGAAATGTTGGGTAAGCAGATAGAGGAGAAGCTGGCCCCGATCTCTCTCATGCTGCAGAAGCATGAATAGCAGCTGGGCAACCTGGAGAAAAGGATGGATGATGTAGAACACAGAGTCGTAGTGGTGGAAGCTGATACCAGTTCTTCCAAGGATAGGATCCAGGCCCTGGAGTCGCAGGTCTGTAATTTGCTTGACCAAGTTGATGACCTCGAGAACAGGAGCAGGAGAAAAAATATTCAGATCGTCGGTCTGCCGGAGGGTAAGAAAGGTGAGCGGCCATTGGAATTTACTGAGGACTGGCTGCTGAAATTCGTTAACTTGGAGGCTGGAATGAGAGGCTTGAAGACTGAGAGGGCTCACTGGGTCATGGCATGGAGGTCAGGTCTGGGTCAACGTCCTCGTCTATCTTGGTGAGGTTTCATCATTATAGAGATAAGGAGAGAATTGTGGAAGCTTCCAGAATCCAGGGGAAGATCTGGAGGCCCCAGTTTATGAAGGCTCTAAGATCACATTCTTCCAAGACTTCTCAGCAGCGGTGATCCAGAAAAGAAAATCGTATGACTGTGTCAAAAGAAGACTGAGGGAATTCGGGAGCCAGTACTCTGAGGAATCCAGCGGTGCTTCAGATCACCTTCGATGGATCTGTACATCTCTTTGACACTTCAGAGAAGGCAAAATACTTTGTGGACATATTAATCTAATCTGAACAATTTGGTATGTACGAATAGTAGTGTTGTTTGGGTAAGTCTTCGTTTTTCTTTTTTTAAAAAAAGTAAGTCCAGTGTGGCTTTCTTTTCCTTTTTTTTATTCGTAATAATCTGGTCTAAAGTATATTCAGGGATGTGTACTTTCAATTTCCAAGTTAAGTTGTACCAAAGGATGGGTGGGGTACTTACATTTTTCAAAGTTTCTTTGTTTATGCCCGGTTCAGGTATTTAAATGCCCTGACAGCAGGATTGGCAGTGGGATGGAAAGTTGGGTTCTGGAATGTGAAGATGCCCCCTTTGGGTAGGGGGGTGAGTTCCCCTATTCAGCACCACTGGTACTTTATATATTGGTTGTTTTTGGGTTTTTGGTGTATAACAGTCTTTGATAGCTTTGTCGGTTTAATTTATGTAGTTTTTATGTTCGATGAATCTTGTGACAGTAAGACTCAGCAATTTGTGGTTGGAGTTCCTCCTCTGTGGATTGTAAATGTTACTGCAGAAGGTTCTGACTCATGACTTGATTAAATGGTGTACCTGGAACATCAAGGGGAGTCGCTCACCAATTAAGAGGAAGAAGGTACTTCGAGTCTTAGAAAGGAAAAGGTGGATATTGCTTTGTTACAGGGGACACACTTAGATCATAGGGAGCCTTTGAAACTACAGCAGAATGGCTTTGATCAGGTTTACCTTTCATACCAGAAGAGGGGGTGGGGGAAGAGGAGGGGGTTTGGCTATATTGGTTAGGAGGAATCTCCCATTTAAGTTACTAGAGAGTGTTAAAGACACATACATGAGGTTTGTACTTCTCAAAGCCCTGATAAACAGGGAAGAATATGGTGTGTTACATGTCCATTGGCCTCTGGCCCAGCCCCTCAAATGTTTGGTTGATGCATTCTCTAAACTGATCAGTCTGGAGTCCCGGCATATCATCATCGGGGAAGATTTTAACTGTCTAATGGATCCCACAGTAGACAGGTTGCCCAAAGGCCTCCCGATACTCTCTGTACAAACTAAACACTTGGTGGATCTGTGTGTGGAGTTAGGATTATTAGACGTCTGGAGGCATCTTCACCCTACAGGCAGGGATTTTACATTTTTTCCAATCCACACAGATGTCACACCAGGATTGATTTTTTTCTGACCCCCGTGGCAACCCTGGACTTGATGGCATCTTGTTCGATTGGTAATATTAACATCTCCGATAACCAACAAGTACACTGGAGTGTAAAGATTAAGGACATTATAGTGGGTTCGAAGCACTGGCGAATGGATCCCTTTCTCCTTAAGAATAATACCTTTGTGGAGTACTTCCCTAGGAAATTTCAGGCGTTCCTAGACATTAATTCAGGCTTGATTAGTAGTGGGTCTACCGGACATTAAAAACAATCAACTAATCTTATTTTTGTCCTATGTGTGTGATGATGTTGTGAGGATCCTCTTTCAATCGTATGAGGAAAGGCTGAGGCACTTGGGGCTGTTTTCATTGGAGAAAAGAAGGTTTAGGGGTGACTTGGTAGAGGTGTACAAGATGATTAGGGGTTTAGATAGGGTTGACCATGAGAACCTTTTTCCACGTATGGAGTCAGCTATTACGAGGGGGCATAGCTTTAAATTAAGGGGTGGTAGGTATAGGACAGATGTTAGGGGTAGATTCTTTACTCAGCAAGTTGTGAGTTCATGGAATGTCCTGCCAGTAGCAGTGGTGGACTCTCCCTCTTTATGGACATTTAAATGGGCATTGGATAGGCAAATGGAGGATAGTGGGCTAGTGTAGGTTAGGTGGGCTTGGATCGGTGCAACATCGAGGGCCAAAGGGCCTGTATTGCGCTGTATTTTTCTATGTTCTATGTTCTATGTTCTAATATGGCTAGATATTGAAGTCTCCCAGGCAAGGTGCCCCCTTATCAGTTTGCTGTTTTTGGACAAAATGAGGACAGTTAGAGAATATCACCATAACCCAATAGTCATCAATACTGTTAAAGCATGGTGGGCAATTCAGCAGAGGGAAGGCAATATTGGCAAAACATCTTCGTTTACACCTTTAGTGGGTATACTGGGTTTTCAGCCGGGGATGATAGATTCAGGATTCAAACTTTGGGCAGCTAGGGGTGTGTCTTGCATGGGCAATTTATTTGAGGGAGACATAATGATGTCCTTCGATCAGTTAGTACAAGTGATCTAATAGAGACCTCTTTCGTTTTTTTCAAGTTAGGGATTTTATTCAAATAAAGACAACACTTTTGACTGATCCCTACAAATCCGATATAGAGAGGAAGGTGCTCAGAGCAAAGAGTACACTTTCTGTCAGCACTTGATATCATCAGTTGGGAGGAGATGGGCCCTCAAATGAGTTTGATTAATCTGCAGGGTGTGGCAGAGAGTGCGAGGTGTTGAGGTCTCCTTGGAGTCATTGGAAGATATTTTGGAAAATGCAAGAAAGATAGCAATTTGCAATAGGACCAATGCTTTCCAGTTGAAGATTCTCCATAGGGTCCACTTGGCTCCAGATCATTTGTCAAAATTTAAACCAGGGATATCTTCAACATGGCCCAAGTGCAAAGTTGGGATGGGTTTCAAACATATCGGAGCACTGTGATGGGCGCAGTTGGTGGGGGGTAGTTTTGGGTGTAAGGATGGAGAAGAACCCGATCTTGCTTCTTCTTGGCCTGTCCAGTGTACTCCCTGTAGATGCGCAAAAGAAAAAAAAAACTTTTCAACATTCTCACTTTCTGTGCAAGAAAGAATATCTTGTTAGATTGGGTGTCCACACATCCCCCCAGCCTCTTGGGTTGGCGGAAGATTGTTATGGAACACATCCCCTTGGATTTTCTCACAATTTTCTCACCACAAAACTGATGATTTCTGCAGGTCCTTTTTGGAATACCTGGACACAGATTTGTCTGCTACACTAATCAGGGCCTTTATATAACCTTAATGGTTGTGCTTTATGAGTCCAATAGCCAGAGAGGGAGAACTGCGAACTTTTCTATAGTTAAAAATTAATGCTCTCAATATTTGAGAGTTAGTATTTTGTTTGGGTGAGCTGTATTATTATTATTTATTAGTTTGTTAGTTATTATTTATTTAGTTAAGTAGTTGAGGTTTTATTATATACATTTGTACATGACAGCAGTTTGGATTTTTAAATTTTTTTTGGTGTTCTAACTTTGTATTGTTTAGAATTGTATTGTTTTGTATTTGTTGTAAAACTTTTAAAATGTATTTTTAAAAAAAAGAGTTCTGAATGCTGACCACCAAAGGATGTTCTGGACTCAGATCGTAAGCTGTCCTGATCTATGGGGTCAGGAACCTCTCACTGACAACTATAATGAGTTGTCAAACAAATGGAGCAGCAAAATGCCAGTCATACCAACCTGGTATTTCTGGCTGATGGGGCAAAGCGCAAAGAGACATGTCAAGGCAGGGATGCTACGAGATCCGGTAGGCTCAGAGTGAGTTAGTATTCTGGCAACAAGTGAAGAACTTCGAAACATAGCCTGGTCCAGTTGCTCAGCGGGGTGTTTGCCCTGGAGTACATCGTGCCGTTGTAGCAGCATAAAAGAGATAGCTGTCAGTACTATTCGAGGTGCAGCAATGAAGTGCAGAAGCTGTCTAAACCATCAGAGATGTACCACGAGGGCCCTTTGAGGCTGGCACAGGCAGGGGGATGGGACTGTGTGTGTTTGTGGGTGTCTCTCTCTCCCTCCACAGAGCATGTCCAACATTGTCATCCTTCAGTGCACTTCGCTCTGGTTTCCTTGTCAACTTATCCTGATATCAGGCTCATTTTGACACTTGGGGAAGATGGAAATGCTGAATATAAATGATTTGGAGGAGATCGTGTTGGACTGGGGTATACAAAGTTAAAAATCACACAGCACCAGGTTATAATCGAACAGGTTTATTTGGAAGCACTAGCTTTTGGAGCGCTGCTCCTTCATCAGGTGGTTGTCACAATAAACCTGCTGGACTATAACTTAGTGTTGTGTGATTTTTTACTGAATATAAATGAGATGAGCTGGGCTTTTAACAGGAATCAAAGGCAAGAATCATCAAGATGACCCTCTCTACACTTGTCGTCTGATTCTGCCACATATTTTGCCACAGCCCACATCTTTCAAACCCTGATAAGATTCTGCACAATGTACCATTTCCTCATATACAAACATGGCTGGAGATTTCCTCCAAGTTGCTGCTGCTTCTTCAGTATAGTCAAATTCTTCCTGTTGAAAACTGAGACAAGAAGCACTGCCTTGGGTAGTTTTGTACTGGTCTGCAAAACATACTTCATTAGCATTGGGCAAGGAAGGAACAGCCATTTAATGGAACAAAAAAGTTACTACAGATGCTGGAATCCGTACTGAAAACAAAAAAAAAATGTTGGAAGTCACAACTATTTCATAGAAGTTGTTGCTGAAAGCTAACTCACCAATTTATTTCAACTGTATGACTCAGAAAAAAAAATCTGTTTGTAAGTTTCCCATTAATGAGCCTTTTATTGAAATTTGAACAGTGGCTGAGCGGTTTTCCTGGCTGAGCTCTACATTCAAGGCTATAGGGCGAGGGGAAAGCAAGCATGATCAAATGCTTCAGCGAATATGATAATTTCTGGGCTTTTGGGACTAAATGGGGTGGGAGGACAGGATGTCAGGACTGAACAGCAAAGGTCTGAGATCGATGAACATTCTGCAGTTTTTCCTGATGCACTTGGGATTTAGTGCACATTTACACAGAATGTTTCCTTGATGAATTAATTGGTTAGCAAAGAGCTCACATTGTGTTTTCACAGAATGGATTTGATGGGTTAAGTGGCCATCTCTTATACCTTTTTATCACGCATTACCTGATGTCCCACATCACCCGCCCCCATCCTCCCACAGACATCCCGCTGTCCATTACATAACTGATACCCATGAGTGGTGAGTCCTCTGGATGAATATTTTCTTTTAAATAATATTTCATTCTTTATTTTACATTTAAGTTTTGAAATGCTACCGATTTGGGTATCACAAAATGAAATCATTTCTGCTTCCCAAATCAATCCAAAGATCGCTAGTTACCCACCTTGGGTAAAATTGTCTCCCATGTCACACAGATGGCAGAGATTAGAATAACCAATAATTAAAAATTAAATTATTTTGCAAATTTAATACTGTGTTGTGAACCTATTCTCTGGAAACTATGCTTTTTGCAAGACTATTGTAGCTGATACATATGAAAGTGTTCAAAGAGTTTCTACTGCCCAATGTCATCTATTCTGTGATTTAGATTCTGGTTCAATGAATTTTGCTAGGGGAAAATAAAATGATTGCATTATGTATGGAATAAGTAGGTTATCTGGCATTAATAGGGAAGGTGTTTTAAGTGACAGCATAAATTATTAGAACAAAGCGAGAACTGTTCAACAATGTCACTGAAACACCAAAACATGTCATCATCTCAAAACACATCTCTGGATAATTAATTCATCCTAATGTATAATTTTCAACATGCACCCAGTGACGCAAATTTGGATGTAAAATTGAATGAAGATGAATGTGTTCCAAGACTGAGAATAGATAATTCTGTGCATTTTTTTTTATCATTAATGTCTTTCAGTATAACCCAATTTAAATTGCACTGTTTCTATTGTTAATTCAGGAACATTTTGTTATTGTTGATGGTTAATGCATTAGCCCACTTTTTGTCTGGTTGCAACACAGCTTTTATCTTTAGGCATCAGCTCGGTGCTTGCATATTGTTACATTGTATGGTTTTGGTGGTTTTATTTTCTTAATACAAACAACTTGTATCAAAAGAATTACACGAGTGTCTACTTGCAGCAAACTTTGTAATTCACATTTCTGTTTTACTGGGAGATAGTTGAACAATCAATATCGTGAAGTATCTGTGAGTTGGGCGCATCCCTGAGGACACTACCGTAAAATATCCGTAATGTAAATAACATTGGGTTACTTTTCTTTATTAAATAAACTTAAAGCCTCAGATCCTGAAGTGGTAATACACTATGTTAGACTGTATGTTAGACTGCTGCGGTTTTCTAAGCTACTAGGTAAAATGAAAACATTGGTTTAGCAAGTCAAACTAATCATCTTAATACTGATCAGAAGTGCTATTTTGGATAAGACATGTTTAACTATTTACTTGCCATCAATTGGACACCTTTATTATTGAGGTGAGTGAAAGAGGTGCAGTGTGGATTAATTGTGCATTGTCGTTTCACTTTTGATTACATGGGTTTGGACACAATCCAAACTGAACGGATAAAAATATCCTCATGCTATCACAAGTTGTTTTTGTGCAGCCAAAGATTTCTTGACTTCTTCTTCTCATGTATATGTCAAAGGGGGACCGAAATGCCGGGCAAATGCTTTATAACCAGACATAAAAAAGATGCAGTTTGGGTTTGCTACAGTTGGAAAATTACCAATCTGCCTTGCTGCCAATCTACCCCCATGCTGCAGTTTTGACTGTATTTTCATTTCTCAGTATGATCATCCTTAAACATAATGATTTCAAAGGAAAATCACTAACCACCTAAAAAAGAGATGCATTCATTATGCAAACACGATACCGTTCTTGCACTAAAAGAGGATTTATTTTTAAATCAAGTAGATAAGTTTGCTTCGAAAGACCCACAAGGGATCTGCACAGCTATGAAGCAAGAAATAATTGTTAGGGAAATACCAACTTGTGGCAATTGTTTCTATTTAACCACAGAGTAGTTGGCTTCCCTTTGCACCATTGCAGCCTATCCTGTCTACAGCAGCTCTTCAAAGGAGCATTACCACCAATGGTTGAAAAGTGTGGTGCTGGAAAAACACAGCAGGCCAGGCAGCATCCGAGGAACAGGAGGATCGACGTTTCGGGCATAAGCCCTTCTTCAGGAATGAGGCTGGTGTGCCAAGCGGACTGAGATAAAAGGTAGGGGGCGGGGGGGATTTGGGGAGGGGCGCTGGGAACACTATAGGTGGAAGGAGGTAAGGGTGAGGGTGATAGGCCAGAGAGGGGGTGGGGGCGGAGAGGTCAGGAAGAAGATTGCAGGTCAAGAGGGTGGTGCTGAATCCGGGGGTTGGGACTGAGATAAGGTGGGGGGAGGGGAAATGAGGAAGCTGGAGAAATCTACATTCATCCTGTGTGGTTGGAGGGTTCCTAGGCAGAAGATGAGGCGCTCTTCTTCTAGGCGTCGTGTGGCCAGGGTCTGGCAATGGAGAAGGCCAAGGACCTGTAAGTCCTTGGCAGAGTGGGAGGGAGAGTTAAAAAGTGTTCAACCACAGGGCGGTTGGGTTGGGAGGGGGAGTTACCACCTAGGGCCAACCTCCTGCTTTTTCCCTGTAGCTCTGTACATTCTTTCTATCCAAGTAGAGTCATCCAGAAACAGAACTTTCGGTCCAACTCATTCATCTTAAAAAAAATTCTAGTCCCATTTTCAAATTTATCCCATATCCCTCTAAACACCTCCCATTCATGCATTCATATAGATGCTTTTTAAATTTTGTAATTGTACCAGTCTCCGCCTGGGCAGTCTCCAGCTCAAAGGCCACAACATTGAATTCTCCAATTTCAAATAACCTCCCTTCTCATCCCCGACTCCCCTCCCAGCCCCTCCCCCTCTCGTCCACCCACCGGATTCATTCCACCCATTGACCAATCAGGTCGTACCGTCTTCCTGTCTTCACCTATCCCCACTTCACCACTCTTCAGCTTTATCTGCAACTCCCCCTATACCCAGCCCCAGTCCTGAAGAAGGGTTACACCTGAAACATCAACTTTTCCACCTCCTGATGCTGCCTGGCTTGCTGTGTTGTTCTATCCTCCTGCCTGTCTACTTTGGATTCCAGAACTGCAGTGTTTTTGTCTCTCTCCATCACTACCTCTGGCAGCTTGTTCTATATATGCACCACTGAAAACATTACCTCTCAGCTCCCTTTTAAATCTTCTCCTCCTAACAACTGAAAATGTGTTGCTGGAAAAGCGCAGCAGGTCAGGCAGCATCCAAGGAGCAGGAGAATCAATGTTTCGGGCATGGGCCCTTCTTCAGGAATACCATTCCTGAAACATCGATTCTCCTGCTCCTTGGGTGCTGCCTGACCTGCTGCGCTTTTCCAGCAACACATTTTCAGCTCTGATCACCAGCATCTGCAGTCCTCACTTTCTCCTCCTAACTTAAACCTATATTCCCTCGTCTTGGACTCCCTCAACCTAGGAAAAAAAAAGACCTCAGCTATTCACCGTATCCATGCCTCTCATGATTTTATAAATCTCTATAAGGTCACCCCTTAGTCTCTGATGCTCCAGGGAGAAAAGTCCCAGTCTACTCAGTCTCTCTTTATAGTTCCACCCTCCAATTACCACCACATCCTTGTAAGCCTTTTCTGCACCACCTCAACTTTAGCAACATCCTTCCTATAGAAAGGCAATAAAAATTGTTAGCACTATTCCAAACGTGGCCTTACCATTGTCCTACACAGCCGCAACATGATATCCCAATGTTTATACTCATGCACTGACCAATGAAGGCAAGAAAAACAAATGCCTTCCTCACCACCCTGTCTATCTGCGACTCCACTTTCAAGGAACTACGAACCTGCACATCTAGGTTTGTTTGTTCGACAAGGATAGTCCAGAACTAGACAGCATAGGTTTAGGGGGAGAGGGGAAAGATATAAAAGAGACCTAAGGGGCAACTTTTTCACACAGAGGGTGGCACGTGTATGGAATGAGCTGCCAGAGGATGTGATGGAGGCTGGTACAATTGCAACATTTAAGAGGCATTTGGATGGGTAAATGAATAGGAAGGGTTTGGAGGGATATGGGCCGGGTGCTGGCAGGTGGGACTAGTTTGGGTTGGGTTATCTGGTCGGTATGGACGGGTTGGACCGAAGGGTCTGTTTCCATGATGTACATCTCTATGACTCTATGATTCTAAAACACTCCAAAAGTCCTGCCCTGGTTTACCTTTCCAAACCTCACATTTATCTGAATCAAACTCAATCTGCCACTCCTCAGCCCAGCAGTGGACCCAACACAGATCCTTGTGGTCATAGGGCTCCAGTCTGAAATATAATGCTTCATGTCCATCCTCATCAATAAATGCTTAGAGCTACAGCTTCTCCAGTTATTAGTTTGTTTTCATGCCCAGTTCAACAAATCTTCACATTAAAAAGCAAGCCATTGCTGAACTGATATGAACATATCCACAGTTCTATATTGCACTGCTGTAATTGCTTTTATTAAAAAGACAGGTTGGATTCAAGTGAGACAGCATGTGTAAAATGATCAACCAATACCCTCATAAATGCTGTTGGGAACCTGCCTCCACCTCAATTGCAGACAATGCATTCCATACCTTAACTGCACTATGTGAAAAAGGTCTTTCTCACATCACATTTGCTCCATTTCCAAATCACTTTAAATCTATGTCCTCTGGTTCCTCATCCTTTTATGAGCAGGAACAATTTCTCCTTATCTAGTCTATGCGGCCCGCTCATGATTTTGAAAATTGCTGTCAAATCTTCTCTTCATCTGTTTCTCTCCAAAAAGACCAGCCCCAATGTAAGCTTATAATTGAAGTTCCTCATTCATGGAATCATTTTTGCACATCTCTCAGAGGGTGGCAAACCTGTGGAATTCTCAACCACAAAAGGCTGGAGAAGACAAATCACCATACGTATTTGAGAAAGAAAAAGATATCTAGCAGTTAAACATGCCAAGGAGAGAACATTGGAAAATGAATCATGTTGAATGGTGATGTGGGTTCAATGGGCCAAACTACCACACTCCTGTTCCTGTTACTAGTGTAACAGTTGCTGACACTTTAACTGCTCTATTCAGTAGCGTGCAGGAACATTCTTGATCAGGGACCTAGTGAAAATGTTTATTTTATCCACTGATGATCTTCTTAAGAAATCGGAACATATTCATGTGGCACAGAGATGGTGGAGATTAAAATAATCTATTATTACAAATTCAATTCAAACTCAAACATAGCTTGCTGAATCTGCTCTAGTTGCTGATGACTAAAATGATTGAATGAGATCTCAGAGGAGCATATCGTCAAGTTTAAACTTGACAACATCAATTTGCAAATCTCAAGGAAGATCTTCATTCCTAGCTGGGTTTGAAAGTCTGCCAAGAGTATGACAGTAGTCACCTGAGTGCCTGGTTTGTATTCTGTTATTTTTGAAATCATACCATTGGACCATCACATGGAGATGTTGTAGTCATGGAGGGGCACTCAAGAGGTTTACAACAGATTACTTCCAACAGCTTGTGAGCAGTATGAACCATGAAATGTTTGCCAAATAGATACATGCAGAGTCCTTGGATTCCAAAAACAAAAGCAAGAGTTTCCCTTTGGAGTAGATTGTTGTGCTGTTGTAAGGATGTTAGGAGAAAATGCAATATGCTCTTCATTCTGTAATAGACATGCTCCAAGCCTTTTTTGGGATGGATGTAGTTCCAGGATATGAGGGATCAGAATATTAAAAAATGCACTTGCTGGCAGATCAAGTGTTTTGAGATATTTTTAAAGATATGTTTAAGACCCTTCTACAAGTATAGTCTTAAAGAGGAGATACTTTAGTTATAAAATTTAGAAATTCTGAGATTAAAAAAGGGCATGTTTGTAAGCCATCTTTGTCTTGTGGCTTCTTTTGTACATTTTCTAATTTTGTAGGATCAGGTCCAATACCATTTGAAGAGTAGTTGTCTTGGCTTGTGTTAATTTGATGATTTTTGCTTTTGATAACTACGCTTTATTTTCTTACTGATTCCATGAGTTAATCAAAATTTGTGTCATGCTCCCATTTAATTTTCCCAAGAACTGAAATGTCATCAGCAATAAGGGAACAGCTTGGTAAACATGACTGAACAGACAAAACAGAAGAAATAGACCATTCCACCCCTCAAGCCTGCTCCACCATTACATAGGATCACGTGTGATCTGTTTATATCCTGAGTTCCACATTCCTCTATATCCATGATTATTATTGGAAAGGGAGTCCAAAATAATCAAAATACCTCTACTTTAAAAATATTTATCAGGATATAAATCTCACGTCCACCACCTTCTAAAACAGAGAGGCCCATTGTTGGACAACTCTCAGATAAAAAAAAACACATCTCTGTCTCTAAAGGGTGACCCTTTGTGTTTTAAAACACAGTCACCTGTTCTTCTGGACTCACCCACAACAGTAAACATCATTTCCACATTCATTTTGTCTAAACTATTCAGTATCTTATATATTTCATTCCAGTCAGTCCTCATCTTAGAAATTCCAGATGCAACAAGCCCAGCCTATCCAACCTATCCTCATAAGACAATCCATTCATTACAGTTACCAACCTGTTTTGCACTGTCTCAAAAGATTCTCAAGTATGATGCCCCAGCAAATCATAGACCCTCCATGTGAGCACATTCAGCATTAGTTCCACTTGGACCTGGATTGCATGGTTCAAAACAACATCATCTTTAGAGTTGAGCATCACATTGATTGGTACAGCTCTCTTAATTGAGCTTTGAAGAAAGTTGGCAAATTATATGTGTGTTCGGATCCAAGAATACTGAACAATGTATGAAAATATGCCTGTGCAAAGTTTCTACCCTGTAGAACTTTAAACAAATTTTTGTGCACAAAGCATTTTTCCAAGCTCAATGTCTGGAATGGATCTTGCTCCATATATCATTCCCCAGAGCCACAGGAACTGATAACTTCTAGAAAACCTTTCAGTAGCTTCTGCTTTCTCAGGTGACTGGTCTATCCATGAGCTAAAATATATTGCAACACCATGTCATGTGGGAAAATGTCAAATTATTCATTTTGGCTGGGAGAATGATAAAAAAAAAAGAGTATTACCATGGAATTCTGATGATCAGAGGGGTTTTGGTGTTCTGGAACATGAGTCATGATAGGTTAGTTGGCAGGCATAGCACATAGTCAAGAAGGATTATCGGGATGCTGTCCTTTAATATAAAAGGATTTGGACGTAAAAGTAAAGATGTTATGATTCAGTTATGTAAGGCTTTGGTGAGACCACACTTCAAATATTCTGTGAAGTTCTTATTATTTCAATAACAATGCTAATACATTGGCAATTTAGGGGGTGCTTACTAGACAGGATGCTGCCTGGATTGGAAAGTGTATTAGTTATGAGGAGAGGTAAGACAAACGTGTATTATTTTTGCGAGAGCATCAGAAGCCCAGGGCTGACCTGATAGAAGTATATAAAATTATGACAGGCGTCTATAGGATGGATAAAGCGAAATGGGAAAAGTTTAAAGGAGATGTGCGAGGCAGGTGTTTTTTTAAACACAGCAGGTTATAAGGGTCTGGAACCTGTTGCCAGGGAGGTGGTAGAGAAACCAATAGAAGTTACCAATGGAATCAAAGCAGTCCAGAGAGAAATCTGTCAGTTATGGATACCATTGATGTTGCAGTTTGGAAATTGTGTCGTTAGGATTGACATGTTGGTTACCACGTGGATTGTGATTGGACCTTTTTAGATGCCTGCTGATAGGCCAGTGACAGAAGGTCCTTTAAGTTGAGTAATACCAATTCACTAGTTGTCAGTTCTGTTGCTGAAATTTGACTTATGTTGTGGAGACAACACAGCATCCTGCCAGTTTCTATGGTTCATCCTATATAAAACTGTACTTGCTCCAGTGTGAATCTTAGCATATAGCACATGCTATCATTGCTATTGATGTATATTACCTGAATGGAGGTAAAGATTTCAGCTTTTCTGATAGTGTCCATGTGGCATACCAAACTATGCGCATGTACTGTCTATCAGCACCTGCAACCTATAACATTGCAGTTAGGTTTTAGAATTAACTGATAAGTTTGTGGGCTATGAACGGAACTTCAGAAAGCTGTTTAGCATTGTTCCTTGATTGTTTTGTTTCTTCACAAGCTACTGTGGAGTATTGTGTTCCATTTCGGATTTCACTGAGCACTTGGACTTGGTGCACATTTTAGCCCAGAGTCATCTTCCTTGCACTTCCTGAAGGGCTGAACACTGTTTTGGTGGGTGAGGCAATCCGCATCTTGGACAAGACATAGACAAGGTTTACTATTCTTGCTAATGGCTAGAATAGCACTTACAAAGCAAATATCTCACATTGCAGTCCCTTATCCTGCGACTGTGCCCAGTGTCCTAATTTCTTCAACCAGAGGAAAAACCTCTTGATGTCTAGCACATCAAGCCCATTATGATCTTGTACATTTCAATGTTTGGTTTCTTCATCCACATGATTCATATTGATTGGAAGGAGGTTCTAGCATTGATCCTTGTGGCATTCTATCAGTCAGACACCACCAATTGAAAATGCCAAGCTTATCCTTGCTCCCTACACAGGAACCAATCCACTACCCATATTAATTATTATTTTTTTGATTCCATGTTCATTTATATTGCACATTAATTAGATTAGATTAGATTAGATTAGAGTAGATTAGATTAGATTAGATTCCCTACAGTGTGGAAACAGGCCGTTTGGCCCAACAAGTCCACACTGACCCTCCAAAGAGCAACCCACCCAGACCCATCCCCCTATATTTACCCCTTCACCTAACACTACAAGCAATTTAGCATGGCCAATCCACCTAACTTGCACATTTTTGGACTGTAGGAGGAAACCGGAGGACCCGGAGGAAACCAACGCAGACACGGGGAGAATGTGCAAACTCCACATATTCAGTTGCCTGAGGCAGGAATTGAACCCAGGTCTCTGGTGCTGTGAGGCAGCAGTGCTAACCACTGTGCCGCCCATAAATACTGGGAACAAAATTGAGAACAGTACACCAGGTGAGGTCTCATTGAAGCTCATACAAAGACATCCCGAATCTTGTAATCTAATCCCCTTAGCGCAAATGCCAACATAATTTTTGTCTTCCTAATTACTTTCTGTACCTAAATGTTAACTCACTGAATTATTTGCTCGGGTAATAACCAAAGCGTTCTGAACCACAACATTTAGACACTTCACACCTTTTAAAAATATTCTGCTTTTCTATTGTTCTCACCAAAGTGATAACCTCACACTTTGCCACATTGCCCTTCATCAGGTACCTTGTTGTCAACTCACTTCATCTGTCTATATCTCTTTGCAACTTTTGTATCAACCTCCTATTCCCCATCTAGCTCTATATCATCAACAAATATTACCTCGGTCCCTTGTATCTGAGCCATCAATGTAAATTACACATAGTCGAGGGCCCAGTGTTAATGTTTGTGCCACTCCACTAATTATAACCAAATAACTTGAAAATTATTCTCTGAGGACCATCAACTGGCTGGAGATAAGGCTTCCAGTAAATAAAGATGGACCTCCAGTCTCAATGTGGATAGGTCAATCTGTTTAGCTGGAAGCTCCGTAGTCCTAGCAGCTCCATTGGCAGCAAATGATCAGAACTGAAATTACAAGCAGTCCCCTGATTCTAGCTCCAAGAATCCATTACCAGTTAATTACAGGGACAGGTAGTGAGAACTGGGCAAGGGAGAATGTGGGCTGGCAGAGGGACATTGAGGCTAGTAGGTGGAAGTATGTGCAGGGAAAACATTACTTGAAGGGGTGGGAGGGTGGAGATGGGGAGAGTGAATCTGGTGTGGAAAAGAGGCCGCCAAACCCTCAGTAACACTCCCAAGGCTTTGACCACCATCCTGAACTCCTCTCAGCATCCTCAAAATGGAGGCTCTCATGTAGCCAGTCACCCTCAGACTGGTCAGTCAGTGGTAAAGCTACGGACAGATTGGAGATGGACTAGGAGATAGTAGAAGTGCAACGCAAGAAATTTAATGGAATCCACTTTCCTGCTCCCCCACAATCAATCCCATTGGCGGCGTCCATTACATCCTGTCTTTATCCCCTGACTCAAAAACCTGAAATAAATTTGCCAACCACACTATTTCCATCTGTAAAACCATATTGATTTTGTCTGATTATATGATGATTTCTCAGTACATTGTTAAGTCCTACTTAATTATAGGTTCCAGGATGGTGATGTCTGCTATTTGCGCTGTAGTTCCCTTTTTACAACTGTCTCTCCTTTCTTGCTTTATTGAAACCTACCTGTGTGTTGTGTTGTCTTCATGGAAGAAATATATTTAAAATCAATATAGTGTGACCCTCTTATAAAGCAAGACCATGGGATCATGTAAGAGAAAGTGAGGACTGCAGATGCTGGAGATCAGAGCTGAAAAATGTGTTGCTGGAAAAGCGCAGCAGGTCAGGCAGCATCCAAGGAGCAGGAGAATCGACGTTTTGGGCATAAGCCCTTCTTCAGGAACATGAGATCATGTCCAAATGTATTCTGGAGAGATAAGAGCTCAGCACCCTCACCAATTTACAGCGAAGTGAAAAATGGGAACCCCCCATTTTGTCTTGATATTTACAATGAGAAGCATCCATTCCCACACCCTTCAGTGACTGATTTGACTCCTGTTTCAATTTAGGTACAGGATTACACACATTCACTGATGCAATGAGTTCATTTTACTCAAGTCAGACAAGTTGTCTATCCTCTGGGAACTGAACACTTTATATTTAAGCCAAATGTAATTTTCACTCTCTCAGAACAAGATCACAGAATTGCTACAACGTAGAAGGAAGCCATTTAGTCCACTATAACTGTGCCAGCTGTCCATAGTGCCATTCTGCTACCTTCTCCCTATTCTCTGAAACTTGGCCCTTTACAAACAACCTTGTTAAAGCCTTGATTGGACCTACCCCTACTACACTCCCTTGCAGAACATTCCAGATCATAACCACCTGTTTTGTGAAAAAAAATCCTTATATTTCTTTGTTCCTTTTACGAATTACTTAAAATTTGTGCCCTCTGGTTCTCGATTATTTCATGAGTGGAAACGTTTCCTCACTATTTATTCTTTGCAGATCCCTCGTGATTTTGAATGCTTCTATCAGACCTTCTCTCAGCCTTATCTTCTCTGAAGAAAATAGTCCCTTTGAAGTTCATTCTTCAGTCTAACCTCAAAGCTAATTCTACATTGCTGGAACAACAATGTAAACACTGATATACTTTAAAATCACGGAGACTGGATTTCCAATCTGCCCGCATTCCAAGTTCCTGTCCCATCACAGTTGTGTTGCTGTCATGATCCTATTTTTAAGTTCAAATGGACTAATTGACCAGGAGGTGAGACTGATATCCAACTAATAGGGATGCAAGGCACCAGAGACAAAGGCAGGGCAGCTATATTGGAGACTACTAATGACTTATCAAAACAAATTGGGGGCTGCTAACAGAGCCAGCAACAGTACAAGATAGCTGAAGGTCTAGAATTTGGAGCTCAATAGGCCATTAATTGATCATAAGTAAGATTTTTGGTTCCATCATTCACTCCATCCTGTTGAAAATCCCAGAGACAGTGGGATGACAGAATGACCTCCAAGATCACTATTTTGAAATCACACCTGCACCAGGTTTTGACCCTACAGCCTTTGAAAGTCTAGCTGGGCAACTTCATTTATAATCTTTATTTGCACCTATTTATTTATTTTTGGTATTGTGACTGGGGGAAATTTCTTGCTCCAGGAGAAACACTTGCACTAAGCCTGCCCAGTCTGACAATATTTGGTTCAGAAAGGGCCGGAGTAGTTTCATCTCATCACCTCCAGTGAGAGCTAACATCAGAAGCACAGAGAAAGAGTCAGAGTAGGAGGCTCACATGTATTATGGTTTGTAATAGAGAGACACTGGAAGAGAGCCGATCCTATTCTGCCAACTACTTTGACTGACAATAATATGTCATGCATGGAGAGCAAAAGGAAGTGGAATGGGAACTCAAGCAAAAAAAAAAATTTTTGAAAAAAGGAACGAGCATATAATGCAGCTGTAGATCAAATCAGTGGATAATAAATTCTACCTCCTGTCACTTTCAAATTGATGTTTATACTTGGTTTAACATCAAACCAATATGCAAACTGCATACATTATTGTAGAAAAAGATTCAAATCCTTTTGATGATAACTGTCTTAACTACTTGACATCATTTCCACATGAATCAAAACTTAAACACCTCCATGTTTTGTACAAATGAAGTTAGCAAATATGTTCATCGTTTCTCTCAGCTTTTTTCTGAGAAAAAGAGTTCATCCAGATGAGAAGTGTGACTAGGCATTGCAAGAGATTTAGCTGTTGAAAAAATTATTACAACTTTTTGACCACGCTGTCTTTGAGCTTTGAACCACATTATGGAAAATCAAATGCACATCTGATACACTTTTTGTTTTGGTTTGTAACTGACACCTTCTCAACATTTAGAGGACACAAATGTAATTTCATCTAATTATGTGCATAACTTTATTCAGCTTAATTAAAGGGGCAAAGACTGTATGAGAAAGTATTTGGAAAATTGTTTCTGTAATGTATTAACAAGCAAATAATTCAAGGGACATCAAATCAAAAGCAAACATAGCCTTTATGTTGTTTCTCATTGCTGAGACAAATAACAGCAATTATTTTTCTCATGAAAACCCTTTAATCATATACTGTACTGATCTACAACAACAACTAGAATTGATATAGCATTTTCAGCACATCAAGACAAGCTGGGGCATTTTACAGAAAAACAAATTCTGATCAACAGTGGGAAAAGAGGTGACTTTCTCCTGGATCTTTGATTGATTCTGATGACTGGAAAAATGATTTGAAGAAACTTTCAGGACTAAACAAACAAACAAACAAGACTACAACTCATCACATCACACATGAAGTGCAAAAGGAGCAGTCAAGGTTGACCACACCACCTGTTCTCATTTTGCTCAATTGTTGAGGAACTGCTGCATTTTTTTTTAGAGGTACCATTTTTCAGATCAGAAGTTAAAGTGTGGTTCTGTCTATCCTTTTAGTTGCATAAATGACACAATTTGAAGTGGACCATGTGTAGTTTCCAGGAATCCTGAACCACTACTGACCTCTTCGACAGAACAGATTATCTGGCCATTTATTCATTCCTGTTTGTGGAACCCTGCTGTGTACAAACTCATATCGCCCTACTTCACAATATCAACATTTGGAGAGAGCTCTACATTTCCTGAGAAGCACAGTAAGGCATCTTGAGTTTGTGAACCGCATCAGAATAATATCAAGTTCCCCTTTATCACACACTTGTGGAAAAATGCTGGTGCTTTCCTTGCAGAACACCATTAGCTCTTTACAGTTACAGTATTAGATGCCTAGTCACCTGTGTCCTTTCACCATTTGCAAATCAGTTTATATCGAGACTGACAAAGGGAAACTGCTTCAGCCCTGTTTAAGTCATTGGTCCAGTCATCACCAGAGTCTCGAACACCTTTTCCTTTGCCACATATTACACGATTGTCACCCCCCCATCACTCCGCTACACTGACTGTACAAATGGTTTGTGTCATTTGTTAAATTAAAATAATGCATCCCAGTCAACCCAGTAGCCTCTTCATATAGCAGCGTAATTCTTCATACCCACACTAGATATCCTGGTTCCTCCAATTACTGTTTGGATACACTAGTAGTTCCCTCCATGGCATGTTGCAGGAGTACCTGCCGTTCAGAATGCTGCTTTCATTCCAACCATGCACTCTTATTATTGTATTATTTTAATGCATTTCACAACCGCACACTCATTCACAGGAGATGGAACCTTCAAAAGATGTAGAACCACTGACATACAAATTTCTGTTTCTGATGATACTGCATTAATCTAACGCTTCTCATTTTTCAACGGACAATTTTTAGTTAATTAGATGTACAGGGTATGTAGCATTATACAGTTAGATACAATCTAAGAAGATTAGTTTTAGAAACATCTGATGCAATAATGCTAAATTCAAATCATATTAATGAACTGTCTTCTATTATTGCTACCCACTGCTGTAAGAAAAAAAATCCATCAGAACAGCATGTTTAATAATGAGAATTGCAATATATACTATTGAATGTGCGAAAACGTGTTTACCAGAATACAAGTTAAAATAGTTCACCAGTTAATGTGATAGTACTGAACAGAGTTTTCTCCCTGGCAGTTTTTCTAATATCGCCCAGAACTGGAATTACATTGACAACGTAATGAGTTTGTGATACAGCTTTAATGTTGTCTCTCCTCCTAATCCAGTGAATGGGCCAGCCTTTAATGGTAACGCAATGGTGAAAAATCAACACTTTTTTTCACAAAGCCATGCCAAAGTTATTTTACATTGTAAAAGCAAAATACTGTGGAAACAGGAAAGCCGAAAGAAAAACAGAAAATGCTGGAGGAACTCAGCAGATCTGGCACAACTTGCATGGAGAGAAACAGAGTTAACATTTTGAACCCAGTATGACTCTGCTTCAGAACTATATTACAGTGTCGATTGAGATAAACTTTGAATGGGCTCAGCCTAATTCTCACGTCAATGCAAGTATTAGCCCAAGACATTCAAAGGGTTTAGCTGTCTTATTACGTACAAGATAACTTCAGTGAGGGTGGTACTAAGGTGCATAGTCCAGGTCAGGGATTCCCAGACCTCAAGTGGAGTTGCAAGCTAAATTGTGGGGTCACAAGCAATAAGCCAGCAATAGCGGCCATGCAGGTCTGACCAAGTGATAACAGCTATATCGCTGTCTTCCCATGCTATCAGTTCGCATTGAGTGTGTTATGACCAGACCCTGCACAAGTTTCACATTTGCAAATGGCAAACTGTTAGGCTCCCTGGTGAGGAAGGGAGAACTGGCTGTCTCTATTCACCCATTCCCCTAATTTCGTTGTAATACAATTAATTTAGAAAGGATTGTTTCCCTTCATTCACCCAGGCTTATATCAACATGTTTTCTGAAAGGAACCAATTCAACCAGGTTTTAGAATTAATAATGATTAAGTTTGTTAAGTATTGAACGCAGGAAGATTTCATAACACACACCATGTTCAGTGAAAACATAAAATATACACAGATCAGTCTGTGAATTGATCACTAAGAGTGGATAGTTGAGGGTTGTGAACATTGCATTGGTGGTTACCGATAGCAGTGATGTTAGCATTTCAACATCAAGGATAGTTTCATTATCATTAATTTTGCAGGTTGTTTGAGATTCTGTTGTTCTGATTCTCTTTATCTATGATTAAATTCCACATTCAGAGTGTAAAAGAATCCTTTCAATTTCCTGCTCCCATTTTTCTGGTTTGCAGCACATGGGGTGGGAGGGGTCTTCTTTTATCTGCATGACAGAGGCTGGGACTGGGAGAAAGCTCCTTGACTGTTCCATCCATAGCATGCCAGCACTCAAACCCAGGATGGTACTCACAAGAACATTCAGTCCCATGAGTCACACTTCAGGAGAGTTCAAACTGTTCTTATTAAACCTCTGTCTTTGTGTATTCTTCAAAATGAAAACCACAAAATGTGGCTGTAGTTAGAGCTATAGTCTGCAGGGTGTGTCTTGCTATTGAACTGGAGACATCAGTCCCTCATTACTCACAAGAAATCACAGAACAGTCTATTTTGAGATAATTCTTCCTCCCTTTCAGGGGCTGTTGCTTGAAGTTCTCCTTGAATCCATTCGTGTAGCATTCTCTGGGGCTCTCTCTCTATAGTCAATTAATTTACATCACAGCCATTTTTGGCTGTAACAGCCCTCTTTCGAAAATCACATTTTATAAATTACAAGTTAACAATGTCCACAATACTTTGTGGTTTTGACTTGTGGTCATGATAGTGGGGTGCCCAATAGGCTTGAGAGGGAAGATGGCAGAAAGAATAATGGCATAGGAAAAAGTGAGGACTGTAGATGCTGGAGATCAGAGCTGAAAATGTGTTGCTGGAAAAGCGCAGCAGGTCAGGCAGCATCCATTCCTGAAGAAGGGCTCATGCCCGAAACGTCGATTCTCCTGCTCCTTGGATGCTGCCTGACCTGCTGTGCTTTTCCAGCAACACATTTTCAGAATAATGGCACAGACTATTTTCTAAATGGGAAAGACTTTGGAATCTAAAGCACAAAGTGACTTAGGAGTCCTGTTTCAGGATTCTCTTAAGGTTAATATGCAAGTTCAGTTCACAGTTAGGAAGGCAAATGTAATGTTAGCATTTATTTCAAGACAGCTAGGATACAAAAGCAGAGATATGCTGCTGAAGCTAAACAACATTCTGATCAGATCATATTTGGTGTGAGTGGTTTTGGGCCCTATATCTAAGGAAGGATGTACTGGCATTGGAGAAGGTTCAGAAGAGGTTTACAAGAATGATCCCAGCAATGACGAGCTTGTCATATGAGAAGTGGTTGAGGACTCTGGATCTGTACTCAATAAAGGTTTAGAAGGGTGAGGGAAGACCTCATTGAAACTTAGAGAAACCTGGTAAGAGTGGATGTGGAGAAGATGTTTCCACTGTAGTACAGACTAGGACCCATAGGCACAGACTCGGATTGATGGGATGACCCTTTAAAACGGAGATAACAAGGAATGACTTCAGCCAGTGGTGAATCTGTGGAACTTAATGCCACAGAAGGCTGTGGAGACCAATTCATTGAGCATCTTTCAGACAATGATAGATTGGTCCTTGATTAGTAAAGGGACCAAAGGTTTTGGGTAGAAGGCAAGAAAATGGAGTTGAGAAACATTTCAGCCATGATCGAATGGTGGAGCAGACTGGATGGGCCAAATGGCCTAATTCTACTCCTAATTTCTTTTTCTTATGGGCTTGTGGTTGCATCAATCAGGTCTAGCTAAGTATGAATTAAATAAAATCTCCCTGCAGTACAGAAGATATTGATTTTCCAAAACTGGGCTTAAAGAATGTCAAAAAATTGTTTTCATACCATTCTAAAAGTTTAATGCATTTAAACCTTTGAGAGCAATTGTAACATTCTTTAGCCTGCATGTTAAGCTTTTCAAATCTTCTATAACTGCTCTATTTTCTGCATATAAGAAACTACGAACATTATACTTTTCTGTTCATGATGACATCTTCCAGACTTTGAGTAACTGGGATGTAACAGCTCCCTGGAGTGGGGCAAACACCTTTGTACATGACACCTACCAGAGTTTGTGGTACCCTACATAAATGGGAATATGTTGCAAAGCTGATTCTATTTTGATACTGTGGCATGATATGCATTTCTTTTATGTATTTTGATGTTGTTTCCATTAGAGCTTGGATGTTGAATAAGTGACATGCTAATTGGATCACAGAGTTGTAGCATGGAAGGAGGTGCTTCGGTCTGTTGTGTTCAGTGTCATCGAGCACCTATCGATTCGATTTCTTAGAGGGCCGGTGTGGACTTGTTGGGCCGAAGGGCCTGTTTCCACACTGGGTATGGAATCTAATCTAATCTTCATATCTGAATTGCTTCATCCTAGTGGGCAACATTCTAGTAAATCTCCTCTGCACCTTCTCTAAAGCAATCACATCCTTTCCATTACACGATGACCTGTGTACAGCATTCTGGCTGTTTCCTTGCATCTTATATGGTTAAATCATAACCTCCTCATTCTTGTATTAAATATCTCAACAAATAAACCAAAGTATTCCTTCTGCCTCCTTAACCACCATCTTCACTTGTCCAATTTCCTTCAAGGATCGGAGCACGTACACACAAACGTCCCTCTCATCCTCTGTACTTTCTTGATTTCTACCATTCATCCCATGCTCCCTTGTCTTGTTATTCCCCCCAAAATGCATTGTGGTCCACTAATCAGGATTCAGTCCCATTTGCCATGGTCCTGCCCATCTGATCAGCCAGTTCGTACTATCTCGCAGGCGAAGGCTTTCAGCCTCACTATTTACAACACTGTCAATTTTTGTGCCAAACAGTTTGGTTTATTTTACCTTATCTTTCATTTACTTCATGTAATAAACTCCATTTTATTGATAAAGTCAATTTCTACTGCTTTTCGTGCTGGTGTTTCACTGAAAGACCACTTTGTTAAATAAAAGCAAAACAAAAATTATCCTCAAGCTAGATTTCAGTCTGTAGTCTGACTTGCCCAGAAATAACATCAATTGGATATTAGCAATGAAGATAGTCCAACATTGGATTTTATTCCCCAACATGAAAAAACATATATATTTCCTTCAGGATAACACAAACTCTGAAATATAAGATTTTATTCTGATTTCAATGCTCCTATTTACATAGTTATTACGCTGCACTGTCAACAAGGTTATTGACTCATTTTCTTGTTTCATTGATTAATTCTATGAAATACAGAGTGCAATAGCCATGGGATGATTTAATTACTATTTAGTCAGCAACATGGAGGAATCTGTTGAGAAATTGCAGAAATTAACTGCTAAACTAGTTGTCAAAAGTTGACAATGAAAATAAATGACTGCTTGCATTTACAAGTTTGCTGATACAGTTTACAAGTTGCTGATATATTATGGAAAATGTTTTCTAAAATGCTCAACAGAAAGGCTAATGATTTTAATCCACAGATTCACTGACAGCAGAAAGTGTGGTGAAGATGAAGCAGTCAGAGATGGAAAGATAAGATCAAGATACGGTTGCTATGGAATGTGAAAGGCCAAAGATGCACCTTGCTTTAGTGTCACTGCCCTGAATGCGGTGTTGAAGCCTGTAAGGACAAGAAATGAGATGCTCTTCCCTTCTGCCAGGAGGAAGAAACTTGCATGTGACATCAAGAATACATGGTTTGAGATTGTCCAGAAGATCAGCAGCAGGAACATGTTATCCTCCTCAACTCCATTAAGAAGATGACTCAGTGGTGCAAGCAGGAAAGGTAAAGTGTCTTACGTTATTCCTTTACATCTTGATATGCTTCCCGCTCCTTACCTGTAGTTCCAACCTCCTCTAAGAAATTACTCCTCCCAACAACTTGCAATGCAGCTGAACCTGACCCCTTCTCTCCATGCAATTACTCACATTGCCATCCAGTCATTTATCACTGCTAGTGATATTCAACCATGCCTGTTCTTCTTCAGCATCCTCAATAAACATTGTCCATTTATCATTCTATTTGTGTTACTTCTTTATTTTAATTTCAACACCACATGTCATTTTTGGTACCTTTAACCTGATAAAGAATTCTTTCACATGGACTTTATGAAAGAAAATATGACACAGAAGCATATAATATTGGAGGCAGATGATCAAAAGCCTGTTAAAGAGGTGGGTTTTAAGAAGTCTTAAAAGAGAAAGCTGAGGTATAGGAGGCAGAGTGCTGTAGGGAGGGCCCAACAGACCTGAGGGCTCAGGCCATGGAAGGCCGTGCCTTCAAATGTGGAATAACTATACCAGGGATGCTGCAGAGACCAGAATTAGATGATCAGAATTAGGAAGTATCTCAGGTCATTATGGAAATTAAAGGGAATTGCAGCAGTTGGAAGGGTTGAGGCCATGGTGGAATTTGTAAATAAGGATGGGAAAATACAGCCAATATAGATCAATGAGCATAAGGTGAATGGGACTTGACATTATTTAAATCTCAGTAACTTTTTTAAAAAGGTTAGAACTCATAGGTCTTTTCTTTTCCTGCTTGCAGAAGAGGAGAACAGAGAGTTCCAGGAGAGACAGACTCTCAAGTTATTTGGTATTTGACAATTACAACTGGATGTGGTCCGTCATGATAACTGCTCCCCAAAGCAATCCCTCTGAGTATATAACGTTTGCAGATCAGGCACCAGCTCAAATCCCATATGCATGTGGCAGCACGTAGAGAGATAGTTGATGTTATATATGGTAACTTCCATTTCACAAATGCACAAAAGCAGATGGTGGAGACAGGAGCAGCAGTGGAGAGCTTGAGTTGGGAAGCATGAAGCCTTCCTTATTCTACTTACTTGGTCACAGACTGTGTCTGGGAGCTTTCAACTGATCATATACTTATTACGTAGCCACCAAAAACATGACTCATTTGCAGGATTCCCATGTAAATTGCGCTCCTGGTGTGACATGGAATTGTGATTTTCAGAATAAGGCAACGTGATAGGGCTTTGCCACTTTCAAAGTGATATTCTACCTAGTGTTGTGTTGGCAAGTCAGCCCCTAAAGAAGTGAAGCTAATGCAAATTTTCACAGGGCTTTCATTGGCTCCAAAACCCGGAGGACTTCAGTCAAGAGCATCTCAACTGCCAAACCATGGATGTGAGCAATGCCTGTGGAAGCCACGGGCATTGCAACATGGCAGTGCATCACAAAATAGGAAGGGTACACAATTAGGTCTTTTGCACACTGTTAGAACATCATGTTTCAGTTGTGATTTTTTTTAGTTGTGAGACAGTAAATGGAAAGATAAGAATTGCTGCCTGAGTAATGGAGGGGCTGTGAATGGTAGACTTGCTTATTTGTAGGTTTGCTTTGAATTAATAGCATAGGGGGTGGGGGTGGTGTGGAGGGTTGTGGTGATGATGTTGAACAAATGTGGCTTTTTTTTTAATGTAGCTGTCAGATAGTGCACTTCAGGAAATCTTGCAAAAATGAGCACATCCCAAGCAGCAATGTACACTGCTATCGGGGTGCGATAACCAAACCAGTTTTGTTCTGCTCTTCCCTCTACTCAACTCTCCTTTTTTTTCCCAGATGTCCTCAACATTTTCCACCTTAGAAATATCCAAAGCTACTCTCATTTCTGTGTCTTATCCTGAGTTAATGTTGATGAAGAGACCGGGGAGAATGGGTGAAAACATCATGGCAAGTATCCAAGAATGTTGTGCACAGCAAAGTTAAGATCTTTCTTTGTGGTTCAATACCAGCTGCACAAGATTGCAGTGAAAAGCCATATGGTTTACAAACATTCCTGGATGATCCGGGGAGGCTTCATTGCCACCCGTGTGTGGTCAGTGTTATGGTACACCACTGGGAAGCTAGCCAGAGCTTGGAATCTGAGCTCCCACTCATTCCGCCTGGCACCATCACAAGCATAGTTCAAATAATTGTCTGCCCTGGAAAATAGGCCATCAGTCACCTGTCTTATGAATTTGTGTGGAATGGCTCTGGCATCCTGCCAGTATATCTGACTCAGTAACGGAAGGATCCTGCAATAAACAAGTTCAGGCAGTAGCAACCTTGACAGCCACTGCTAAAGTATGACCAGCAAGTCCAGAACATAGGAACAAGAGTAGGCCATTTAGCCCATCGAGCCTGCCCTGCTGTTCAATGCAATCATGGCTGATCAAACACCTCTGTGCCTCTTCCCATCACATCCTCATTAAAGACAATTTAAGTACTTGCACAGCATATTGATGAGATGCAGTTGCAGGACTCAGCTGACGTTTATGCATCTGATATCTTTGAATGTTCAATATTGGCTTAATCCAATTTGGACTTAAACATCTTCTTTTCCTTGTATAGCTTGTCACTAAACTGTTGGTAAGCTACCTTGTAGAGAGCTCTTCTTTATATTATTTATGAAAGGTGGGTGTTGCTGACTGGGCCAGCATTTATTTCCCATCCCTAATTATTTTTGAGAAAATGATGGTAAGCATCTCATTGAGCTGCCGCAGTCCACTGGAGTGCAGGTACACCCACGGTACTGTTAGGAAGACAGTTCTGGAATTTTGACCCAGTAACAGTAAAGGAATGGTTCCTGGTTTCCTCCCACAATCCAAATTCGTGTAGAACTGGTGCCCTGTCCTTCTAAATAATAGAAGTCACAGATTGGGAATTCTGTCAGGAATAGCTCAGCTGCTCTACTCCAATGATCATACCCAACCAATAATGTTCAAGTTGGAAGTGTGATGGAAAGCCGTCCAAGATAGCGGCAGAGTAAGACTCCAGATCCGGGCCTTCTCCACTCCATCTGTTTCTTTTCTTGTTCTTCCCTCTCTTTTCACATTTTGTTTATCCTCATTCCTTATGCCTCCCATCCTTAGGCTGCATCAGTGATGTTCTGGGTAAAAACCAGCATGGACTCTCCACCTCAGCGTGGGCCCGAACTCTGGGCCTCGGCCTGGGCCCGCACTCCCAGCTGCAAGGTGAAATCTGGCATGGTCTGGGTTGGGAAGACTTATTTTAAACTCACATTTCTCCATTTTTCTAATTTGTTGCTGGACTTTTTATTTCTTTAGTTTTCTAATTTTTTCCCTTAGAATTTGTACTTACGAATCTGAACCTAGGCATTTTAGTATCTAAGATGATGCTGTAAGTGGCAACTTATGAACCTTTTACTCTACCCGCAAGAGTACCTGTGACAATAAAGTTAATTCTAATTCTCATGCATTGCACTTGGCTGGATGAGTGCAGCTTTATCAATTGTCAAGAAGCTTGACACTATCCAGGACAATGCAGCCCAATTGATTGGCAATCAAATCACAACCTTAAACATTTATTTTCTTCCTCACTGATGCATAGTAGTACCATCGAAACAAGGTACTACGGTAACTCACCAAGGTACCAATGGACAGTGAATGCTGGCCTTGCTAATGATAATCTAATTTCATGAATAAACAAAGATGTTTCTGACGCAGATGTGTCTCTGACACAGAGAACCCGTTCAACCTTTTCAATAGTAGATCAGGAAGTCCAGCTGTTAATAGATAGTCGGTGGCACGGTGGCTCAGTGGTTAGCACTGCTGCCTCACAGCGCCAGGGACCTGGGTTTGATTCCAGCCTTGGGCGACTGTCTGTGTGGAGTTTGCACATTCTCCTCGTGTCTGCGTGGGTTTCCTCCAGATACAATTGCAGCAGCAGAGGCCCAAATAGAGAGCTTCCAGAGCTGAGGAATATTTTAGGGAGACTTAAAGCTGAGCATCAAATGAAACTTGAATATATTAAATTAAACAAGAACTGGAGAAGTCAGACTATCATAAAGGATCTGCTAAACTCGAAGCCCAGGTATTGGAAGACATATAGAATTATGAAGCCACAGAATCTGATTCACGTTACTATATAGTCCCACAAGGACAACTGCACATATTGCAGAAAGGAGCGTCCAAGTGTTATTCTGCAGCTAAAGAATATAAAGAGCATCAGATGGTTCACTACACTGTCACTATCTGAAGTACCAACACTGGCTCTCCTTCCTATTACCAGTGAGGCTCTTGTAGATAAAATATAGAATGCTATTGTTGAACTTTCAGGCAAGTTTCCAGATCAGAGTACTGCACACAAGGTTCCTATAGATCCCAATCCTCTTACGGGTGACCAAGAGGATCCCATTTCCTCAAAACTTCAAATTCATGTTTTTGTTGATAATGATGATATATCCCGAATTTCTGACAGTCTTCCTGAGATATCACTTGCCAAAGCAAGTGTGGAAGTGATATGACTGCCAACAGAAAGAGTACTCTCAGAGGAAACAGAGAAGTCTGCAATTCTTTGTCTGTAGAACTGTCTTCAGAAGCTTTTTCTTCTTTTTTGCTATCAGATCCATCCCTGGAGATAACATTCAATGGTTTTTTTTCATTGTCACACAAGACATGGAGCTGAATAGGATTCATTTTTTTCAAGCTGGCATCTTAACATTTCTTCAGTGTATAATGCTGAAGGAGGACAGTCAGTTTGTCACCTTCCTCTTCAAGGGATTCCGATACTTTGAGATCCGGTAGTTTACTTCTTGAATTACTTTCTTTCCAGTAATTGGTCCTCATTGTCATTACATTTATGTTCCCATAAATGTCACAGCCCAGGGACCAGCAGTAGTCAGAAACTGCCATCACACTCCACCAATGTGCTTGCTTCCATGGAAATGATACAAGAGCACATATGGCCTACATGTACTCCAAGAGAACTGAGAACTCTGCTGGAGATAAATACTTCAGATGTTCGAGATATGGGGAGTGTGGAGTGGTGAGACACATAAAAGAGTTGGAGGGAAACTAAATATTTCAGAAGGTTGACATTTTGCGGCAAGAGCAAGCAGGGAAATAGATGGGATTCTGAAGAAGGATCACAAAGCTCAAAATTTTAACTCTGCTCTCTCTCCATAGAGGCTGCTAAAAATCACAACACCAGGTTGTAGCCCAACAGGTTTATTTGGAAGCACTAGCTTTTGAGGCGCTGCTCCTTCATCAGATAGCTGAGTTTCTCCTGCATTTTCTGTTTTCGTTTCAGATCTTCAGCATGCACAGTTTCATTATATGAGAGCTGTGGAGTAATTGATTAGCTATGCATTTTTAAAAAATCATTCATGAAATGTGTGTGTCATTGGCTGGGCCAGCATTTCTTGTCCATGCTTTGTTGCCATTGAGAAGGTAGTGGCAGTCCTCACTTTCTCCCTGCCTTCTTGAAGAGTTGCATTTGGTGTAGGTCAAACTGCAATGTTATCAGGAAGAGAGTTCCAGGATTTTGACCCAGGGCTACTGAAGAAAAGCTAATATTTTTCCAAATCATGGTGGTGAGTGGCTTGGAGGGGAAATTATAGGGTGGTGCTGCCCTTGTCCTTCTAGATGCACTCACCATGGGTCTGGACAAAGGATGTACTGAATCAGGAGCTGATGGCTGAGGTGGAACACACACAGAGTGTCAGTGAGCAGGTTGTTGTGAAACAAGTGCTGCTTGATAGCACTGTTAATGACATAGTCTACTACTTTATTGATGATCAGGAGGAGACTGATGGGTTGGCAATTGCCCTGTTTTTTTTCTGTAAGGCATAGGTGGGAATGTTTTCATAGTATTGGGTAGATGCCAGTGTTGTCATAGCTGGCTACAGTCACAGCAAGTTCTGGAGCACAAACCTTCAGTTCTATTGCAGGAATGTTGTCAGGGTTCATGGCCTTTGTGGTATTCAGTGTCTCCCACTGTTTTTTTTCAATATCACATGGAATGAATCAAATGAGTTAGAGATCAGCATCTGTGATGCTAGGGACATCTGCAAAAGGCTGAGATAGATCATCCACTCAGCACTTCAGCCTTATATATTGTACTGCTTTCATTGAACATGGGGATGCTTGTGGACCCTGCTCCTCCAGTGAGTTATTTAATTGTCCACCACTGCTCATGACTAAATATGGCAGCTCTGCAAAGCTTAATCTGATCCAGTGGTTGGGAAACCACTTGCCTGTGTCGAAGAGTGTGGTGCTGGAAAAGCACAGTCGGTCAGGCAGCATTCAAGAAGCAGGAGAGTTGGTGTTTTAAGCATAAGCTCTTCATCAATCTCTTCATCATAGCAACTCATGGATGTCCAATCTAGAGAGACTAGATCTATGGTCCTGCCAGTGCGACTGGATATACCCCTAGCTGATGATGATGGCATCTGCAACATTGTCTGTATTATCTGATTCCACAAGTATGCTTATGTCAGGCTGTTTCTGACCAATTTTTACACAAGACCCAGGTAGGAGGACTTTGCAGGGCCGACATGGCAGTGTTTGCCGCTGTTGTCTCTGGTACCTTTGCGATTTTAGGTCATTTATCCATCTTCAAATCTTTTTTTTCTTTTAAGCAGTCGATACAACCAAATGGCTTTTTCAGTCACTTCAGAAAACAATTCAACCACATTATTGTGGATCCAGAATCATATATATGCCAGACAAGGTAAGGATGGCAAATATCCTGGATGGATTTTTCCGACAATCAACTTTTATTTCCAGATTTTCTTTTACTGAGTTCGATGGTGAAATTCCAACCTGGCTCCTGGATTTACCTGGATTCCTAGTCCAGCGACAATATCACAAGAACATTGCCTCTCCATATCTTACACTAATATTCTCCCATAGATTGCTACACTTAAAGTACGTTGATGTTTACTGACATGGCTGTTGACTTTTATCTCTCAACAACCCCAACCTCACCACAATACATCTGTACTTGTGCAGCATCAACGTTAGCTGCCACTTATCAGACCAAGCCTGAAAGTTGTCAAGCAGGAGGTTGGAAAAAACACAGCAAACCAGACCACCTTAGGAGGTGGAGAAGTCAACGTTTCCAGTATTAAACCCTTCTTTAGGAAGGAAGGTTAATATCCAAAACATTGACTTCTCCAACTCCTGATTCTGCCCGACTTGCTGCGTTTTTCCAGCCTCCTGTTTGTCTCCTTTGGATTCCAGCCTCTGCAGGGTTTTTTGTCTCTAACCAAGCCTGAAAATTGCCCAATTCTTGCAACATGCAGGTCGTATTTGAGGATAATGCTCTATCAGCAGCTTGTGGTTGCTTGTACCCCTGCTGCAAATGATCCTGTTGGGCCTCACCTGAGATTCAAAGTAATACTGAATAAGCAGCACCCATGCTGATTTGAAAGCTAAGAGCTCCAAAATGTATTAAGTCTCAGTGTTGTGAACAAAGCTCCTTCACTCAAGCAGGAAGGAACAGTGAGAACTGAGGGCTTTAGCTTTAATTCTCCCCACATCTAACTGTGTTCTCACCTTGTTTTCACTGTCAAGTTCCAGGAAGCTCCTGGAACCTGTGGAGCCGATGTGAAACTATATCACTCTCATTTACAATTTAACACCCTGCCTCTCCCAAAGAGGTTGTGCTTTCAGCCCAAATGAAATGCAGACATGAACAAATTCAAGCCAACTTCCCAAACTGTGGCCAAAGCCATGCACTCAAACACTTAAAAATTCCTTGACCGTCTATGCCAAAGAAAGCCAAGCACTTTCTCAATATGTGAAAGTTGCCAACTAATAACACATTTAACCCTGATTCGAACAAAACCTTGGACAGTAGAAGATTTATGCCAACTGCACCTGGGAAAGCGGATGTTAGGTATACCCATGACCAGAAGAGACCCAACAATGTAGGAACTTTAATTTCTTTGTTCAGCACAGAGACCTTGAACTTCACATACTTTAACCTTCCTTCCACCACCATAACTTCCAAAGAACCCATTCAAACCTAATCAACCTGTTCAGCACCAGGGACAATTTTTTTCAATCACCAACAGTAGCCTCCAGTTACCCAAAATTGTGTGTGTAAGACCGTAAGAAACAGAAACAGGCCTAGCCCTTTGAGCCTGCTCCGTCATTCAACAGGATCATGGCTGATCTGATATTCCTCATATCTGCTTTCTTGCATCTTTCCCTATAACCCTCGATTCCCCCTGACAATAAGACTCCATCAAGAATCCATCTCAGCCTTAAATATACAGAAGGATACTGCTCCCACAGCTCCCTATAGAAAGGAGCTCCAAAGACACTCAATCTTCCTTGAGAAGAAATTCCTCTTCATCTCAATTTTAGGTGCCCAGTGTCCACTGGAATTTTAAAATTTAATGAAACTCAGGACTAAAATCATCCTGGTGGTACACTGTGTAAAACTGTTGCTCACTTTGTACGCTGCACCTTTGTTTAACTAAAATCTTCATTTTGGTCAAATTTTCATGAAACCAAGCCATTCACCTACATGATGGAAGTCTATCTTGCCCTTCATTTGCTGGCTAGGTTTATGCAAACAGTTTCAGTTTAACACTCTCCTTGTTTGTGATTAATACAAGTGCAGCAATTTGTGTCTACCAATTGTCAGAATTAAGAGCCATCATGATAAAGTTTTGCATAAAATCCACACTGGTTCCATTAAACATATCATTTTGCCAAACTGATGATGGATATGGCATCTGTTTGTGTCTTTAAGAGACAAACACTGCATTCCAGTAAAATTCAGGGAGATGGGCACAAACATGTGCTTTTATAATCTGACAAGGCTGATCATGGCTAATGAAAAGACGACTCCAAATTACTGTAAATGTCCCCATGCTTATTAAAGGAAAAATATTAGATATCATTCCAGTGAAATGTCCAGCTGGAACCGTAACCTGAACATTTTAATGGTCTGTGCAAATGTGTGTGCTACACCAGCCACATTATTTATAATTACACAGAGCTCACTTTGTTGTGCACAATTATTTTGACGTTACTGACGTTTTAATTTTGACGTTCGATTACTCTCTGTGGCGCACCCTTTCCCTCTTTGCATAAGCCACTAATTTATCTTCAAAAAAACTGCAGAGGCTCTGCATACAGAATGAGCTGCGAGACTACTGAGGGGATTGATTTCATAAATCACAAGCTTGTTTGCCATGTGTTTTCTTTTCTGTGCTATACAGCAGTATGTTGCAGAGAGCTGTCTATTGCCGAAACAAATAAGTGAATGCAGCATCTATGCTGATTATGGTATTTTTCCATTAAGCTTCAATATCAGAAGCAGCAGCAGTGCAAGAGAAAGCACAAGCAGAAAGTTATCACTATATTATTAATAAATAACATGATAAATGTACAGAGATAGGCAAGTGTAGGTGTTACAACTTCACTGCCCATCCTCCTTCCTTGATACTGAAGTGCACATGTACAATAGTTAATTACAAGTTTTCTCAAACCCATGACCTCTAGTACCTAAATGGACAAATATAGCAGATGCATGGGAATGCCAACACCTCCTATATATCTCCTTCTTTTCATAGTCAATGAGGCAAACTCCTGCAGACTTTCATCTAACAACACTTTACAATATGAACTGCACCGGATGAGCAAGGTCAATTCCCACAGAATTCTCGAAGACAGAGAAGAGCAATAAGTATTGGAGATAATACTGTTGTCATATCCCAAGAATGCAATTAATTTAAGAAGCAATTAATCATTCATGGTTAGATGCTCACAATTCCTTAGCTAGAATAACCACTGATCAACAAAATTTTAGACATACTGTCATCTTTGGAGAAAACCTGCTGGCTTGTAGTTAATACAATCTACCAGAGAAATACTGCCAAAAAATAATCAGCACTTTAAAAATCAATCACTGGTGAATACCCATAGTGTGTGACAAGTGGTCCTCCTCCCCTTCACATGTAGCTATTAACAAACTTGCTCTTTCATGCTTAACTTAGTCATGGGACATTGACTGACCAAGAATTCAATGTTGTCTTTTTCTTCTTTTCCAAGGAAAAACAGACAGACGAATGGTAGCAGCATTATTTGAACTTTGGCATGACATATGAAAGACTTTTGTGAAAATAAAACTATACACATAACCTACTGATCCTGTGGCTTATTATGAATGCCTTTCTCTAAGGTGAAGCTTGTGCTTCCAATTAAACCTGTTGGACTATAGCCTAGTGTTGTGTGATTTTTAACCTTGTACACCCCAGTCCAAAACCGGCATCTCCAAATCATTTAGCAACGAGAGACAGTGACATACTTAAAATTGGGAGTTCACTGTGTGGGGAGTTGGAAGTATATCCTTGCACAAACCTTTGACATACATAATGCGCTGAGTATGTGACCAGCCCTAAGCAAGAGTCCGCATGGGAAAATAGGTCTTGACAAAAGCTTAGTGAAATTGCTGCATGCAGGTTTCATCCTGGACTCCAGTGGCAATTGCAAAACCTCCCATCAGAAAAATACTATAAAAACACTTGCCCTGAAATTATGCAGTGCCAATATAAGCATAAGTACTTCTGTGCATAATTTCCTTACTTGCTAAATCAATGACCCTTAAGGTGGCTGAAGGAATTTCATATTAATGGGGAGATATCTGCTTGTGGCAAAAGTGAGGACTGCAGATGCTGGAAACCTGAGTTTAGATTAGATATTTAATCTAATATCTGCCTATGGATTCTTCACAGCGATCATGGACCACCTCCTCTGTGGCTACTCCTTACCACCCAGAATACAAATCATAGTGGACACCCAAGAGGAGTCTCAATCATGAGTATTCACAGAACACCATACATAGACCTGCTGAACCCTTGGCCTGTGGGCTTGGTCTTTTAAGGAGTGGAACTCTGTTCACTTCATGAATGCACTTGGGGGACCTGCAGGTGTTTTAGTGGCCACATGTGTGGTTTTTGACCATGTGACCTTTAGGAAACTCACTAGGGCACCTAATAAGGCCTCTGATTATATTAACGTGACTCAGCTCATCTATGTTAATTAATGAACACCTCTTGTCCTGAAAGAGTGCATCAGTCACCACTGTGACACAGCAAGGTGTTATGACCTACAATATGCTGCGCAGATCCCCGCAGCCTATCTGCAAGAAGCTATGATATAGGAATTCAGGATCAACATCAACATCAAGGGACCAGGAATGCTGATCTCCCTGCAATTGTATCACAAAGACAATAACGTCTGATGACATGGAAGTAGTCAATGTTGGCACTGAAATTTGAACAGTTGAGCCTCTGTGCATTCTCCAGCCTTACAATCTCCCCATAGACACTGCCAGATCTACTGAGTTTCTCCTACAATTTTGGTTTTTGCTTCAGATCTTCAGTGCCCATAGTTCTATTTTACAGTCAAGGTCATGTCTACAGTATTACCTTTAGGCACCCCTGCAATGTTGTCCTGGGACTGAAACCTTTGTCTTCCAAGAACCACAATAAATTTTCCTTTGAGCGAGGAGAGTATCCCCCGATGCTCACTGACTTCAATTTTGTGAGGGCTCTTTTAAGCCAAATTGGCTTTAACATCAAGCTAGCATTTGACCAGTTATTCTCAACTCCCATGAGAACATAATAAGAACAGGCATAGACCATACAGTTCCTCAGGCAAACTCTGCCAGTGGATAAAATCAGAGCCAGTCCAGTGATTTTGACTGCACCTCTTACTCTCCCTCATAACCCTTGACTCCCTGGTCAATCAAAACTCTGTCTAACTCACCCTTAAGGCTCACTGCTCACTGGTGAAGGGAGTTCCAAACAAGAACCACCCTGTGCGTAAAGAAATTCCTTCACATCTGCCTTAAATGAGAGATCCATTACTTTTCATCTATGCCCCGAGTTCTGGATTCCACCATGAGAGATAACATCTTTTCAATATTGAGCTTGCTGACACCCCTGAAATCTTCAATATGATCATTCTTCTAAACATGACTGAGTATAGGCCCAACCTGCTCAACCCTTATTCATAAACCAAGGCCTTCATCCCAGAAATCAGCCAAGAACCTTCTCTGAACTAATACAAATGCAAGTGCATCCCTAAGGTGACTGAGATTCCAAACCCATCACTACAAGGCCTGTACAGTTTTGGCAAGATTTTCTGTCTTTGTGCTACATTCCCCTTGCAGTAAAGTCCCACATTCTATTCGCTGAAGTAGCTAGTACCAACAGCCAGAAGAAATGAACTGGCAACTAGCCTGTAAGTTCATCATGGTGCCTTTAGACAACGCTGCCTCCCTGCCTCTTAATGCTGCATTTAGTTGGATGAGGCTAAGACATGTTGCAAACTGGAGTGTTGTGTTTGAAATTGGCAGCACTGATATCAAATCAATGTTGAATGCTGTCAGACACCTGCTCTGTACGCTGCTGGTAACTGTCAGATGTACTTACACAAATCCTTTCACTTCACGTGTGAGCCTACATTTCTGACATCATGTTGAAGTTGTTCAGGATGTTGGTGAAGCCTGTTTAAGAGTACTGTGTCCAGATCTCATAGAATAGAATCCCTACAGAGTGAAAACAGGCTAATTTGGCCACAAGTCCACACTGACTCTCTGAAGAACGTCACACCCCAGACTCATCTCTCTCCTTATCCCTGTAACCCTGTATTTCCCATGGCTAACCCACCTAACCCACACATCCCTGGACACTATGGGCAATTCAGCATGACCAATCCACCTAACCTGTACATCTTTGGACTGTGAGAGGAAACCAGAGCAGCCAGTGGAAACCCACGCAGATTACGGGGAGAATGTGTAAACTCCACACAGATAATCACCCGAGGCTGGAATCGAACAAGGGTCCCTGGTGCCGTGAAACAGGAGTGCTAACCACTCGGACACCGTGCCACCTTTGTTTTTCCTTTTTGCTTGCCTCGCAGCAGGCTGCCAGTTCTGGTTGCCCTGTTACAGGAAGGATATTGTTATGCTTGAGAGGGTTCAGAACAGATTTACCAGGACATTGTGGGATGGGAGGGTCTGAGTTATAAGGAGAGGCTGGATAACCTGGGACTTTTTCACTGGAAGGTAGAAGGTCAAGGGGTCGCCTTATTGAGGGTTACAAAATCAAGAGAGGTATAGATTATGTCAATGGCAGGTGTCTTTTCCCTAGATGGAGGATTTCAAGATGAAAGGGCATATTTTTAAAGGTGAGAGGAGAAAGATTTTAAAAAGACCCAAGGCGCAGGTACAGTGGGCGGCACGGTGGTTAGCACTGCTGCCTCACAGCGCCAGAGACCCGGGTTCAATTCCCGCCTCAGGCGACTGACTGTGTGGAGTTTGCACATTCTCCCAGTGTCTGCGTGGGTTTCCTCCGGGTGCTCCGTTTTCCTCCCACAGTCCAAAGATGTGCAGGTCAGGTGAATTGGTCATGCTAAATTGCCCGTAGTGTTAGGTAAGGGGTAGATGTAGATGTAGATGTAGGGGTATGGGTGGGTTACGCTTCGGCGGGGCGGTGTGGACTTGTTGGGCCGAAGGGTCTGTTTCCACACTGTAAGTAATCTAATCTAATCTAATCTACAGTTACAACACCAAAAAGGCATTTGGATAAGTATATGAATAAGAAACATTTGGAGGGATATAGGCCAAACGCAGGCAGGTGGGACTGGTTTAGTTTTAGATTATGGTTGGCATGGTTGGACCGAAGGGTCTGTTTCTGTGCTGTGTGACTGTCATTTTCCGTCATTAGGAGGTCCTTTAGTGTCTAAACATTGGTAGAAAAACTGGGCTTTGTAGCACACAGTGTTTATATCTGGAAACACTTGAAGAAACATATTCCTGTTCTCTACCTTCTCACACTAAAACCATATTAGGGATCAATAAATAATTTTAGGGTCAGGGAGCAAACAGTAAAATTTGAACATTTGGAATTGGCTATCAGATTCCTGGCATGCAGGAACAGAATGGTACAATGTTTAGAGCTCAGAAGGAAGTCACATCGCTCATTGTGTCTGTCTCAACTCTCTGCAAGAGTAACTCATCTTATCTCACATTGTCCCCTCTGCCATTGGCCTAGACACTTTCATGAACGCACAAATAATTTCATTGTATTTTTTGTGCATGTTGCTTTTCTTATTGTGGGTGCCTTACTACAGGCCCTTTGCAACAATTCCAGAAGCAAAATAACCAGAATGACTTTACTCCAGTACAGTGGAGTAAAGGGAGCCTACTCAAATCTGAAAATAGCCTTCAGTAGTAGTGATGCCACAGACAGTAGGACAGAAATGGCACTGTATGACAAACTTAATAATGTAAAAACTTAGCAAAATAGTAAACATAAATGTAGCCTTACCCAAAACTTCAACTCGAGCAGTCTCCCTAAATTTTATCATGAACTCTTCTAAGATTCATCATCATGAAAATAGAGTTGCACATAGCTTTCAAACTGAATACAACTATTAATCTGCTTCAATTTGCTTTTGAATGAAATTAATGAGCAACTAATCCAATCCTATTGGTTTTCCACACTCCCAAAATTGAAAGATACCCAGAGTTTTCAATGCTTCATTGCTTGAGTATGGTATTCATCAGCAAACTGCTGAAAAGGATATTTGTGGTTTAAATGTTGGCACTGTAGCTGTCTCACGGTATGGTTAGCCAAACTCAAAAGTTATTATGTGCTTGCATCTTCATCTCATTCCTGCTGTCATTTACTGTTCCCCTACTTAGTCATATCAATATATAGGCATAATTGTTTTTCGATTGTTTGTGTTTGCATGTTTTTTGCTTAATATTGGAGGGGATTCTATGGCCATCATGGTGAGAGAACCTCATTAACCTCAGTACAGTTAGCTGTTAACGTGGGGTTGCATCAATGAGCTTGTCATTAGAATCAGTAATGCTAATTTAATTCCTACCCCATGTCAGGTTCATTAATTCTTTCAAGCCAGTTCCCCATATGATGTCATTGACAATTACCATTTTAAACAAAAAACTATTTAACAAGATCAATAATGAAACAAATAACATCAAAAGTTACTCTTAATTGTTTAAAAGAGATGCTGACAAGGAGATCCTCGAAACATATTCAATATTTAGGGTGTAGGTTTGCTCGCTGAGCTGTAGGTTTGATATCCAGACGTTTCGTTACCTGGCTACGTAACATCATCAGTGGCGACCCCCAAGTGAAGTGAAGCTGTTGTCTCCTGCTTTCTATTTATAGGTTTATCCTGGATGGGGTTCCTGGGGTTTGTGGTGGTGTCATTTCCTGTTCATTTTCTGAGGGGTTGATAGATGGTATCTAGATCTATGTGTTTGTTTATGGCATTGTGGTTGGAGTGCCAGGCCTCTAGGAATTCTCTGGCATGTCTTTGCTAAGCCTGTCCCAGGATAGATGTGTTGTCCCAGTCGAAATGGTGGGTTTTTTTTCATCCGCATGTAGGGCTACGAGGGAGAGAGGGTCATGACTCTACCAACCCTACCAGCCCTATCAACCATCAAACCAAAAATCTGGGTCCGCTACGTAGATGATGTCATCACAAAACTAAACAAGATAGAAGAGACATTTAACATCATCAACAACACCCTCACAAGCATAAAGTTCACCAAGGAGGAAGAAACCGACAACAAACTCGCATTCCTGGACGTCACAGTTGAATGAAAGGACAGAACTACAAACCTGCGTATACAGAAAACCGACAAACACTGACCAAATACTTAACTACACCAGCAACCATCCCAACACACACAAACAAAGCTGCATCAGAACACTATTCCAACGAGCCACCACACATTGCAGCACAGACGAACTTAGGAAAACAGAGGAGAACCACCTATACAACGTATTCAAGAAAAATAGATACTCAAAAAAATACAGTCTGCAGATTCCTCAGGAACAAACCATGACACGCAGACCTAACACAGCCAGAAACCCTAACCACCTTACCATACATCAAAAAAGTCTCAGAAATGACAGCCAGACTACTAAGACCCCTCGGAATCCTAGTAGCACACAAACCCACCAACACTTTCAAACAAAAACTATCAAACTTAAAAGACCCAGTACAACCCATGGACAAAACCAACATCATCTACAAAATTCCATGCAAGGACTGCCACAAACACTACATAGGACAAACAGGAAGAAAGTTAGCCACCAGGATACACGAACAACAGCTAGCCACAAAAAGACACGACCCTCTCTCCCTCGTAGCCCTACACACAGATGAAAAAAAACCCCTTTCAACTGGGACAACACATCTATCCTGGGACATGCTAAGCAAAGACATGCCAGAGAATTCCTAGAGGCCTGGCACTCCAACCACAATGCTATAAACAAACACATAGATCTAGATACCATCTATCAACCTACAGCTGGATATCAAACCTACAGCTCAGCGAGCAAATCTACACCCTAAACCTCAACCTGAGCTACAAACCTTCACAAACCTTTCAAAAATATTCAATATTCTTATTCATTTCATGTTACAAGTAAATGTTTTCCAATAGCTATTCTCTGTGGACTTTGCTATAAATATTAGATCAGATTTCCATCAGCAAATATGGGTGACCAAGCTGTCTGCTTGCACAAACATCAAACTTTTCAGGGACTTTGACTCATAGCTAATCAGCAGTACCTTCCAGTAAGTCGGGCATTGTGATTTCTGACTAAAATAAATTCCATAGGAAAATAAAACAGCAATGCCTGAGACTGATTGGCAAGACAGTAACTTTACTGAAGGGTTCAAAATGGTGTCAGAACTCTTATGAAGAATGCTCCGGTTTGTAACCTTTCTAAATATTTTGTCACAACGTTTGACTGCTCAATGGGTAAAACATCAGTTCCAAAGTGGCATTAGTTCTCAATGCATAAAAGTCAGATGTGGGCAATGCTAGTTTTCTTGTGCAGGAAGAGTGCTGCAAGTACATAGAACTGGCAGATCATGGGGACAGGCAAGGGGTAGCACTGATTTAACTCCAGTGGTGCCATTTCCCATTTAAAGCTCCAACTAATGCCCCCTCCAAGTCTCATACAGGATGGTCTCCCACCAAAGTGAATCCTCAACCATTTTCAGTTAGCTGCTGATATTTTTCTGCAGGCTGTTGTCTAGATATTAAAAGCACATGCAAATTTGTAAAGTTATTTAAAGTTAAGGCCTACAGGAAGTTGTGGAGCCCATAAGGAGCCTGGATCAAACCTATGAATTCTGTTGAAACCAATTGCTCCCAGATGTGGTGCAGTATTTTCCATCTGCCTCAAAACTGCAGCATGAGAGGGAGTATGAGCTGACATACTGACAGAAAACAAGAAAGCTGCTTGAAGTGAAACACAAGGGAAAAGGGAGAACATCTCTTAGGGGGTGGCTGAATCCACATTGTGTCTTCAGACAAAAAGAAATTCTCCTACCGAACCTCACCACGACATTGTGGCCAAGATGTACTGCTCTGTACACAAAGTGTTGGGGCAAGCAATTCCAGGGGTGACTAATTCCAGGGGGGACATCTCTTCACTTTAAGGCTGTGTCCTTGGTCCCAGTCTCTCTAACTAGTAGAAACATCTTCTCCACATCCTCTCTATCCAAGCATCTCAATATTTAGTAAGTTTCAATGAAATTTGCCCCCGCCCACCCCCCACCTCCATCCTGCTAAACTCCATCGAGTACAGACCCAGAGTCTTCAAATGCTCCTCATAAGACAAACCCTTATCCCTAGATCATTCATCTAAACCTCCTCTGGGCCTCCTCCAAAGCCAGCACATCCTTCCTTAGATACAGGGCTGAAAACTGATCACAATACTCGAACTGTGATCTGACCAGAACCTTATACAGCCTCAGCAGCACATCTCTGCTCTTGTATTCTAGCCCTCTTGAAATGAATGCTAATATTTTGCTTGCCATCCTAACTGCCAACTGAACCTCATGTTAACCTTAAGAGAATCCTGAACTCGGATTCCTAAAACTGTTAGGAATGCTAGTCAGGTAGGAATTCCTTGCATTGAGAGATCTACCAGAAAGTCTGTGGCCACTATTAAAGAGCATGGAGTCGAGCACCACCTTTGCCCAGGGTTTCAAGTACGACCATCCATTATGGCACGGAAGTGGTGATCAGTTCCATCAGCAGATCTAAGGTGCAATCACAATGAAACCTTTGGTGGTCAATATTTCAGCTGCTATTGCAGCTCAAGCAGAAGTCCCCTAATGATTTGCAATGGAAATTCAGACTTAATCAATGCAAGCACAGCTTGTTGCCATGTCATCTTATATGACTGCTATCATGGCTGTGAATACCACTGCTCAAAGGGCCTTGCTTGGGTTATGCAGTGGTCTAGCTATCTGTCCACCAATAAATAGATGGGGAGTGTTGCAACAACCGCCTACTTGTCACCTCAAGATGAAAGCATTCATTGCTTACCAATATCTCTTCACTTGTGCCCTTGTCAGCCAACCTGACTGCTCTTGCCTGTGTCAAAGTGGTACAGTTTCCTCTTTAAATTGTAAAGGCTGGCTGGAGAGGATGGTAGCCTGCCGAGGAGAAAAGCACAGATACAACATTGCCTCCCTACCACAACAATGTCACTGAATAAACAACACAAAAGGAAGCAAGGGTGTAGGTTACCAGCCTGTTCTTGGTGCCATCCAATTTTCCCTTCTATTGTTTTCTAGCTCAATTAATGATTATTGTTCTGAAAGTGATGCAAAAGTGATGAGTCCTAATTTTCAGGCAGTATGTCAGCACTTCTATTTCTTCCAAAATACAACTTATGTTTCTGCTGTTTCTACTGACCTTTTAGGTAATTATATATGTAAGCAGAGAAAACAACGGCAGCTATATCACTGGGAAGGAACATTCCTTCCATATTGTTCTGCAATGTTTGTTATGGAAGAAAACTCTTGTTCAGAAATATCAAACATGTATGCATTACTCATACATATATAATTAATAATCAAACATGGTCATGCTTCAAGTTGCACATTACATTATTTACATAAAGGATAGATAAGCATTTTCTATGCAAATACTGTGGCCACAGTCTGGAAGAACATGGAAGCTTAGAAAGACCTCTTTCAGAAAGATGATATTTCCACCTTGTAACAACTGACAACAGTCTTGGTCGATTATGTGAATACTTCAGTTCAGAAATGGTGACAGACTATTTGATCAAACATCCCCCAGAAAAAGACACGTGATCCAGTTACACTGTCTGCATTTCTTGCCATTTTAAATTTTAAATTGGAAAGTTAGCTCGTAAAGGGTGCAATCCTGATAACTGCTTATAAAGCAATTATAAGCACTCCCTGCCCAACCCGACTGATGCCAGTTGAATTTTGGATCTTTAATAGAGGCCTCATTCCCGATGAAGGGCTCCTGCTCGAAATGCTGATTTTCCGACTTTTTGCATGCTGCCTGACCTGCTGTGCGTTTCCAGCACCACTCTGATCTTGATAGTACATTCAGTTAGGTGAGGTACATTAGTATTCAAATGGGAGAGCTTGGACTGCTCATCAATGTCTAGACCAGCTCAGAGTAGGGGCTATCAACAAAATTTGAAACAATGGTGTTAATTTTTGTTTGGTTTGATCTCCGAGCTAAGGGGTGGAATAAAACATGACTGGGTATGGGGGAAGATGCCACAGCATCCTCACCATGACCGGACATCAAATGGGATGCTTGCTGAGGCATTCATGATAAGCATCAATGTGAAACAGGTTTATCTGCTTCATGTTAATTGCAGCCAACTCCACAATCAGATGTAAAAGTTGCCGACACTCACTTGCACCATCCCTACACATGCTTACACCATAAGAGTGCATTCAACCCTCTATCTAATTTATATTATTTAAACAGGCTCCCAGTACAATATTCCTAAACAAAGGTAGCTTTGATTCATCTCTCGGGTCTGGCTGGGATAATAATGAGTGCAGTCACTTTTACACGGCTACTGTGTTCCTACAGAATGTTGCTTAGTCAGTTTTGTTGTAGCTTAGTGAAGAGAGCCTGCACATTTTATCGCAAGTGGTGCCTCTCAGAATAGTGAGAAATTATGGGGCAGAATGAAGCTGATACACAACAAGTCTGGCAGACAATGTCCATTTGTATCATTGCTCTCTTTTCTGTGCATAGATCATTGGAATAAAGAAGAAACGAGTTCTCCCAAATAAGGAGATGTGCCAAGATAAGAAATAGTAAGAAATGAAGTATGGTCAGATGTCGATAGAATCTGTGTGGGTAGAATTGAGGAACCACAAAGGTTAAAAAACACATATTTGGAGTTATGTAATGCCTCCAAACAGTAGTCAGGAGCTGGGGTGCAAGATACACCAGGAGATAGAAAAATATATGTGTAGGAAAGGCAAAGTTACAGTGATCATGGGGGATTTCAATATGCAGGTCAACTGGGAAAATCAGGTTGGTAATGGATTGCAAGAAAAGTAATGTGTGGAATATCTATAAGATGGCCTTTTGGAGCAGCTTATGGTGGAGCCCACTAGGTAACAGGCAATACTGGATTTAGTGTTGTGCAATGAGGTAGCCTTGATAAGGGAGCTTAAGGTGAAGGAACCCTTAGGAGACAGTGATCATAATATGATTGAATTTACTCTGCAATTTGAGAGGGAGAACATAGAATCAGAGATAATGGTATTACAGCTGAATAAAGGCAACTACAGAGGCATGAGGGATGTGCTGGGTAGAATTGACTCAGAGAGGAGCCTAACAGGAAAGACAGTCATGATTTGGAGATGCCGGTGTTGGACTGGGGTGTACAAAGTTAAAAATCACACAACACCAGGCTATAGTCCAACAGGTTTAATAGGAAAGACAGTGGAACAGCAATGGCAGGAATTTCTGGGAGTAATTCAGGAAACACAGCAGAGATTTATCCCGAGGAAAGAGAAGCAAGGTACAGGGAAGATGAGGCAACCATGGCTGACTAGGGAAGTCAGCACAAAAGCAGAAGAGAAAGCATGTAATGTGGCAAAGGATCGAGGGAAACACAGGATTGGGAAGTTTACAAAGACCACCAGAGGGCAACAAAAAAAAACTTAAGGAAGGACAACATTAAATATAAGAGTAAACTAGCCAGTAATGTAAAGAAAGACCATAGGACTTTCTTTTGATATAATGTAAAAGTGGACATTGAGCCACTGGAGAAATAGTAGTGGGGAACAATGAAATGGCTGAGGAACTGAATAATTACTTTGTGTCAGTCTTCACAGTGGAAGACATGAGTAATATCCCAAAAAATCAGAAGCATGAGGGGGCAAAGCTGAGTGTGGTGGCTGTCACAAAGGAGAAGGTGCTAGAAAAACTGAATGGCCTGACGGTGGATAAATCATCTGGACCAGATGGACTATGCCCCAGAGTCCTAAGGGAGCTAGATGAAGAGACAGTGAAGGAGTTAGTGGTGATCTTCTGGGAATTGTGAGAATCAGAGAGCGCCCCAGAGAACTGGAAAGTCGTTAATGTGACACCCCTGTTTAAAACAGGAGGAAGGCAAAAGAAGTAAGATTACAGACCGATTAGCCTAACCTTGGTCATGGGTAAGATCCTTAGAATCCATTGTGAATAATGAGATTTCTGAACACTTGGAAGTGTCTTGTAAAATATGGCAAAGTCAACATGGTTTCATCAAGCGGAGGGTGGGGGTTCATGCCTGACAAATCTGCTAGAAATCCTTGAAGAAGTAACAAGCAGATTAGACCAAGGAGAGCCAATGGATGTTATCTACCTGAACTTCAAGAAGGCCTTGACAAGGTGCCACAGAGGAAGTTACTGAGTAAAATAAGGACCCATGCTAGTACCAAGGCCAGGTACTAGCATAAATGGAAGCTTGGTTGTCTGGCAGGAAGCAGACAGTGAGGATAAAAGGGTGCTTCTCAGGATGGCAGCTGGTGACAAGTGGTGTTCCGTAAGGCTCAGTGTTTGGACCACAACTTTTCACTTTATGCATAACAATCTAGATGAAGTTAAAAATCACACAACACCAGGTTATAGTCCAACAGGTTTAATTGGAAGCACACTAGCTTTCGGAGCGACGCTCCTTCATCAGGTGATTGGCCCTGGAGTGTGTACAGAGAAGGTTCACACGAATGGTCCCTGGAATGAAAAGCTTAACATGCGAGGAATCTGGGTTTATACTCAATGGAGTTTAGAAGGGTGAGGAGGGATCTAATTAAAACTTACAGAATACTGAATGACCTGGACAGAGTAGATGTTGGGAAGATGTTTGCTTTGGTAGGAGAGACTAGGACTAGAGGGCAGAGCTTTAGAGTAAAGGGAAGACCTTTTAGAAAGGAGATAAGGAGAAACTTCTTCAGCCAGAGAGTCATGAATCTATGGAATTCATTGCCACAGAAGGCTGTGGAGGCCAGGTCATTGAGTATATTGAAGACCGAGATAGATAGGTTCTTAATTGTCAAAGGGATCAAGGGGAGAAGGCAGGAAAATGGGGATGAGAAACATCAGCCATGATTGAAAGGCAGAGCCAACTCAATAAGCTGAATGACCTAACTTCTGCTCCTATGTCTTATGGTCTTTATACTAAAAGTAACTGGATAACTAGACTGCACCTCCTATTTTCCCCACCTCTCACTTTTTAAACTTCTGAGAACACTAAAGCTACTCCTGCAACTTCGGTGCTACAAATGGAATGGACGCTCTGCCAAACTGTCAAAGATATTTCTTATTGTAGAAAATCACATGACTGCTAATAGAATGAACTCCTTTGTGACTTAAAGTTATTCTTTGGAAAACATTTCTTTGGGGAATTCTAATAAACAAAAGAAATGCTCGATTTTCTTAGTTATTCCATCTTTTCCATTGGGAATCAAGTTGCATGCTTGATGTGTTTGATAAAATATTGCGCTGGTGAGCACCAAAGATAATGCCTTTGAATGAACCAATACCGATATCACTGAATGCAGTGATCCCTTTCACCATAACAAGCAGTTCTGTACTTATACTGAATGTCACCAGAGCCCAAAATGCAGTAGATCACACAAGTAACTCTTTAACTGCAGCATCATCAGCCGTAAAAGAGGTTATTTTCAAACTGTCTTGGTAGTTGTACCTTATTTCTATGTGCACCATATGTCCCAAAACATCTGCTTCTCCTCCCTCTGTGGGAATTCATCTTCCTCCAAATTAAACACAGCCATTCAAAGGCTCTGTAGCATATACTTTTAAATTGCGAAAGCCTGCTTTTTTTTGTGCATTATCGTGAAGCAGACCCAAAGGGATGGTCATGGTCAGCATTACTTGCACGTGTAGATGTGAACTGTTGACAGCAAGGATGCTGTTGTGGGTGGTAGACACGGAAGCCATGCTGAGTGGAAGGAAACCACAGCAAGTAACAAGATTACAACAAAGGTTAAGAAGAATGATGTTGATTCTTTCAAGTTAACAATAGCAATCGGAATGCGACGCACAAAAATGGTAACCGAGCTACAGTCTGAGAGCTTTAAAGCCGGTCAGAGCTGGTATTATGAAAGGCACTCAGTGAACCAAGAACTTTGATGAGAAACAGCATGGAAAATTCACCATGGGACCAGACGGTAACCATGTATTTAACTTCAGAGTAGCTAATAAGGTCATCTCAAGTGCATGTGCCTGCAAAAACTGTACTGTCGAGTTGTTGGATTTTCAGTATGGTGTAGACAAAAGCCTAATTGCTCATGTTTGCAGTTAGTGTGTGCACTACTGGTGAGGGTCTGTTCCCTTATCCATCATGAGCTATTTTATGTGAAGAAACTCTAACAGTGGGTCTAAAATAGACCTATGGCAGTTTAATAATTTTGCCCTCATTTTGCAGATGTGGTTAAATGTGGAATCATGGGACAACGCTGAGCAGCAAAAATTTGAAAGTTTGCATCAGGAAGAAACCAAAATGATTCATGAAGATACCTTTATGGTACCAACAAAGCATTTTGGAATGTGCTTTAAGTTAATCAGAATCTACATTCAACAAAACCAATCTCACTGGCGATGACTGTTATCTAGAATTATCATTCAGGACACACACAGGTTTTCGTAAGCTTTTTAGATGGTTTCAGACATAATCAGCAGAAATAATGTTTTTGTACCATTTAACTCACAGGCCCCTAAATTTATAACCAAAAGAGGCAAAATGATTGTGAAGACGTTTTTTTCAGTAGTGGGAGGAGAATTCACTGCAACTTTTGCCAGCACCCAGATTTTCTGCAAACTACTCATCTCATTTATCCTTCTAAGACCAATCTAGAAGTCTTTTACAATATAAACCTTGTCCATCAAGGCTTAAGATGTACTACAGAATAAACTCAAATCTCTCTCAAATTACCTCATGCCTTTTGTTTTGTCTTTCATGCTTTTATCTTCAAGCCTATAGATAGTGATAAAAGCTTCTCAATTGTGAGGGAAGTTTTGGTTTACTTGTGTCTATTCTGTGGTCATTATTGCGTGCTTCCCAAGCCCCTGATGTGATCCCTATGGCCCCATCTTAGAGTCATGAATCACAGAAAGAGGCGCTTTGGTCCACCATGTCTATGCTGACCAGCAAATGGCAAACTACACTAATCCCATTTACCAGTGCTTAGCCCATCTTAACATCTCAGATTTTGTGGGAAAACCCTGGTCTCTGGCACTGTGAGGCAATAGTGCTAACCATTGCGCCACTGTGCTGCCCAAAAGGTCTGGATTCACATCCTTCCAGTCCAGCATGGGTCACAACGTGTCTGGACAGCTGTTTAAAGCATCTCTAAATCTGAAAATTAGAAAGCCTGCAGACGTCGGAAAGAATGGAGATCGGAAATTAAAATCTGAACAGCATGGTTCATTGCTTATTTCAGAAAGGTAACAATGTGATGACAGTGTTCTTCCAGATAAAATCAACCAGGTCAAACTAATTGCACAACCTTTAGGTTCACTGCACACATTATCTCAAGGTTGAGATTCTGTACAGCCCAAATCGGACTTTAAAAACAGCCTTAAAAAGTGCAAAATCGTGATGCAACCTTTTAAATAGTGATATGGAAGTCCTACATAGTCAATGCAAAAAGAAAAAAAGATAGCATTTGCACAAATTGAAGGGAAGTGAAGCGAAACAAAAATATTAAAGTGAATTCTTACTTGCAAGAGAATTGAAATTCTTAAGGGTTCATGCAAACTGGACTTTGAGTCCAAATTATCATAAGATTCGGGGTGATGTATTAAGCCTGATAATAATCGCCAAGACAATGTTCTTTTCATTCACTTGTGTGATGTGGATATTGCTGGCCAGGCTAGCATTTGTCACCTGTCCTCTAGTTGCTCTTGAGAAGATGGTTGTGAGCTGCCTTCTTCAACCCTTCAACATGATAGAATAGAATAGAAGTAGAATTGAAATTTATTATCATGTGCACTTTTACATGAAAAATACAGTGAAAAGTTTTATACGTTACCCTACCACTGCACCTACACTAGTTACAGAAGTCATACATCATAATAAATTAAAAGTAAAATTAAGTCCAAGTTCATCATAGTTCAGTTAGACCCACAATGGCATTAGGGAGGCAGTTCTGGGAGTATCATCTTCGGTAGTAAATTCAAAGGGGTCTGGAGTGGAGGTCCCAGGCTGAACTACCTTAGCATTTATTTTGGAAGGTCTCTTTGTGTGATACCACCATACACCTAATGCTTCAAGTCAGAATTTTGAAGTCTTTGATTTCTTTTTTTAAAATCTATGTTGTGGTTCTGTTCGCCGAGCTGGGAATTTGTCTTGCAAACGTTTCATCCCCTGTCTAGGTGACATCCTCAGTGCTTGGGAGCCTCCTGTGAAGCACTTCTGTGCTGTTTCCTCCGGCATTTATAGTGGCCTGTCTCTGCCGCTTCCGGTTGTCAGTTCCAGCTGTCAGCTGTAGTGGCCGGTATATTGGGTGATACACCCAATTTGATGCCATTTTGATGTTGGTGAAAATGTTTCCTAGTCCCTTGAAGCAGACAGAAGTTAGGAGCAGAAAGAGGTCTTTCAGTCCTTCGAGCCTGCTCAGCCATTCAATATGATCGTGATTATCCGATTCAGTATCCTGTTCATGCTTTCTCCCCATACCCAATGGAAGCAGTCTCCTGCTGCAGGCCAGGGTGATATCAAAATTGGTCACACCAATTAAGGCACTAATATAATCACAGCTAAGACCAATCTAGGGGAAGGACTTCCTTGACAGGTTTAGATATTCGTTATTTGATTACTGATTTGCAGCCTAGTGAGTGTATCACCATGTTGATCTGCCCCTCCATCCTGGACCTGCCACAGCAGTTTCTGTCTCGCTCAGAGGGCGACTTATTGAGCTAACAGCAACAGAACCCCATCAGCCATTCTTAATATGATGATGTTTGTGGAGGTGGCTAGGTAGGCTACAATTCTGAAGATTGCTCCAACACTCTAATTTCCAGCAAGTGGGGACTCAAACGACCATTGGTCCCTGCTTTGGAACCCCTGAACCCAGAGGAAATGACAGCCTGTAGTTTTGTTTTATGACTGTGTTTGGTTGCTTTCTAAATGAACAGTAAGGACTGGTATCTTATTAGAGGATTAACAAAGTTTAATGATGTAAAGGACATGATCTGCATAGTTAGTTGCTGGCAGCGAGCTGGGGCAGTGAATTAAAATGCCACATTGTTTTTATGAATCACCCATCATTCCTTGTCTTTGCTGTCTTTCATTTGTTCTCAATTCATGCAGCACATCCAATTTAAAAATTATCATCTCCATATTTAACTCACTTTGTGACATTTGTTCATTCATCAAGCTTTCAGTGATGTATGTTGGAAACTGTTAAGAGTCTTAAAGCAAGGTATGTCGAATTCTTAAAGTATCAAAATATATTGCTCGTGTATTGATCACCAGGAGGTATATTTTGATTGGTTACCCAGGATGTTATTATCTGGTGCCATCCTTCACATGGCGTATCATTATCGGTTTCATCAGTGCTGTGGAATTCCATCAATTTTGTTGGACCTCTGAACATTCCTTAAAAGTTTACACATCAACACATCCACAAAATTAAAGCTTCAACTGCAATCCATCATCAAAAAATGAGAGATTTCAAACATAATATTTTGGCATACAGCATCTGATTGGATAAATAATTCTGGAAGTACTGAAATTTCAAATCAACAGACATTGATGTCTATCAATGCCAAGGTGTTTGAAAAAGAGTCTAGATACATGAAATGTATATCCAAGATCTGTCAGTGTAAACTGCCAACAATTCACTGAATACCTTGCCATACATTCTCATACATATTGTATTATATAAACTGATTGTCTCTTCTCATTCATGAATACATGAGGTAGTACTTTGTTGTCATCATACTGAACAAATCATATGAAACACATTACAAAGGAAATAATCGCTGGCAGAGAACAAAACCAATATGCAAAATTACGTTTTTAATTGAAGCAGACGTTTATGTGATTTCTGTACATGGTTGAATAATTTTCTGCATATTGCTATACTTCAGAGATATTTGTGGAGTTCTTTCCAGATATAGCAGGAAAGCAGAGGACAAATAGAACTGCGGTATGGCGTATCAAACCTACACAGCACTTTGACCACAAGCATTCCTGACAAGGGCACTTAGCATACATGCACCACAAAATGCTGTCAGGAAGTCAGCGAGGATATGCAAGCAAGAAAACCTCTTCATGTCCCAGAAGGAAAACCCAGTCCTTTTTTGGTCCGAACTTCCCAATCCCCTTTCCTCCAGGAATGTTATATCTTCACAATAGAATTACAATTAGACTTATTGTCACAAGTATTCAAATAAATACAGTGAAAAGTGTACAAGCACATGCTTACGGCATGATCTTAAAACCAAAGACCCTAGGTACAGCTCCTTCAGTTACATGTCCTTAGAAAAATAGTGAAGTAAAATTGTCCAGCATTGCAAATTTTAGGAATAAATTATAAAAAGGAGAAAAATAAGTTCAGAACAATGGTCTTCCAACCCAGTCCATGCTGGGACCAAGCTTCCAGTCCAAACCCCATTAGGATTCCCTGGCTGTTAGTAGTCTTCTGTTGTCAGTCAATCTCATTTCACTGCTCCCCTTCAACTTCCCTATCCTGTTGAGAACAGGAAAGCCTTTGACTAGCAGCATTCTTAACAGGGCCACTCCGAAAAATATGCAGGTCTCTGAGCAAGACCCCAATGTTGCATTACTGTTTTCTTCTGTCAGTTCTTGCCAGGCACTCCTAACTTCCCGAAGGTAAACATAGTCAGTGAGAGCACATTTGCAGTTAAAACATCGAAGAAACCAATATTTCATCTGTTTGCCTTAACATACCCTTCCCTTCAGGCTGTGAGGCACAAAACAGTTATGCCAGTTATATTTCAATGCTGTCTCCTGGGGCTTTCAGATAAAATTGTAATATAAACTTAGGTGGCTTATAGGTACCCAGAGGCGCAGAGCACAACTTTACAAGACAGGTTAACTCAGTACTTTCAAAGGAAAGTGGCCACAGGTGGCAAACATAAATGGTCATATGTGGAAATATTTCCCTTTAGGTGCAAAGTGACCTAATCACTCAGCACAGGCCAACAATGTTTTTTTTTCATGATCCAGATCATGGCACATCTTCCCCTGACATCACAGCTGCTCCGTAACTAAAACCATAAAGCAACAAAGAATAGTTCTGAGGAACTCTTCATGCAAAAGGTTGCTTCTAGGCGGTTGCTTGTACTGTTCACAAGACCACTCTACTCTAAAAGAGTGCAGAGAATTCAGATCATTGGCAGCTCTTTGCATGCTACTTTTACTCCAAGCAATTCACAGTAAATTTAATGTGAATTCAACTGAAATGTTGGAAAATTTATACGGGCATGTGAACATAAAATCTCATCCACTTACAAATAATAAGGCTCTAAAAATATAGAGGGACTTTGGCTAGTATAATTTTACAAATGTGCCAAAATGTCAGCCTCTTGAAAGATAGTGTGAAAAGATAATGTGAACATTTCCACAATGTTTCCCAGAAAGAGAAACAAATCAATTTCAAATGAAAGAATCAAATACAGGACATGTCACCAAATTCATAAGCAGAACTGCTCTTTTTTGTATCTACAGTTAGTTACAACTTATTGAGAGTAAAAAAAGAATGAAACAATTGGCTCATTACTGACAGTAACAGACAAATTGAATTTTAAATGAATTTTTAAAAGTCCCCAGTCAGTCACTTAAAGACCATTGTACATATTGGTCTACACAAAGCAGATGGATTTGAAACTAAGGCAATTTTGTATCAACTCAAAACATGCTGCAAAATCGTACAATTGATGTTGGCTAAATACAAATCATCAAATTAATCCATTTAGATGATTTTTTTAAAGCCAGTTTTTTTTGTTTCCATCAGATCAACTCTAATGCTTGTTTCTATAACTAGGTTAAGGTTTCATGCCCACTGGCAGTGTGATTGAAAAATTGAAAGTATAATTTTTCAGTATAGGTAGTTCTTCTGTAACATGATGGTTGCGTTCTTGTGCAAACCCACATTATAGAACAATTGCGCTTTAGAAACAGTGCTTAATGTGTTGGTGATGTAATCGCATTACAGCCAAAACAAGTTTTAGAAGTTCGCACTTTAGAAACTGTGCCCCAAATTCATCAATCGCATTACAGCAAATTCACATTAATGAAAGGCGCATATTAGCAGAATGACCTGTCCACAATCAAATTCCAAGCCCATAGTGTGGACATGGAAAATTGTCCGTTGTACTGGATTTTCAAGTGCATTGTTGAATATAGTTTGCATCAACATTTCCTTTGTTGCAAATGTGAAATATAAAACTAAATTGTAGAATGCTTACAAAGAGGTTATAAATGTTTTAACTAATCCTGAGGCACTCCCTTAACAGCCAGGTACTCTATCATTCTAGAGAGCTGAATGCTGACAAGTCAGTTTAGACCAGGGAGAAAAATGCATGATCAGCAATCTCCTGAAAAATTATGGCTGAATCAGAAAAGGACTTCACTAGCAATTACGCTTGCCTCCAACACAGTATATCACAGTACAAACATAGCAAGGGAGTGAGTATTTTTAACTCTTGAATGGCCAGCTTTCTTAATGATGGCAAACCAAATTAAGACTTTTCACTTGAGAGGAAGAATGTGAACTGAACTGGTTGCTCATTTCTGATCTTATTTCAAATTATTTCCCTTGTACAGTAATGTATTGCAACTCACTCTGATGAAATGCCTGCAGAGAGTCCTAATATATGGAAATTTACTACAACTCATTCTCATTTAATGTAATTTACTACACTTATACTGATATACTGAAATGTACTGCAATCACAGGAATTTAATTGAATAAAACTTCATCTTTCAAATGAGAGATTCAACAAAGGCCTCATCTGCCCAGACATAAAATATCCATGGTAATATTCTAAAGAGAAGGGATATTGTTCCAAGTGTCTTGGTCACTATCATCTCATTGCAATTTGGAATATTGCTGCTTGCAAATTAGCTGCTGCATTGCCTTCATTAAAACAGACTTCACTGAAAATGCACTCCATTGCTTTAAAAGCACTTTGGGATGTCTCGGGATTGTGACAAGTCATACGCATGTAAAAGTCTTCCTTTTCTTACGTCTATTTCAATATTTCTTAATGTATGTCCGAGAATGTTTTCAAATTCAGTAATAATTTGCAGAATATTTTGACATACTCAGAGTATTTCCTAATATAATACAGTATATGTCAAAGTGATGGGTTTTTTTTTAAACAAAGATCATGGAAAATATTCAGTGTTATGAATTTCTGCCCTGGGTCTTCAGGAACAGGCCAATTCTTGACCCCTTAATCTTTGGACTCTTTGGTCAATTGAAACCAAACATATGGATTTAGAAAACAGTTTAAATCTGTAGGTTGAAGCACCATTTCTTCCCCTGCCAAAAGACTCTCCCTTCTAGGCCCTGAAAGTGATGAAAGTTGGGGTTCAAAACCTATCTCATTCATATGAAGCTGGATGGCCTGGATATGCAAGTTGTAGCTCCCTAGTCTGGCACTGCCTAGTCTGTGGTCCAGCATGTGTAGTAGTGCTCCAGTTCTGATGATGGTCTCTATAAAAACTGCTGTTTAGATCACTAGGTCATGAAGTGTGTGCCACCAATCTGTGCTTCATTTACTTTAACAAAATGTTTTTCTTTCCTTGGAATAATTCAGATCATATTTGTTGGACCTTCTGATGAAAGGATTTATTTGGCTGCTCACAGCTGGCTGTGGGAAGCATGAAAAAATGAAATGCTTCAAGATGTCAGAGGAACAAATGCCTCAGGAGCCATATCAACATTCTTGTCATGAAACTTGCCGAGGTCCCAACAAATTCTCTGGTCTGGCAAAGCCCCGGTCCTCATGCTGCTGGATTATGGAGTTACAACTTGTAGAGCTGTAAGCAAGTAGTACTTGTACATTGTCTCAGAGCAGAAGGTCAGTAAATAGCCAAGCAGTTCATAGGAGATGCATCAGTGTTTGATACATAGCAAATGCTCTCAGAAAATTCAAGCAGATATCGCAGGGAAACATACAGTTCATCAAACAAAGTGGCTGTGTTTAAGCAACTGGCTTCATCATATCAAAAGGCACAAAGGTAAACTACCAATGAACTAATTGGTGGCCAATTAATGGAAAAGACTTTAATTTTATTAATTTGAATGCCTTCTTACAGAGAACAAAGATTTAACTTTCTAAAAAAGAAAGCTTTGGATGTCCAAATGGAAGCTGCCATGTAAATTCCTAAGACGTGCATGCTTAGACTGAGGTATACGGTACAGCCTATACGACTAGCTCACATTCAAAGATTATAGACCAGGAGACCATAGCAATCTCCTGAATATACAGTCCAGCATGATCAGATACCTTCAAACCAGTGGCAGTACTCACCAGGTTGTAATGTTGTTTCTAACAAGGAAAAAATGCGGGATCCTTTTGAAAAATGTGCAGGTCATCAAAGATGATGGTGCAATCAGCTGATATGCAGCAGAGCACTTCATTGAGAGTAAAGAATGTTCTGTATGTACTATCACAAATAGTAAAGCACTATGTCTTTTTAAGCATATGTTCAATATATACTTTGAAGAGAGACCATTCCAGTGAGAGGTGTGTAAGGCTTTGTTTCACCCTGCAGAGATATCTGCTGATGTGCAACAGTGAACAAACATTTAAATATGATAAAACTTTTGACATTCCCTCTTTACTTAGGAGTCATAACTAAAAAAGAGACATACAGGAGAGAAGATGGTTTGTCTGCATTACGGCCAAACATCAGCCAGAAAGTAGAAAATTGTGGATGTACATTTGGTGACAGCCTCCCAGTGTCCCCAGAGTGACAAAGCATTTTGCAAGACTGCACACATGGGGAAAAAGATATCTTACTGGTGCTCAGAAAGTAACAAACATTTAGTGAGAAGAGAGACCTAGGTTAATATGAAAACGTGAATCAATGAGAATATCCGTTTGGATGCAGATGGAATTGAACTGAGAAATTACATACATTATATCATAAAATCACCCTGTTCAAGGATATTTGACAGATCTCTGAAGCAGGTGGAACTTGAACCCATGCCTCCTGGCTCAGCAGCAGGGACACTACCATTGTGCCACAAGAGCCTTTGTAGAAATGAGATGTATATGTTTATGCTTTGAATGATCTAATTGAAAATAAGGTTTGCAATTAAAAAGGGGAAGGATCGAGTGGTCAAGTGTAATTGATCTGTACTTGATTGCCTTGCCTGTTGATAAATCTTTATAACTTTGCTCAATTGCTGAAGCTCAGCAGTGGACAGATAACTAACTCATTCTACAGACTGAGAAAATATTCTAGAAGAAATGGGACTTCATCTACGTGTAGCCCTTGGAATCACTGGATTGAAAACAGGCTGGATGCTACTTAAATCATTTCAATCAGGTTCTTATATAATTTGTAAGTTGGAGTCAATTTTAATTGTTAAGTATAAACAGAGCACATGCTCTATGCAGCCTTCTCGGTAGAGCTAATCGAGCATATGGAAAAAATAGGAATTGCACCATTGAACTTCAAGGTCAGGGTCTTTGCATCCCACATTATTGCAAAATTCTGGCATTTCTATAATATCTCCTTTGTTGAACCACCATGCTTGATTGGTAGCAAATCGATAGGAACAACAACAGCTGCAGGTTCCCCTCCAAGCCACTCACTGTCCTGACCTGGTAATATATCGCTATTCCTTCAATATTGCTGGGTCACTATCCTCGAATACTGTCCCTACAGCACAAGAACTACAATGGTTCTAGAAGGCAGATAAACATTACCTTCTCAAGGGCAACAAATGCTGACCAAGCCTATGAACCTCATGAATGAAAAACAAAAAAGAATGCTGCACTACAGTAGCACTACAATATTCAGTATAGTTCCTCATATTGATTCTAGTAATTGGACAAAAACTGTTCTAGACAGTCACTGAAAATATTCTGAGAATTGTTACAATTAAGAGCATATACTATCTTCTACACGGATAGTACGGGGGAGTGCAGGTGAGTGGGAGGACTTGTACGTATGTATCATGTGGGAGGAAGGATGGGTGGTGGGCATGAGCAGGCACATGCAGTAACCAGCTCTCTCATTTCCTACCACCGCTAGTTACATCTGGCAGACAAGTGCGTCTGTACAAAAAAGCAACGTCTTGGTTAGCTCTGATAGGTGAAGAGAAGCTTGAGATTGATGTGCTAGGAAACAAACCCACAAAAAGTGCTCCGCCACCATCACTGTCTAGTGTGGTTTCAAGGCGATTCCTTTGTTGCATGGGGCCTTACAAAAGTTAGCATTTAATTCTTAGAGCAACATGTTTGCTTTGCAAGCACACGGCTTACAATTATGTCGAGTGCTAGAAAGATCTAAATAAGTGGTTGGGGTAAAAATACCAATTGCTCACAGCTGGTTTGATGTGATTGTTTCTGATCCATGGTATGAAATTAGTTTTACATTGGACAGTACACTTTGAAATGTTTACTCGTGTAAAGATCTCCTTCGTGTTCAAAGATTGCGTTTTTTGGATTCCAGGATCTGCCAAAGTTCTGTCTGATTATAACATGAATTGAAGGTCTCGGCACTCAAAATACAGTTGGAGAAATTTTAATTTCTGCTTTCGACAGTGAGGGAAGAGCTGCCAGCACTTGCCCAGTGCCAAAGCCAGCCAAGGGGACTGTCAAAGTGGCCTGACTTGCCAGCCAAATCGACACTGGAGTTGTCCAATTTTCCATGCTCCATATAAGAATGTAAGAGCATAAGAAACAGGAGCATGAATAGGACATCTGGCCCACTGAGCTTGCTCCACCATTCAACAAAATTCTGGCTGATCTCTTCACGGACTCAGCTCCACTACCCTCTTCGCTCACTATAACCTTTAATACCTTTACTGTTCAAAAGTCTGATTTATTTTTGCCTGAAAAATAAAGTCACACACAGTTTATTATTTACTTTGAAAAAGACTAAAAATAGTTTTGACTGCACTATCATGGGTTTATACAAATGGGCAGTCCATTTGTCCAAAGTTTCGCTCACTTTGGACAAAAGACAAAAATTCCCCTCGGTGTTTCTGGTAGAAATGAGATCAAGCAACTCGGTTTTCCAAATGGATACAAAGGGCTGCCAGGAGGAAGGTGAACTGATTAAGCAAAGGAATGCCTTGGACCTGTGAAGGAAAGACTCAATTTATTGCTTGATTTAAAAAAAAAGGTCTATGGGATGTGTGTATCAGTGTCTGGGCCAGAAATTATTACCAATCTATAACTATTCTTGTGAAGGTTGTGATGAACTGCCTTCTTACACTACTGCAGTTCTTGGAGTGTAGTGACACCCACAGTTCTGTTAGAAAGGAAGTTTCAGGATGTTTATTCAGTGGTCATGAAGGAGCAGATATATGTTGACCCTAGCCAGGACGGTGAGTAGCTTGGGATGGCGGTGTTTCAATATATCTGCTGCCCTTTCCTTCTAGTGGTAGAGATGATGGGTTTGGAAAGTGTTGTTCAAGGAAATTTGGTAAGTTGCTGATGTGAAGCTTGTAGATGGTCCACACTGCTGCTACAATGTGTCAGTACAGAAGGGAGTGGTCATGAAAGCTGGTGGTGCCAGTTAAGTGGGTTGCCTGGTCTTAGATGGTGTCAAGCTTCATGAGTGCTGTTGGAGCAGCATTTATTCAGGAAAATGGGCAGTATTCCAACACACTCCTGACTTGGAGATGATGGACAGGCACTGGAGAAACAGGAACAGTTACTCACCACTGACTTTCTAGCCTCTGACCTTCTCTGTTAGCCACTGTATTTATATGGCTAGTCCAGTTCAATTTCTGGTCAATGGATTTTGGTAGGAATTTGATAGTGGGGTATTCAGCCATTGATACTAAGGCTTTTGAAGTTCAAGGGATAATATTTAGATGCTGGAGATCATCCTTACCTGACACTTAGAATATCAATGCCATTTGCCAGTTATCAGCTCAGGCCTGAATATTGTTCAGATTTTGTTGCATTTGGTCATGGACTGCTTCAGTATCTGAGGAGTTGTGAATGGTGGTGAACATTGTGCAATCATTAGCAAACATCCCCACTCTGACCTTATGATGGTCATTGATGAAGCAGCTGAAGATTGGATTGAGTTGAGCTCATGTAAGATCCTGAAAAGTTGTGATGTGCTCGATGTGGTGGGGATATTCCCTATTTACAAGAGAATCTAGAATGAAGAGTCACTGTTTAAGAATCAGCCATTTAAAACAAATATGAAGTGATTTATTTTTCTCTCAGAAGATCTCGAGTCTTTGGAACTCTTTTCCTAATAAGGCAATTGATGCAGAATCCTTGAATTTTTTAAGGCATAGGAAGAGTGCTTCTTCAGAAATAAAAGGGTGTGAATGTCCATTGGATGCAGTAGGGAATATGAATTTTGCATTATGATCATCAGCTATGATCTTGCTTAATGGCAGAACAGGCTCAAATGCTGAACGGACTCCTCCTCCTAATTTGTATGGGAGTGTATTCACATGATACTACCATGAGGAACTCTAGCAGTGATAACACAGGACTGAGATGACTGACCAACAACCAGAACCATCTTCTTTCTGTGTCTGGTATGACTCCAACCACCAGAGAGTTTTCCCCTGATTCCCCTGGCTCTTGTTTTGCTAGGTGTCCTGAATGCAGACGAGATGTCAAGGGCAGTTATTTTCACCTCATCTCTGAAATTCAGCTTTTTTGTGCACGTTTGGACTAAGACTGTGCTCGGGTTAGGAGCTGAGTCACCTTGGTGGAACCCAAACTGAATGTTTACAGGTTATTGCTAAACAGGTACTGCATAATTGCATTGTTAATGACACCTTCTGTTACTTTACTGAAGATCAAGAGTAAACTGAGAAGGCTGTAATTGACCAGATTGGAATTATCCCACTTTTTACATACAGGACATAGCTGGGAAATCTTTCACATTGTCAAGTCGATGCCAGCCCTACAACTGTACTGTAACAGCTTGGTTAAGTTTGTGATTAGATCTGAAGCACAAGTCTTTCGAATCATTACCTGAATGGTGTCACGGCCCAAAAGGTCCAAGTGCTTTCAGGTACTTCTTGATATCTTGTAAGGTAAATGACATTGACTGATGCTGTGAGGCTGGGGACTTCAGAAGGAGCCTGAGTTGGACTTCAGACTTCCAGCTGAAGATGGATCCATAAACTTCAGCTTTGTCTTTCACACTGACATGTTGGAGAATGAGGTGTGTGAGGCCTCCTATTCCTGTTAGTTTAATTGTCCACCACCATTCACAAATGAATGTAGCAGGAATGGATGGTTGATATATTCCTTGGGGGTTTGCCTAGTCCTGTGTTGAATGATGTTTCCATTGTTTGGCATGCAAGTAGTCCTGTGTTGAAACTTGGTTTTTAGGCTTGCCTGCTCTCGCTCCTGGCACACCTCCTGCACTGTTCACTGCACCAAGCTCACTCCCTTAACTTAATGGTAATAGTAGAGTGGTAGATATGCTAGGCTATGAGGTTTACAGGTTGTTTTTGAGTACAATTCTACTGTTGCTGATGACCCAGAGTGCCTCATAGATACCCAGTTTTGAATTGGAGAATGATTTAAAACCTGTCCCTTTCATTGTGGTGGTATTGCCACATAACATATTGGAGGGTATCTGCAATGAGATGACAGGAATGTGCCTTTGAATGGACTGTGCAGTGCTCACATCTACCAACATCACAGACACTTGCATCTGCAATAGACAGATTAGTGAGAACAAGCTCAAGCAAGTAATCCCTTGTTGACAGTTCTGTCTTTGCCTGCTGCAGACTCAGTCTAACAATTATATCCTCTGGGACCCAGTCAGCTCGATTAGGACTGATCCAAGCAAGCTACTCTTGCTCATGGATACTGAAGTCCCACACCCAGAGTATTTTGTGTTATATAAGGTAATGATTTCTGGATGGGTTATTGTTGGAGTTTGCATTAAATTTAACCCAATCTGATAACGCTATATTGCCTTGGGTAGGTAAAACAGGAGAATAGCCTGCATCTCAAAGTTGATAGATGTGCCACTCATGTCTCCCAGTAGCCTTAGTAGTAATATTTAATTGACTGTTGTTCTTTTTTAATATCATTTTTAATTAACCTGTTCAGACATATTATAACAGACCTCCAGGGTACGTGGGACTTGAACTCAGACTTCCTACCCAGAGATAGATTTATGGCACAGTGGCAATGCTCTATCTGATGTTACTTATACCTAATTCCTATCACACAATAAACAATATCTGGTTAAGACAAGAGTTTCTTCCTGTTAAAACAATGGTCTTTTCACCATCACTGTAAACCAAAAAGGCTTAGTTGAGTTAAGGAAAGGGGATTTGTTGCAACACCTTTCTACCCACAAATACCACATAGTGATCACTGGGGGAACATCATTACTGCACACCACAAGATAAAATGGTGAAAAAAAAACTGTTAGACCCAGTAGAAGAAATTTCCAGAGGACCAAGCGAGTTTAAAGCCTTTATTACTTTAAGAACTATTCATGCAGACAGTCAGCTGCTGCAAGCACTTGGTAAAACAAGCAGGCAACCGGAATTTGTGGAAAGACCAAAAAGGGAGAAACAGCTCTCCAGGCTAAAACCTTTACATTAGACTAGAAAAGAAGTACAGAAGAATCAGTATGAGCTACATAGTGCTTAAATGTTATATAGGGAAGGAATAATTTATAGGAGCATTCCCAGTTTGGGGTTTGTCTAAGAAGCAAATATATTGGGCCTATAACTCTAAATTAATGGTCGAAAGAAAAAGGTGTGTGAAGGTTACCTAATGCATTCCAAAGGGAGTTTGGTGATAAAATTAACTCAAGTTTGACACAATCTCTTTATGTCAATAAATAGTTTGCATTTTCAGCTTGATACAATGGTGGGTGTCACTATCTGATCAGACTGAAGACCATGGCTGAAGAAGCCAAAGTTACAGCCTCCTGAGATGAAATCATATGGGTGCAGATGGCACATTCCTCAAGGTTAAGAGGTATACTACAAATCATTCTGCAACACAGTGCTAGATAGTAGAGAATCTAATCTCAAACTAGAAAACTTCACTTTTGAGCAAGAACGTGTATTTGCCCTCAACCTTCTTCCACAAGTAAGAGAAGCTAAGCTGCATTGGAGCAAATGTTCTTTTGAGATGGGATACTTTAATTGCAACAGCACAGCATCTCATTAAAAAAGATAGTAAAGTGCTAAACCTCTACCCATCCAGGAAGATTCCACATCCTTAAATATTGAAACGTGTGGTGCTAGATAAGCACAGCTGGTCAGTTAGCATCCGAGGAGCAGGAGAGTCAATGTTTCAAGCATAAGCTCTTCATCAGGATGAAGTATTTATGCTCAAAATGTCGACTGTCCTGCTCCTCGGATGCTGCCTGACCTGCTGTGCTTTTCCAGCACCACACGTTTTGACTCTGACCTCTAGAATCTGCAGTCTTCACTTGCTCCTAATTGATTACATCCTTAAGTGTGACAAATCTAAAGAATACTTGAGGCAACTATCTGAATAGGTGTAATTTTCCTGGTGACAAATCCAAATGAATGGTGTTGGGACATGGTTATTATACAGAAACTGAAAAGCGTTCATCAATACAGCACAACAAAGCAGCAGAATGGGAAATCCATTCTATGTCGACATGAGATGCAAGTTTAACCAATTTTCTAAAAGTAGAGCTTCCGTAAACTTGAGGCCAACAGTGGCAGATACCATTAGATGAGTAATCAAAACTACTTATTACCTTTATGACTCTCCGAGGGAGATTTTTCTTCAACAGACTATCATTTGGATTCCCTCAGCTCAGTAACTTTTCAACTGACTCTGCCCGATATTTGGCAAGGTTGAGAAGATGTCTTATGCGACATAGATACCATTTTGATATACCAGATGTTCAAAGAAGATAAGGGGTAAACCTCTTAAGCTGAGTGTGAGGAGACATTTCTTCACCCAGAGAGTAGTTAGCCCATGGAATTCACTAGGCCAATACATTTTGTGTTTTCAAGAAGGAGGTGGATACAGCTCCTGTGGAGAAAGGGATCAGGGGATTTGGGAGGGCAGGTTTAGGGCTCAATCATCAGCCATGATCTAACTGAATGGCAGAACAGGCTCAAAGGGTCTTCCTGCTCCTACGTTTGCATCACCACTGAATCCATGTAAGTTTAAAACAATGACAGACCAAAGAGGTTACCCTCAACAACATGTGAATTTTGCAAGGAATCTCTTCACTTCTTGTGCTACATTGTCAACAAGGATGGAATAATGCATGCCCCATAGAAAAAGAAGGCTGTTGGCAAGCTTTCCACTCTGAAATCAGTCTAAAGCCTACAAAGATTTCTGAGCATGGCAAACTAATACATCACAACAAAGCAACATTAATGTGAAAAAATGGCAGAAAATCACCTGATTTTGTTTTAAAAGGCAGAAACTTTGAGGGGGAGATAGGGTAAATGAAACCATTTACATGAATTACAAATGTCAACAATGGGATAAAAACAATGGGGCGATATTGTATGAGTTAGAGGAAGGGTTAATGTTAGGCACTATATTTGGCTTCACCTGATCTGATTGTTGTTGTATTGTCACATGTTCCCTTCGATCCAATCAAGGAAAGCAGAAAGGATGGCAGAATAATTCAGCCCATTAATACTATAACAAATAACGGACAAACAGGAATTATACTCTAGATATGGATATTATCTCAAGATGATATCCAGATGTCAATTTTTCTACAAACAAAGAGCTGGCATGTGTTGAAGATTTCTAACTAAATAGCAGCATTATGGCCTAAGTATTCTGAAGTCCATTTAAGGAATGACACAAAACTTTCACTTCAGATTTTTGTTTAAATTATGGGATTATTAAGACATCAAAAGAGCTTTAGGACTTCTATTCAGTACAATATCTTAGTGGAATGGAAGGCTACAAGATGACACACAGAATGGTTGAATATTGTTATTCTTTTATCAGTTATGATCAGCATTGACAATGTAGGTGTAATCAGTTGGTTTAGATTTAAGTTGTCAGTGGTAAGTTGACAGAAATTGACAGATATTAGCTGACTTTTTGTTTACTATTGCTCAATAATATGGAGTAACAATAAAGATGAATACTGAGAAAATTGACAAATCAGTTTAGATCAATCTATCAAAGCCATACTGACTCTACTGTGACCTGTTCAATCGTGGAAAGACCCTGGCCATATAATATGGAGAAACCATCCAGACAAGAGAGGTAGTTCAGGAAAAAATATTACAGGTGAATGGTAAACCAGCTTCATAACTCCTGGTAACACATCATTCTCATCCTTGCTAATCTCTCTTGGCTCCATAACCCCAGCAACAAAGTGTGTTGAAATCAAAATTATTAAAATTATTTCCCGATCACACAGAGGAGTTATTCCAGCTCTCTGCAGTAGCCCCTCCGAATTCTACTTGCCTGTCTGTGCTCTCTAATCCTTTTAATATGACCCTCTGCAATTACTTCCTCCCTCCCTGGCAGACCATTCACTCATCTGAGCTTAATCCCCCCAAACGCTCTTTAAATTGCTGCACCTTTTCTTCCTGACTTTAACTCCTCTCTTCTGGTTGCTCTTCTGAAATGTTCTGCAACTGATGTGAAGAGAATGTTTCCTTTGGATGAAGATGTGTTGGTATAGGAGAGGCAGTAAAGGAGGCTGCCCAGCTATGGACCTTGGGCCATACCATCCTATTATAACAGAGGCAGTCCCCTGCCTGTCCCCACCATACACAACAAATTAAACAGTCAAACTCTCTGTTTGCCTCCATATCCCCTTTTACAGCAACTTCCCTTACTGTATCTCTTTGTCATGGTCCTACCAGTGCTTTTTGCTTAGCTTTGAATCAATATTTTTGAGGACAACTACATAAAGCAGATTGGGTTATTTTCTATATTAATGGTGCTATATAAATGCAAATTATTCTGGTAATGGTAGTGATGGTGCAAACTGTATGAAACTGGCTGAGACAATTAATGCTGTTGGACAGAGGGAAAAATGTCTATGAAATGTTCAGTTATTAAAATGTTCAAGATACGTCAAATACATCGACAATTTAACAGGTCAATGCGGTTGGCAGAAAGCCCAAATGACAGATTGGTAACTTGTCCCTCTGCTCACAGTAGGGAGGCAGCACGGGCAGAATAGCACCAGCCTGTCACATTTTTCACATATGCTTTCTCGCTCATAAAGCTTGGGGCACACTTTGTAAGTGATGTTGAAATAGCTTGCACTGTCACACATAAATCTTGCAAGGTATGCTCTGAATCAACAATCACATGAAAAATACATGCAACTGCATCTAAATGGACTCTCAAAGAGATGTGGAATGGTCACAGATGGCTGTGTTCAGAATCTGAATACTTGAATGTACTGTATGAGCTTTTCTGGTGAATGTAAGTTTGCTTTTGAGTTACTGCATTGCTTGTTCATTCTATAGTTTGCTTTGAGTATTGGAGGTGGTTGAAGCAACAGAGAGGAAAAAAGACTTACAGGCTGAGGTATGTGAAGAGAGGGTTCAACTATAGGTCCTAAAGTTAGACTTACAACTCTTGATTTTGATCTGCTAACATAATAATGATTAACAGAATTTCAGGAATGCTGGTGACCTTTGAGTTTGACTCACCTGATATCAAGCAACTTATTTGTTCTAAACAGGCAACAGAGAAATCTGACATCCTGAGGGGTCAAGTGACTGGACATCATTCAGCAGTCTGTCATTTTTTTCTTCAAACACAGAATGTGGGCATTCCTGGCAAGGTCAGCATCTATTGCCCATTCCTAATTTCCCGTGGGAACTGCTGCAGTCCATATAGTGAAATTATTCAACAGTGTAATACAATACGGCCACCCTTCAGTCCAACCAGTCCATGCCTACCGTAATGCCAAACTAAACTAGTCCCACCTGCTTGCTCCTGGTCTACATCCATCCAAACATTTCTCATTCATGTAGTTATCCAAATGTCTTTTAAATGTTGTAACTGTACCTGCATCCAACACTTCCTTCGAAAGTACATTCCATACACAAACCATTCTCTGTGTGAAAAAGTTGCCCCCCTCCTTTAACAGGGTAACCAGAAGTAGATGCCCTGCTCCAGAAGAGGCCTCATCAATGTCCTGTAAAATCTCAACATGATACCCCAACTCCTAAGCAGTGAAGGCAATCGTGCTAAAAGCCTTCTTAACTGCTCTGTCTACATGTGATGTAAACTTCAAACAATTGTGTACCTGAATCCCTGGATCTCTCAGATAGAAAGCTTCAGGATTTTGACCAAGCAATATTGAAGGAATGACAACATTGTGATGCTAGGTTGATGATTCTATAAATAAGCCTCTTCAGTGGTCATGTGTTAGAGTTCCAGTAAGAAGTTGGACCTTTACAGCAATTAGCCTCCTGCTCCATAGTCTTACCAACATGTACAGTCTAACAATAAACATATGCAAGGAAGTCAAGCCTGAGCTGGTAGTGATATTTGTAGAACCCATACAAGAACATAAACTTGATGACAGCCATGCAAACATCAGTTTAAGGAGGATGACTTTCCTTTTCCTCAGAGAAATCTGAAGAACCATGAAGCATGAGGTAAGTTTAAAGTATGAGGCAAGAGGTCCTCAGAGGATTTCCAGAAAATGCTTCAATGACTTACCTAGGGTAATGTGAAGTAATTGAAAACTTGGAGAACGTGAGGACTGCAGATGCTGAAAACTTGCCCAAAGTGAATTACTGAAAGGCATACCCAGAAGTGGCAGTGATGTGACACAATGTTAAGGCTTGATTAATGTCTATTTGTGCATTAGACCTAGATTTTCCTGTATTGGTCAACAAGAAACCCACCAAAAAGTAAGGAAAATGCAGAAACTATCAGTTTGAAGTGCTAGCATTATGAAGCACGAGCACGATTTTGTACTTTTATGAAGAAGCTGGAAAATTATTACTTTTCACTCGTTGATCCAGAGATATTACCAGGAGCGACAGCAAGAAATATTGAAATTTCTGTTGTCCTGTCATTTCATCTAAAGTCACACCAAATGCAGTTTGAACAGTCTTGACTGAAAATCTTCCAGTTCAAGCAGCAATTTCCGCAGAGTGTTTTGTTGATTTTGCTGAATGAGTCCTTTCAGGGAGTAAATCTATACTCTTCCTTATGGTTCACTCAACTCTTTGTCCTAGAACTGAAAAAAAAATGGCACAGGAATTTCAAGATTTTGTTGCTTGATGTTGCAATCAAATGGTGGGCTTCTTCACCTCTTCTTCAATAGATGAACATGCAAAAAAGTGGTTTGTGCGTGTATTTGTGTTTGGAAGGAGAGTGGGAGGGCAAGTAAACAATGGGGGTTTTAAATATATCCAAGTCATTGCCAGAATGCTGCGTGGGTTTCCTCTGGGTGCTCCGGTTTCCTCCCACAGTCCAAAAATATGCAGGGTAGGTGAATTGGCCATGCAAAATTGCCCATTGTGTTAGGTAAAGGGGTAAATGTAGGGGAATGGGTTTGGGTGGGTTGCTCTTTGGAGGGTCAGTGTGGACTTGTTAGGCCGAAGGGCCTGTTTCCACGCTGTAAGTAATCAAATCTAATCTAAACTGGGTTTAAAGTACGAAATTTTTTTTATAAATCTGGCACTGTTACATAAACATTAGAAATTCATTCAATTGAAATATATATTCAAAAAGTTTAATTTGCTTCTACTCACTGTACTACTGCAGCTTTCAATAGCTCTTATAGCTGATCTAATAAAAATTTTGACTGGTTAGAGTTCAGATTAGTTCACCGCAATGCAACAATCAAAGGAGCAGTTTGAGGGTTTAATTGCAGCTCAGATTTTTCTTGAGCTGTCTTGTTGCTGCTCAAATCTGGGTCAAAACAGTTTGCCTATTTGACTCAAACCAGGAAACATTCCATTTCCTGGCCTGACCTGTCATTTCACAATAGTGTTTGTGATGTTCTAGTCAAATCTAATCTGACCTTATCACACTGCGGTTGAAAACATTGCGGCCTAGAAATTGTTTCCTGCAGCACGAACTGGGCGTACGGAACAATCCCTGTATGTGAACAGTAAGGCGTGAGGCACTCTCAACATTGGTCTTCATTTAAATGAGTCCAGCAACCTACAGACTGTGTGTTCAAATCCAGAGAGCCCAGCAGTGAAGGACAGAACTGGAGCCAATCTTTCCACATCTCCATCTAAAGTGGTACACAATGCAAAACATGCACTTCCTAACCACAGTTTCAATCCTTTTCTGTCTGTATGAGCAGAAGTAAATCTGCAGCTAATACCTACGAGTAACATTGAAATAAACATAATAATAAGTACAAGGTGTCACAGTCTTCCCGCAGATGAATTGATAAGCATCTACCTTCCGTGAGGCTAGGGCAGGGCTGTGAGGATCATGTGGTGACCCAAGAGAGAAGGTGGTGATCAGGGTGGAGGGGGTCAACAATTGATGGGCAGAGTCAAACCAGATGGGGAAAGCAACTGCTCTGTAAATGCCATGGGTCCAAGCTCAGGCACATCAGGTTTACTGGAAGCGATCATATTAAAAAATAGTCAACTGGAATATGCACCTGTAAAGGAATCCTCCTTTATCTTTATCTATAGTCACTGAAATTTCTAATGCAGATAGTTATCAAATAGATCTAAGAATGTTTGCTGAAGCTACAGATGAATGTAATTCCTCTCCTAAATGAATTGGGGAGTCATTTTAACCCCCTACTCTCTGCAGCAAAATAGGTTTAGGTTCAGTACACAACTAAAAATTATAGAGCTGAAATAACAATTGAATCTGTCTCAATGCAAACCACTTCCAGTTTTAACCAAGGCAGGATGCATCAGCTTACACAGGGTAGGTCAGGCATTGCAACCTTTCAAGTCGGCAATATGGCTTTGCTTTGACACAGATTTGGTTTTTAAATCATGTCAGACCCTGAGAAAACCAGCTAGTGAAAGGGGACAAGGCCTTGAGCCTTAAGAAGAGGGCCCTTATAGCATCGCTCACAGGCAGCACAAGTGCCTTCTTCAAGCCCAAAGGAACTTTCTAAATCCCTACCATGTGCTCTGCCTACTGCCAGCCTTCCCCTTCTCCTGACCCTTGAAATCAGAATCACCCCCACCCTCTCAAAAAAAAACACATTTCTTGGGCCCCATGATCAGACCTAGCACACTCCAACCCTCCTGCTGTCGTTCCTCTGAAATCAGAGCCCCAGTTTTCCGAGCACTCCACAGGATCAGAGATGCTCCCCGAACCAACAATCAGACCCATATCTCACCCACGGTCCCCCTCCTCCCTGCCACTTTGAACACGACCTGCAATCTTTCCCACTCTGCCGTTCTGTTGTATCTTTATGCTGTCAGCATTTCTGTCCAACAGCATATTGCTGATTATCAGGAGGGAATCCCATGTTAAAAAAGTTAAGTAGCAAGTTTCAATCATTCTTCATCTCCACACTGGCTGTGCCTCTGATACATGATCATGAGCATATTTCATACAATAAGTTTCCATTAGTAAAATGTACATGAGTATGACATTGGTCCAGCTGTTCTGGTTCTTCCCCTTTTTACATCACCATCAAGGCAACCCACCTTCCTGGCGCCCCCTGCTGTTGCTCTTTACTCATGTCTTTCTCTATCTTCTCTCAAGGCCTCCTGATGCTCTTTAGCCTACTCCCATTAAACACTGATTATCCACTATCCCATGAGCAAACAGACATTGCAATTAGAAGTGTCTCATATGTTACTGTCCCTTTCTCTTTCAAAATCACCACCATCAGCCATTCCTCAAAAAACAACTAGCCAAACATTGTGGCATGGTGAGATGGGAGGAATTTCTTCAGCCAGAGGATGATGAATCTATGGAATTTGTTACCACAGAATGCTGTGGAGAGTGTACTTAAGTGTTTGAGTGTACTTAAGGCAGAGATGAATAGGTTCTTGATTTGCAAGGGGATCAAAGGTTACAGGGAGAAAGTAGGAGAATGGGGTTGAGAAATGAATGGCAGAGGAGACTTGATGGGTCAACTGAGCTTATCCAGATGTGTCTCTTATGGCTTTTTAAAAATGTTATAAATGTGATAGAAATCGGAGGAGTTGTTCTTGTTGTTGAATGGAGCTATTAACGACATGAGCTATCATAACATATTGGAGAACATATGAATTATATCAGAAAGCAGGGCCTACTCTCATTATCAAATGCTCCTGTTTAAATGTTTAAGCATGTGTCACAATTTATAAATTAACCATTTCAATCAAAAGCACAGCTCAAATTCTATTTGATATTTATTATTACCATGGAGCTAAAATCGATGACCGACGTTTAGTTCTCATTGTATTTAATTCCAGCAGCATGGAAATGTAACCAAAACCCAAAACCATGCCAATTCATGGAAATTGAGGTCAGGAAATTCCTTTGGTACACAGAAAGTAAAGCACAGATGCTGCACTTGGACTTCCACAGCTTCTTGTAAATTGCTTCCATTACAATATTGAATCTGATGTTTTGCAAATGGAATTGAATGAGGAATATCCGATGAATGTTTGAATGTGCTTGCTTGTGGCTTAATACAATATCACCCTTCACGTGGGATCTGGATTTAATTTATCTTCACTGATGATAAGGTTGAACTGACCAGACTGGAGTGGAGAAGACCTGAAACCTTTGTTGTTCTGTCACTGGTGGCAGAATCAGACATAGTTTACGTATCAAATGCACTCACATTCTTAACTGCAGTGCCTAGTAGGACATGACTAAATCTGGTATTCTGTACTGTATCCAAGTTAGCAGATTATGCGGAACAAGAAAGGTGGCTAGATCTTGTAAACAGTCCTGTGTGGGCCCTTTCAATCTTCTGAAGGGAGACTCCACCATATTGCTGACATGGAAATTAGGACTGAAACTAAAGTTGCTTAAAAACATTGGATAGGAGAACCTCTGCTCACATATCAAAGGTTAACTACCTATCAGGGCTGGATTGCAGTGATAAGGAGATACTGTGTGAAGTGATGAATCACCATTTGGTGAGGCATAGTGTATCCCCAAACTGGGGTCAAGGAAATTATAGCAGTTCAATCAAATGTTTTATGGTGATTTGTGCAGCTCTCCAGATTCGCTGTAAGGAAATCCTGCTTCGTGTTATTCAGTTTGTGATGGGCTTTTCGGTTGTCTAGTGACTAATAGCTTCCTGCAAGGTGAACAAAACAGTGAGTAATCATCTGCTGTTGGAAGTTAAAAACAAAGGCAACCCTCAATGGCAGAATTAGTCATTCAATACCAGGTAAATTAGAGTAACCTAGGGCAGTGCTGTTTCACCAGTCTGTGTGGATCACCAACAGAAGCTGAGAATATAGAGTTCTATTTCTGAACCATATGTATGAGGCTACCTGTTAACTAACACAATAACAAGTCAGACATTATTACTGAAAATCAGCCTGAATATTAAAGTCTTTTATATGGTCAAATGTGCAGTTTTAACAGGTTGAATTCCAACCTGTTTAAGGATCTTAACCTCAGTCCTCATTAATCTAATTCTAAGATCTCTGGTCTTTGGTTAGTAGGTGTGTCATTACAAGAAGCATGTATACACTTCATATGAAGGAAACAAAATCCTGACCTTTTTTTATGATATCTGCCTATGAAGAAATGGTATCCTTTATGATTAGAAAGGGAATTATGAAATCCCGGGCTCTTGATCCTGATAACTATGCTTTTTTCCTGGAAAGCAGCCTTTACTTAGGTAGAAGAACACAAAAGCTGAGGGGGTAGAGTGCACTGCTTTTTAGTACTTATGCCTCAATTCCAATTTCCCATTCATAGAACATAGAACATAGAACATAGAACATAGAAAAATACAGCGCAGTACAGGCCCTTCGGCCCTCGATGTTGCGCCGACCGAAGCCTACCTAACCTACACTAGCCCAATAACCTCCATATGCTTGTCCAATGCCCACTTAAATGACCATAAAGAGGGAGAGTCCACCACTGCTACTGGCAGGGCATTCCATGAACTCACAACCCGCTGAGTAAAAAATCTACCCCTAACATCTGTCCTATACCAACCTCCCCTTAACTTAAAGCTGTGTCCCCTAGTAACAGCTGACTTCATTAGCGGAAAAAGGTTCTCAGTGTCAACCCTATCTAAACCCCTAATCATCTTGTACACCTCTATCAAATCTCCCCTAAACCTTCTTTTCTCCAATGAGAAAAGCCCCAAGTGCCTCAGCCTTTCCTCATACGATCTTCCTACCATGCCAGGCAACATCCTGGTAAACCTCCTCTGCACTCGTTCCAATGCCTCCACATCCTTCCTATAGTATGGCGACCAAAACTGCACACAATACTCCAGATGAGGCCGCACCAGAGTCTTATACAACTGCAACATGACCTCAGGACTCCGGAACTCAATTCCTCTACCAATAAAGCCCAGTACACCATATGCCTTCTTCACAGCACTATTTACCTGGGTGGCAACTTTCAAAGATCTGTGTACATTGACATCAAGATCCCTCTGCTCATCCACACTACCAAGTAATCTACCATTAGCCCAGTAATCCATCTTCTTGTTACTCCTACCAAAGTGAATGACTTCACACTTAGCTACATTGAATTTCATTTGCCACCTTACTGCCCAGCTCTGCAACTTATCTATATCCCACTGTAACCTGCCACATCCTTCTTCGCTGTCCACAACTCCACCGACTTTCGTGTCATCCGCAAACTTGCTCACCCAGCCTTCAAGCCCCTCCTCCAGGTCATTTATAAAAATGACAAACAGCAATGGTCCCAAAACAGATCCTTGTGGAACACCGCTAGTAACTGCACTCCAAGATGAACCTATACCATCAACTACTACCCTCTGTCTCCTTCCAGCCAGCCAATTCCTAATCCAAACCTCTAATGCACCCTCAATGCCATACCTCCGTAGTTTTTGCATTAGCCTGCCATGGGGTACCTTATTGAATGCCTTGCTAAAATCCATATACACCACATCTACTGCTTTACCCTCGTCCACTTCCTTGGTCACCTTCTCAAAGAATTCAATAAGGTTTGTGAGGCACGACCTGCCCTTCACAAAACCATGCTGACTATCCTTGATCACATTATTCCTATCCAGATGTTCATAAATCCTATCCCTTACAATTCTCTCGAAGACTTTGCCCACAGCAGAAGTGAGACTCACTGGCCTATAGTTACTTGGGCTATCCCTGCTCCCCTTCTTGAACAAGGGGACCACATTCGCTATCCTGCAGTCTTTTGGCACTATTCCCGTAGACAACGACAACATAAAAATCAAGGCCAATGGCTCCGCTATCTCCTCCCTAGCTTCCCAGAGGATCCTAGGATAAAGGCCATCAGGCCCAGGGGACTTATCTATTTTCATCCTTTCCAGCATTCCCCAGACCTCTTCCCTACATACCTCAAGGCCATCCATTCTAATCACTTGTGACTCAATATTCACATCCGCAACAGTGTCCTGTTCCTGAGTGAATACTGACGAAAAGTATTGATTTAGTGTCTCACCAATCTCCTCCGCCTCCACACACAACTTCCCACTACTATCCTTGACTGGACCGAAACCTACCCTAGTCATCCTTTTATTCCTGACATACCTATAGAAAGCCTTTGGGTTTTCCCTAATCCTACCAACTAAGGACTTTTCATGTCCCCTTCTCATTGCTCTTAGCTCTCTCTTTAGATCCTTCCTGGCTACCTGATAACTCTCAATCACCCCAACTGAACCTTCACGCCTCATCTTTACATAGGCCGCCCTCTTCCCTTTCGCAAGGGATTCTAATTCCTTATTAAACCATGGCTCCCTCACAAGACCCTTTACTCCCTGCCTGACTGGTACATACTTATCAAGGACACCCAATAGCTGTTCCTTGAACAATCTCCACATATCATTTGTGTTCTTCCCTTGAAGCCTATTTTTCCAATCCATGCATCCTAAGTCATGCCTCACCGCATCATAATTTCCCTGCCCCCAGCTATAACTGTTGCCCTGCAGTGCACACTTATCCCTCTCCATCACTAGAGTAAAAGTCACCGAGTTATGGTCACTGCCCCCAAAGTCAACCTCCAAGTCTAACACCTGGCCTGGTTCATTACCTAGAACCAAATCCAGTATGGCCTCACCTCTTGTTGGCCTGTCTACATATTGTGTCAGGAAACCCTCCTGCACACATTGGACAAACACCGACCCATCTAACGAACTCGAGCTATAGCTTTCCCAGTCAATATCTGGGAAGTTAAAGTCCCCCATAACAACCACCCTGCTACTTTCACTCTTCTCCTGAATCATCCTCGCAATACTTTCCTCTACTTCTCTCGGACTATTAGGAGGCCTGTAGAAAACTCCTAACAGGGTGACCTCACCTTTCCTATTTCTAACCTCTGCCCAAACTACCTCAGATGGCAAGTCTTCCTCCATCACCCTTTCTACTGCTGTAATACTATCCTTGACAAGCAATGCCACACCTCCCCCTCTTTTACCCCCATCTCTGACCCTACTAAAACATTTAAACCCTGGAACCTGCAACAGCCATTCCTGTCCCTGTTCTACCCACGTCTCTGTAATGGCCACAACATCGAAGTCCCAGGTACCAACCCATGCTGCAAGCTCACCTACCTTATTTCTTATACTTCTGGCATTGAAGTATACACACTTCAAGCCACCTTCCTGTTTACAGGCACCCTCCTTCGAGATCGATGCCATGTTCCTAACCTCCCTACATTCAAGGTCCTGTACCCTAAAGCTACAGTCCAGGTTCCCATGACCCTGCAGAGTTAGTTTAAACCCTCCCAAAGAGCACTAGCAAACCTCCCCCCAAGGATACCGGTGCCCCTCAGGTTCAGGTGTAGACCATCCTGTTTATAGAGGTCCCACCTTCCCCAGAAAGAACCCCAGTTGTCCAGAAACCGGAATCCCTCCCTCCTGCACCATCCCTGTAGCCACGCATTTAACTCTTCTCTCTCCCTATTCCTTGACTCTCTATCACGTGGCACGGGTAACAAACCAGAGACAACAACTCTGTTCGTTCTAGCTTTGAGCTTCCAACCCAGCTCCCTGAAAGCCTGTCTAACATCCTCACCCCTCTTCCTACCTATGTCGTTGGTGCCAACGTGGACCACGATCTGGGGCTGCTCCCCCTCCCCCTTAAGGACCCGGAAAACACGATCAGAGACATCACGTACCCTTGCACCTGGGAGGCAACATACCAATCGTGAGTCTCTGTCGCCCCCGCAAAACTGCCTATCTGTGCCCCTCACTATTGAGTCCCCAATAACTATCGCTCTACCTTTCTCCACCCTTCCCTTCTGAGCAACGGGGACAGGCTCCGTGCCAGAGGCCTGAACCTCGTTGCTTACCCCTGGTAAGTCATCCCCCCCACAAGTATCCAAAACGGTATACTTGTTCTTGAGGGGAATGACCGCAGGGGGTCCCTGCACTGGCTGCTTCCTCCCACTCCCCCTCACTGTCACCCATCTCTCTATAACTTTCGGAGTAACTACTTCCCTAAAGCTCTGATCTATGACCCCCTCTGCCTCCCGAATGATCCGCAGTTCATCCAACTCCAGCTCCAGTTCCCTAACACGGTCTTGGAGGAGCTGGAGATGGGTGCACTTCTTGCAAGTGTAATCAGGAGGGACGTTAATGGCTTCCTTCACCTCATACATGTTGAAGAGGAACATTGCACTGCCTTCGCTGCCATCCCTCTAAAAGGTAAACTTTAAAAACTAGATCTAAAGAAACAAACAAGCAAAATGCAGCACTTACCTGCTTATCACAATGGGTATTATTATTAGGTTAGAGGAGGAGGGCGGGTGGGAGGCTCTACCCCTGTAGTGCCTCGGGTTCCTCGCCTGCGCGCTTTTATAAGAAAAAGAAATTTGATATAATCCAGGACTCCCTGAGTGACAAAAAAACCTGACCAGCTCACTCTCATGTATATTCAATGATGGAGCATTAAAGATCCACAATTATTTATGATTTGATTAGGCTAGGATGTGGGGGCTCCATCTGATCAAAATAGCTTTGTGCTAAATATGATATCTTGTAAGACTGTTGTATTATAAACTTGCGGTTTAATTTCAAGGTGTGGCAGAATGATCTGGATTGGTGGGTAGTGTGTAATTATGCTGAAATCTGTCCAGAGTTAGGCCTAAGTGCTTTGTTTGTTTTGGGGATAAAGACCTAAGTGTAGTCTTCAAACTTTGAAACTAGCAAAGTGCACCAGCAGATCTGGAGATTTAAAAGATCATAAACCTAGCTCAGCAGATTGTATTCGGCTTTAAAGGTACAGATGCTCTGAAGAGTCACGGGACAAGTCAATACACAGCATCAGCCAAGCACTCGATGCAAGGAACCAGTGGAAGTGCTGTTGGTCAATTAGCCTTCACTAGCACAGATAATGCCTAACCGTCACAAAGAAATGCATTATTTGTAAAACAATCACTTCCAGAGCATGTTCAGAAGTAGACATTGTTTCAGAGCAACAAAAATATTAGTGGTCGCATATACAAAAGGTGTCTATATAATAGAGTATCCATTCTTTTAAATAAGATACTCGAAATGGATGGGATAGTTCCATTGCAGAAAGCACCCGGGGCATTCCTGGGAGAATTACTGATTGGGATTTACCAGAAAGCACAGAACCTGTCTGCATCAGTGGACATCTTGTTAAGCTTGACATAGGAGCAAGGGTTACTGTCCTAACAAACAACTTAGCATGGTTGTAGAAACAAGGATTACTGCCTACAGAGATAAGACTAAACGGCATAGGCAAAATACCTGCAAAGAGCATAGAATGCTTATAAAATTACAATGTAATGTAACACATATTGTTCACAACCAAAAATCTTCACTTATAAGCCTGCATGCCGCTCTCAACCTCAACATATTAGAAGAGTTGGAGGGGATTGACAGAGAATATCTCGTCAAAATAAACCATTATTGACCACCTAGTTAAGGGTTAACCAGCAGGAGACTTCATTGTATTTCACAGATGCAGTGTGAAAGCCAAACAGAAGAAAGAATGCAGCGAGATTACTTATATTAGCACAAGACAGCTGCTTCACATTATCAACGTACAGGAAGTCGGAGACATCACAGGACTGGCAGAAATGTTCAATTCTCTACCTACTAAAACAAAAACAATCAAAGCCAGCCACCAAGATAGTGGTGAGTGAGGAGGAAACATTCGTTAATATGATTGAAAAAACTGAAAAAGTCGACTTCAACCGTCAAACAACTACAGAAAGATAATACCTGATTAACAAATTAAGGGAGATGAGCTATATACAATTTATATTGAGTTCGACAAATGTTGCAGATATGGTCAAGCAAAATAAATGGTTTAGTTTAAACATGCAGAATACCATGAAATTAAAACACCTATATCAATCAAGAAGATTTTCACCTGATCCAGAAATCCAGAATAATGTGAGGAAGAAAGTTTCAACAGAGCATCTGCCTTCCAAGGTGGACTTGTCAGAGTTTAAAGCTTCCTGAGGTTATGGGGAAACATTGAGTTCTCTAATTTCAAAGAATCTTCCCACATATCTCCCACCTCCCTTTCCAGCCCTCTGCAAAGGAAACTCAGGTGATTAAGAGTTGTTCAAAAATAGAAATGATCCAACCAGCAAAGACTGTCCAAGAGATAAAAGGATCCAGTGGAGAAACGATCCATGGATCTGAACCAAGATAACATTCCCCAAGCAGAAGATCTTTCTCTTTGGAATTAGCAAGGATGTGTTCTCTGTCTAGACTGTTCAAATTTGTTCAAGGTTGTGATGGTGAGATGGGGAAATTATATAGTTATGTGCATGGTTATAAAAGGGTTAACTACAGGGATAAAGCTTGGGGGGTGGGAAGGGAGATGTGGCAAAATGCAACTGAAGGAGTTAATGTTCGTTTTTACATTCAAGTCTACCCAATCTGATGACGTCACTCATCGACTTCCAAAGGAAGAAGCAGGAATTCTATAGCATCCTTCAGAGGGAGCAGAATTATTCTGTTCAGCTCCCTAGAGTCCTTAGCAATTACATCTGAATAGTATTAGAAGCTGTATCTATAGCTAATCATGCAATAACACATCTTGTAAATAAAGACAGTTGCCTTTTCTAATTTGGCTTGCCAGCGGTCTATTATCTACCACTGGTCATCAGACAGGCCCTAGAAATAGTAGACAACAGGAGGCTGGAAGAACACAGCAAGCCAGGCAGCATCAGGAGATGAAGTTAATGTTTCAGGTATTAACTCTTCTTCAGGGCTCGATGCGGGGGTAGGGAGAGCTACAGATAAAGGTGGTGGGGGTGGGGGGGAATGATGGGGAGAGCAGTGGAATGGTGAGATAACGATATGTGAACAAAGGTAGAGGGTATGACCTGGTTGGTCGATGGGAGGGGTGAATACAATTGGTAGCTGAAAGAACAGTCAATAGGGTGGAATTGAAGGGAGGTGGTGCGGCTGGAAAGGGAGGTAGGAGATATTTGGGATGGTTCTTTGAAATTAGAGAACTCAATGTTAAGTCCTCTGGACTGTAGACCGTCCAAGCGGAAGATGAATGGTTGTTCTTCCAATTTGCAGTTTGATTCAGTGTAGCAATGGAGGCAGAGGAGGATTGGCAACAGTGCATTATTAACTGAAACAACCCTTCCCTTGTGCCACCTACTAGCAGGTACCATGAGGTGTCCTCAGTGAAAAGCAGAATAACACCAGAATATTCATAGTGTGCCACTTGTTTGACACAAATGCTACTTCCTGCTTAACAGCCTAAGTCAGAATGAAAATGTGTTGCTGGAAAAGCGCAGCAGGTCAGGCAGCATCCAAGGAACAGGAGAATTGATGTTTCGGGCATAAGCCCTTCTTCAGGAATGAGGAAAGTGTGCCAAGCAGGCTAAGATAAAAGGTAGGGAGGAGGGACTTGGGGGAGGGCCATTGGAAATGCGATAGGTGGAAGGAGGTCAAGGTGAGGGTGATAGGCCAGATTGGGGGTGGGGGCTAGCCCAAGTCAGAATGTCCAAGTCTTGCTGCATATTGACAAGAATTATTCAGTTTTCTCATCCAGCACAAAATTTTAATCAAAGAACAGTAATTCCAACATTGGCTGATAGTGCTGTCTGAGTGATAAGTGTAGCCACCAGTGAAACACTTAACTTGATCTTTAATTCTATCGCAAGAGATGTTCAATAAGTGGCTGAGATTGTACACCCATTTAACAGTATTATATATTCTAAAGTCAAAATTATCCCTGAGCAGTGTTACTCGATTATGCTTTTGGCAGTGCAATGAGCTTATAACAACCACATTGTGAAAGCTTAATAAACAAACAAGACCATTTCAATAAATTGCGAGAGTGTAAAAATGAGCTGAGCCTACCTTTCAGTGAAATTCTCTTCTTTCCGTAATAAAGATACTGCTGAGCACCAACGCAGAAGAATATGTCCTGATTCGTCTGCTACAACTGCCTAACCAAGGAAAATAAAGATGAAGATAAATTAATGCATGGTACTTAAGTCTAAAGCTTTGTGTGAATTAGTTACCTGGTTACAGCATGCAGGAAGAAGTGTACCAGTCCAGTGAAAATAAATGCACAATTTTATAAAACAGTTGACCGTACACTTTCAATCTTCAGTTCTGTTGGCATAAAAATCTTTCACAGCTCAGTTAAGTACTTCACTCTTTCAGTACCTTCTGCAGTCTTTAGATATTTTATTGTTGCAGTAATTCATCTTGATAAAGAAAGCTCTGTGCTGAGGTGAATAGTATTTTTACACAGCGGGTTCTGAGACTCATTTACTTTAACAATTTAGGGGGCATAAATTATGTGTTTTATATGGGAGACCATACTGCATCTGAACATTTTTGTTAAGCCTTACTAATGTTAATTCATATTTATTCTAACAATATAACCAAACTGGCATGGTAGATATTTGTCTTGCATAATTTTGCAGCTGTTTTTATTTTAAATTAGACATTAAAAGGGAATTTCCAGAGTCCAGTGTTTACTTTTATTTCAATCTTTCTATTAATTAGAAAATATATCCAAAAGGTATCATCATTATGTATATCGACAAATAGGAATTGTTTAACTTGAATTCGTACCATGTATATTTCAGTAAGGTTGCAAAGAAAAATGTGGCAACTATAGACCTGTGAGCCTGGTGGGTAAGTTTTTGGAGGGGAGTCTGAGACTCAGGATTTACATGCATTTGGAGAGGCAAGGGCTGATGAGGGATAATCAGCATGGCTTTCTGTGTGGGAAATTGTGTCTCACAAACTTGATTGAGTTTTTTTTGAGGATGTGACCAAGAAGGTAGATGAGGGCAGAATGGTAGACTTTGTCTATGTGGACTTTAGTAAAGCCTATGACAAGGTGCCGCATGATAGACTGATTAGTATAGTTAGATCCCACGGGATTTGGAGAGAACTTGCCAATTGATACAAATCTGGTTTGATGGTAGAACACAGAAGGTGGTGATGGAGGGTTGTTTTTCAGACTTGGAGGCCTGCAACCAACAGTGAGCCCACTGCTGTTTGTCATCTATATAAATGATTTGGATGAGAATATAGGAAGCATGGTTAGTAAGTTTGTGGATGACAGCAAAATTGGTGGTAGAGTGAACAGTGAAGAAGGTTATCTAAGATTACAAAGGGATCTTGATCAATGGGACAGGGACTGGCAGATGGGAGTTTAATTTAGATAAACGAGAGGCATTGCATTTTGGTCAGATGAACAAGGTCAGGACTTACACAGTAAATAGTCGGGCCCTGGGGAGTTTTGTTGAACCGAGAGACCTAAGAGTTTAGGTAAATAGTTCATTGAAAGTTGCATCACTGGTAGACTGGGTGGTAAAGAAGGCATTTGGCATGCTTTACTTCATTGCTCAGACCACTGAATGTAAGAGTTGGGACATCATACTGCAGTTATACAGGATGTTGGTCAGGCCACATTTGGAGTACCGTGTACAGTTCTGGTCGCCCTGCTACAGGAAGGATCGTATTAAATTGGAGAAAGTTCAGAAAAGATTTGCAAGGATATTACTGGGGACTGGAGTGTTTGAGTTATAAGGAAAGGCTGGATAGGTTGGGACATAGGAGCATAAGTTGTTGAAGGGTGACCTTACAGAGGTTTATAAAATCATGAAGGAGGATTAATGAGGTGAACACCAAAAAATCTTTTCCCTCGGGTAGGAAAGTTCAAAACTAGAGGGCATAATTTTAGGGTGAGAGGAGAAAGATTTGAAAGGGACCTGATGGGCAACCTTTGCACACAGAGGGTGGTTCGTATGTATAGTGAAATGGTAGATGAGGGTACAGTGACAACATTTAAAAGACATTTGGACAGATACATCAATAGGAAAGGCTTAGATGGATATGGGCCAAATGCAGGCAAATGGGATTGATTTAATTTGGGAAAGTTGGTCAGCATGGATGAGTTGGACTAAGGGTCTGTTTTGTGCTGTATGATTCCATGGCTCCCGGCCACTGGCTGGTTCTACTGAGATCCCAGTGTTGCCTCTTTTGAAGGCCTGCTGCATTTTGTGCCATACAGAGCCTTTTCCCCAGTGGTGCAGAGCTGATGGTTAATCATAGGGCCACTGATGGTGGGATGGGTTTCGTGTAGGAGATGGGGGGGCTTCTGGCAGCAAGGGCAGAAGATCTGATTGATGTGTTTAATTTGTCAAAGGGGATTGATAAGATGGATGTTGTGGGACAGCCTTGTACAAGAGCTCATAGATATAGAGTGAGACGATGTAGGTTCAAAACCGAGATGAAGAGAAACAACTTCTCTCAGAATCTGTAGAACTCACTGCCCCAGAGTGCAGTAGAGGCAGAATCAATCAGCAGGGGGATTTAAGAAAGAAATAGATACGTTTCTGATGAAAAGTGTGATAAAGAGACATGGAGAGCAGGCTGGAAAGTGGAGTTGAGACCAGGATAAGATCACCCATGATCATGTTAAATGGTGGAGCGGGCTCAAAGGGCTGAATTGCGTACTCCCTCTCCTAATTCCTGTGTTCTTATGTTAACGGGCTACTTAGTGGCCTCAACTGTTAGCTCATCATTTGTCACCTTGCAGCCCAAGTTTGTTAAGAAAGTAGTTAAGAGGTAGTAGAGGCTCTGCAAGGGAAGAGGTAGTCGAAGTAGTGGCCAATCAATTGTTGAATGGAGTATACTGCGGGTAGATATGGACTCATTCACTCTGACCAGAAGAATAGAAAGACAGTAAATGACTCAAATAGAGACAGATTACAGAACTGGGAGGTACGGAGGAATCTGGAGTTCCTGGTATGTGAAGCACAATAAATTAATGTTCAGGTCCAGAAAGAAATTACGGCCTTGGTGAGAAGACGTTTGGAGCACTGGTTTGTTTTCCTTCTTTGAAAAGGGATATAAAGGCTTTACAAGCAATTCAGCAAAGAATCACTCAATTCATTCTGGGGTGAAGGGTATAACTTATGAAGAAAATTTGATCAGATTGGGTGTTTACTCACTGGAATTTAGAAAAATAACAGGCGATCTTACTGAAACACAATGTGCTAAGGCAACTCTCTTTTCCTGAGTGGGACCCACTGCATAGTTCAGTGCTTGGACACCACATAGAACATAGAACATAGAACATAGAACATAGAACATAGAACAATACAGCACAGAACAGGCCCTTCGGCCCACGATGTTGTGCCGAACTTCTATCCTAGATTAAGCACCCATCCATGTACCTATCCAAATGCCGCTTAAAGGTCGCCAATGAATCTGACTCTACCACTCCCTCGGGCAGCGCATTCCATGCCCCCACCACTCTCTGGGTAAAGAACCCACCCCTGACATCTCCCCTATACCTTCCACCCTTCACCTTAAATTTATGTCCCCTTGTAACACTCTGTTGTACCCGGGGAAAAAGTTTCTGACTGTCTACTCTATCTATTCCTCTGATCATCTTATAAACCTCGATCAAGTCACCCCTCATCCTTCGCCGTTCCAACGAGAAAAGGCCGAGAACTCTCAACCTATCCTCATACGACCTACTCTCCATTCCAGGCAACATCCTGGTAAATCTTCTCTGCACCCTCTCCAAAGCTTCCACATCTTTCCTAAAGTGAGGCGACCAGAACTGCACACAGTACTCCAAATGTGGCCTAACCAAAGTCCTGTACAGCTGCAACATCACCTCACGACTCTTGAATTCAATCCCTCTGCTAATGAACGATAATACTCCATAGGCCTTCTTACAAACTCTATCCACCTGAGTGGCAACCTTCAAAGATCTATGTACATCGACCCCAAGATCCCTCTGTTCCTCCACCTGACCAAGAACCCTACCATTAACCCTGTATTCCGCATTCTTATTTGTTCTTCCAAAATGGACAACCTCACACTTGGCAGGGTTGAACTCCATCTGCCACTCCTCAGCCCAGCTCTGCATCATATCTAAGTCCCTCTGCAGCCGTCTGCAGCCGACAACAGCCCTCCTCACTGTCCACAACTCCACCTATCTTTGTATCATCTGCAAATTTACTGACCCACCCTTCGACTCCCTCCTCTAAGTCATTAATAAAAATTACAAACAGCAGAGGACCCAGAACTGATCCCTGCGGAACTCCACTTGTAACTGGACTCCATGCTGAATATTTACCATCTACCACCACTCTCTGACTTCTACCGGTTAGCCAGTTTTCTATCCAATTGGCCAAATTTCCCTCTATCCCATGCCTCCTGACTTTCCGCATAAGCCTACCATGGGGAACCTTATCAAATGCCTTACTAAAATCCATGTACACTACATCCACTGCTCTACCCTCATCCACATGCTTGGTCACCTCCTCGAAGAATTCAATAAGACTTGTAAGGCAAGACCTACCCTTCACAAATCCGTGCTGGCTGTCCCTAATCAAGCAGTGTCTTTCCAGATACTCGTAAATCCTATCCCTCAGTACCCTTTCCATTACTTTGCCTACCACAGAAGTAAGACTAACTGGCCTGTAATTCCCGGGGTTATCCCTATTCCCTTTTTTGAACAGGGGCACAACATTCGCTACTCTCCAGTCCCCTGGTACCACCCCAGTTGCCAGTGAAGACGAGAAGATCATTGCCAACGGTACTGCAATTTCCTCTCTTGCTTCCCACATAATCCTAGGATATATCCCGTCAGGCCCGGGGGACTTGTCTATCCTCAAGTTGTTCAAAATGTCCAACACATCTTCCTTCCTAACAGGTATCTCTTCTAGCTTATCAGTCCGTTTCACACTCTCCTCTTCAACAATACGGTCCCTCTCGTTCGTAAATACTGAAGAGAAGTACTTGTTCAAGACCTCTCCTATCTCTTCCGACTCAATACACAGTCTCCCACCACTGTCCTTGATCGGACCTACCCTCGTTCTCGTCATTCTCAGGTTTCTCACATATGCATAGAATGCCTTGGGGTTATCCTTGACAATGTATCCTTGACCACCTATTCACAATGTAAATATATTAAGGAGTGAGATCAGGGAACTAAATATAATATGCCCAAGTTTGTAAACGACACAAAGCTGGGTGGATGGGAGAATGCGGTTGGTGAATTGTAAGGAAGATGCAGAGATGCTTCAGTGTGATTTAGATAAGTCAGTGAATGGACAAGTACACGGCACATGAAATATAATGAGGATAAATTTAGGAAAAGGAGGCAGGCAGACTATTATCTTAATAGCAATAGATTGGGAAAGGGAGAGATGCAATGAGACCTGGGTATCTTGGATTTATGACCGGTTACTGAAAGTAAGCATGCAGATATTGTAGGCAGTGAAGGCGGCAAATGGTATATTGGCCTTTATAATGCGAGGATTCAAGTCCACGAGAAGGGACGTCTTGTTCTGAAAGGCCCTGGTGAGACTGCACCTGCAATATTGTGTGTAGGTCGGGTCTCCCGACCTGAGGAAGGATGTTGGGACTATGGAGCGAGTGCAACAAAGGTTTATCATACTGACTCCTGAGGTGGCAGCACTTGTGTGAAGAGAAACCACATCTATTAGGACTATATTTACTAGAGTTCAGGCGATGGGGGGAATATCTTATTGAAAGCTATAAAATTCAAGCAGACCTATCTAGACAGGGTAGAAGGGTAGATGCAGGAAGGATGTTCCCAATGACCGGCAAGTGCAGAAGCAGGGATCACAGTTTAGGAATGCAGTATTGAGATAAGGAGAAATATCCAGAGAGCAGTGAATGTCAGGAATTCTCTGCCTCAAAAATGTGGTTGAGGCCAAAGCATTGAATTTTTTTAAGAAGGCATTAGATATAGTTTATGGCCTAAAGGGATCAAAACGTATGGGGAGGGGAAAGGGGGAAAGAAGTGTTGAGCTGGATGGTCATATTGAAAGGCAGAGCAGGCTCAAAGGATTGAACAACTCCTAATCCTATTTTATTATGTTTCTCAGTTTCAATGGTAGGATTGATTCTAGAAGGATCACTTGTGGGAGAGATGAGATCTAGGGGCCACAGTCTGGGAAATAGAAGTCTCACTTTTAAGGAGTTGAGGAGGATTCTTCTCTCTCAGCAAGTCATTAGTCTGTGAAATTCTCTTCCCCAAAAATGGTGAAGGCTGGACCACTGAATTTATTCAACGTCAAGTCAGGTTTTGAGACATAAGGGAGTGCAAAGGTTCTGGCGATAGTCAGGAAATTAGGCTTAAGATTGTAGCTGATTTGGTTGTGGTCTCATGTTTCTTAAATTTATTTTCTTGTGGTATCTAGCATGGTCATCAAGATAACCACTGGTTGCTCTCGCTTAATCACCCCTCATTTAAGTGATTTTTTTAGCTAATTCAGAGTGCAGTAAAGAGTCATTCACATCGCTGGTGGGTCTGAAATTATATTTAGGCTAAACCAGCTAAGGATGGCAAATATCCTTCCCTAAAGGCCACGAACGGGGAATTTGACAGCTTTTTAATAGGTAATGGGTCAGCATATCAGCCATGATCGAATGGTGGAGCAGATTCGATGGACCAAATGATCTAATTCTGCTCCAATATCTTGTGAACTTATGAGTGAAGCAGATGGGTTTTTATGAGAATCAATCATAGTTCCATAGTCAACAAAACGGAGACTGACATTTTAATTCCAGAGTTGAATTTACATTCTACAAGCTGTTGTGAAAATACAATGCCATCATCTCTCCAAATTGCCTATTCCTGCTCCTACATCCCATGTTCTTCTGTCCAAAAAACTCAAACTTTCCTCATCTGGCATAGTACCATAATGTGGAGAAACGCAAGTGTTACTACTGATCTTACTGCAAGGTCTCTGTTATCCAATAGTACCTTTTATTTCAGAAGCCATTTCACTCTGAAACAATGTTAAAATCTTTTGACAAATAGAAACAAGATGTCATCGACCGTGTCTCCAGGACTGTGAAGACATAATTACAATAGCACAAACTCGCCGTGAGATGCACAGAATGAAAATGTTTTAGAGCATCGCTGCAACTCTGATGCCGGAAAAATATCAGAGAGGAAGAAAGGAATCAATTAAACCTTAATGATTTCATTGCAACCTAGGGATAATTTGTAAAATCTCAGTACTCCCATCGAAAGAATAAAAACTATAAAATGCAGGGCTTATAATGGAATGCTTGGCTCCCCTGTTATGTTACTTATCACACAACGTAGTCCTGAAGTAGCTGTCTGAGAATGAAGAGATGTTGCTGAATGTCATTGGCAGCAGCAAGGCACTTCAACTGCTAGTTCACATAGAATCCTGTAACTTGAAACATCATGTGTAACAGTTACACGGTCCTATACTCAACAGAACCCCAAGAGACACTTATCATTCATATATTCTCCTAGCATCCCTTTGGTCCTGCCTACTATGTCATCCAAATATCTTGGTGAGAACAGGTGGCTAAAGTTGCTGAGCCTTTCCTTCCTGGTGTTTCTCAGACAGGACAGATTGTTATAGTTTGCAATTCAAGGCCTTTAGGGCAGCAATGTGTAATGATGTAGTCTTCCACTTCAGGGCCCTACTGCTTGCAAAGAATCAAAGCACATTGTTGAGGTGGCTGTACTACAATCTGCAAGCACTGGTATTTGTTACATGCAACAAGAAAAGGGATGAGGAAACTGGGAGATGGTAGGAATGAGCAACAGGCCAGGAAACTACAAACTTCTACAAGCGTCACCACCACCTTTCAATTCCTTCTGTTGCCAGTTTAGCAAAACGTACTGGATGAGCAGCAGTTTCTTCCAACAACATTGTGTGACTGAGCCAACTGATTTTGGTCACTGCTCCAAACTCCATTCCCTGACTATCTGAGACTGAACCAGAGTGTTCGCAACATTTTTGACTCTGAATAAAACTCCCAACCACTTCTGGGTGATTGCTTAGGTCCACATGGTCGCATTGTTAGACTCCGGCCCTATTTCAAACCCATCTGTCATTACACCTTTGTTGCCTGCACTCATGATAATTCCCTCGTAGTACTCTCATTAAATTAGAGTTCATCTGAATCTCTCTGCCCCTGGTTCACAATGGCACCTGATCATGTATTGTGTCAATTCTAAAATTCTCATTTGTCTTTTCAAATTTCTCAATCTCCTCCCTATGTTCATAATTCCCTCCATCCCACAACCCTCTTACAAATTTGTGAACTGTTTGAGTATACTGATGTTCATCTCTCCACACCAGTGAATATGCCCCACTTTGCCATGCACCAAGCTCCAGAATTCACTGCACAGATCTAGGATCCTCTATAATCACACATTCCTCCCCTAAGGCAGTCCTTATAACTTACCTCTTGACAAGGATTTTGATCACCTGCCATAGTACCTCCTTGTGTAGATGAGAGAATGCAGCTGTGGCTGAACACCTGCTTGACTTAGGTGAAAGTGAGGACTGCAGATGCTGGAGATCAGAGTCAAGGTTAGAGTGGTGCTAGAAAAGCACAGCAGGTTAGGCAGTATCCGAGGAGCAGGAAAATTAACATTTTGGGTAAAGCCCTTAATCAGGAATGAGGCCTCATTCCTGATGAAGGGCTTTTGCCCGAAACACAATTTTCCTGCTCTGCTTTTCCAGCACCACTCTAACCTGGTTGACATAGTTCTTCTACCAGCCTGTTCCAACTCGGTAACAGTACTCTCTATCAAGATCTATAGTGAGCCACTAGACAAAGTGAATCAACTCTTACATCCTTAGGTGTCTTCTTTCAGAAAAAGCAGACATTGATGATGAACTTCAACACTGTATTCTTCATTTAGACATTGGAGGCAATGTTTGGTTATAAAGACCTTAAAACCAGCACCAAAGTCATGGTCTACATGGAGGTAGTGTCACTTACTTTTCTGTATGTGTCAGAGACATGGTCAATGTACAGCAGATATCTCAAATCCCTAATGAAATGTCAAAGATACCTTTGATAATTACCACAAATCCAAAAGCAGATTCCATTATCAATGTCCTCTTTTATATTTTTACTTTAACTTATTGCTAGTTTGGGTTTCTGATTTTTGAAATAGCAACATATGGGTTTTGCATGTGTCTGAAGTTAATAATTAACCTGTAAGCACTTCTGTACCCATGGTAGTTCCTTTTGAAACAGATTTTAAGGCCAGGTTTTATTGTGAATGGGTTAATGTGCATCATTGATGCAGATTGTTTTGTTACCTGAGATTGTTTTGGAATCCAGCAAAGCTAAACAATGGGCCTCAAGGTGTGTTAGAAATTTCTGACACCTATTTTCATTTTTAATCTTAAAGAAGGAGATTTTTGGCTTCTGTTTTACTTTGAGTTTTGATCAATCCTGTGATGTCTTTGGAATAGGATGGCTGTGTAGACTAGGAAAAGACACAAGTGAACTAGATTGCCTTAAGTAGTGAGTTAGTATTAGTCCTTGATAAGAAGTGCTGGAATAAAACCCTGAAATGGTTACTTAAAGTTGAATACATTTAAGCAGGTGCGTAATAGCTCCAAGAAGTTATTTGCAGATCCAGTCTACAATTTAAATTCACAAGTAACTTAAACCTACTGAAGTGTGAGCATTGTACAATGTGTTTGGTACTGGACTAGCGATGTGTTTTGGTATACCCCACAAAAGTTGTTTTGTTTTGCTTTCAATTTATAAAATAGTCCTTTGGAATTACTGGGATGATATGATAATTTGGTGCTTAAAAATCTTTGAATTTACATGACAAGATGAAGTAGTTTTGGTTATTTTATCTTGACTGAATTTGTTAATAAATTTCTATTTTATTGTTAATGCTTCGGGTGACAGATCAATTTATTAAAACCAAAACATGTCAAAATATGACTTACCATGCCAGGTTTCTGTAGGAGATCTAATTTGTTCAGTAATAACATCACATAGAATCATTATCAATATTGGAGGTGAATCAACATTGAGGAAAATTATGCACATTGACTTTATTATCTGTAGCACTGAGATAGAAATCAGTGATGAAACTATGTTGATCAATAATTTGAATTCTAGAAGCAGGGAAATAGGAGTAGGCCATTAAACCTCTCATGTCTATATTATGATTCAATGAGATCATGGCTGATCAGTGTCCTCACTCCATTTATTTGCTTTGGTTCAAAATCTGAGTACTTTTAGCTTTCAAAAATTTATTGATCTCAAATTTATTAATCCATCTCACATTTCTTGTTTATCTTGTGGGAGAAGGCTTTATATTTCTGCCACTCTTTATGCATAGGAATGTTATTTAATTTCCCTCATGGCTTGCTTCTCATTGTAAAGTTATTATCTGCTTGCCATTAACCAGCAAAGTTTTTTTCTATCTTAGCAAATCTACATGATTCTTCAAGAGATATATTCTCAAATTAAATTTACAGCTGCATCACTTTAAGACTTACAGTGCACCCAGTCAAATTAAACTATTTAAACATTGAGATTCTTATTTCTTTACATATGAACAAGGGATGAGGCAGAGAGATAGAGAAGGAATCATGAATCAGTCAGAGGTTTTATCCTTGCTTTGACAAATGTATTCTCAAATGAAAATTGTTATGTGCCATCTGTATAAATAATGATGCTACAAATATCAAACATTTCTAAGTTTAATTAATTCTAGTCTAAAGTTACTAAATGCAACCCTATAGATTAGAATTATTACACTTGAAATGGGCATACCTGCATAATTCAACTAAATTATACAGCATTTTCCCTGAGCATCAGACTCTTTGTTGTGGAAGAAATGCTTTCACAATGTGTCAAATCTGTTCTGCTGTTCGGTAAAAGAATACTACTCAGAGATAAATGCAAGGTTGATAGCTTTTGCTTAAAAGATCGTTATTTTCCCGATCAAGACCGTCTACAGTCCTCGGGCATCTTGAGGATTCTGCAGATGTTGTTCCATTCACTATGTGAACAAGTTCTGGATTGGTCATCAAGTGTCTTTCAATAAACTTGAGAAAATCCATAATAACAAATCATTTTTCTAAACTTTCTATGCCTCGTCTACTTCCCACCCCGCTCCTCCTCAACTTGCAGATTAAAAAGAATCAACTACCTGCACAGTGGTAACTCATGAAAGGTTCATTAATAATTGAAAGTTGAGATAAAGGTTATGCTTGTAGTTTCATGTAAAAAACAGGAGGTACTTTGAAAATGATGGATCACATTTGTACTGGCACTGATACCTCTACATCTCTTTGTCCTCATAATAACACCTATTATATTCCCTAGTCAATGTATTAGCATGAGAAATCAATTTGCAAATTCTCTTGAAAATATTAGCGTGGCTCTCAACAAGCTAATTCACAGCATAAGACGCTAAATGAGGATGATAAACCAAACTTTAGGCCCTTTTCTGCTAATATTCTCCTCAGTAGGCACTGCTGTCAATGTCAGCTGTCCCTCAATTTGAGGATATCATCTATTCAAGGTGACACATTCCTTCTGTGAGTCTCTATGTGAGTGAACAGGCCAATTCTCGACGCACAGATTTTTGTGCATGAGTGTAGGCTGTCTCGAGGGTAGTGAAATTATGAGTACAGGATTTTAATTCTTTTTCCGTTTCTGCTGCCTCTCTGTCTCATTAATGTATTTGGACACAAGCGCAATGCAGCTTAATGGAAAAGTTATCACCATTCTGAAAGACTGGCTGCTGTCAGTCATGAAGGCTTCAGGATTCAAAGTGTCATTGCAATGGTTTTCCTGTCCTCCTTTATAATGCTGTCCTTCTTTGTAATGCTAAATTGAGAATCCACAACCTAAATACAACTTCTAGTCAATTATTGTTGATTTTGCAAGCATTTTCCTGAATGCTTGTAGCACTGGTTCTAAGGAGGATTCAGTATTTGCTTATTTGATGATTCAATAATAGAACTCAAAGAATGCAGCAAAGGCATTGCTGGTAGAAATACTCTCGTGATTCTGATATTTGATCCAGATCGCAGTGCTGCACACGAGTGTGGTGACGACAATTATCTATAGTCTACAAGGTGTTTATTGACTTGTAGATATCTCTGTTGTCAAACAATCACTGCCACAGTTTATAGGAGGCTGACCTGGCACAGTTGATCAGTGTTGAACCTCCTCATCAATGGTGACCTTTGAGAGAACTGGCTGTCAAGTTATGGGAAGTGATCAATATATTTCAAAGTTTCTCCTTTAGCATTTATAGAGTCTGGAATATTTGACTAACCAGGTCTCGAGTTGATAGGAGTGTTGTTTGGTAACATGCAAGGACAGGCTGAGTCCCCTGTATGTGGAATTGAAGAGCTCATGTGTGGCTTGCATCACTGATGTAAACTTTGATGTGATTTGATTTATTTATCATCACATGCATTTTGTTAAAAAATACAGTGAAAAGTGTTGGATAATATTGCCACTCTCCAGTGCCATCTTAAAAGACAGAAAAATAAACTAAAATATAGAATATAAAAAGGTGGAAAAATAAAGAAATAAATAAAGTGTTCAACTTCACAATCTTTCTTGTTAAGCGCTCTGTCATGGGCTATGGGCCTAGTGACCAGCCATGAGTCCCCTTTGCCATGCTGCTGCTGGAATGAAAGACACAGCTACCTGATAAAGGAGCAGTGCTCTGAAAGCTAGTGCTTCCAAATAAACCTGTTGGACTCTAACCTGGTGTTCAAGGAGAAAGTGAGGACTGCAGACGCTGGAGATCAGAGCTGAAAATGTGTTGCTGGAAAAGTGCAGCAGGTCAGGCAGCATCCAAGGAGCAGGAGAATCGACGTTTCGGGCATGAGCCCTTCTTCAGGAATCCTGAAGAAGGGCTCAGGCCCGAAACATCGATTCTCCTGCCCCTTGGATGTTGTCTGACCTGCTGAGCTTTCCAGCAATACATTTTCAGCTATAACCTGGTGTTGTGTGATTTTTAAACTTTATCCACCGCAGTCCAACACCAGCACTTCCACATCAGGAATGAAAGTTGCCACTCTTTGGTACCATCATGCATCCGCCAACACCCTCATCAATGCAGATGCCACCAATGCCTCCGGTTACCAAGCCGGCCCAAACCTGATTCCGTCCCCACGAGTCTGCTTCGGGCCTACTTACCGATGCAGCCGCTAGGTCTCATATTGAGCCCAAATCCTTCTCCATGGATCTGTGCTGGACACAGATGATTAGCAATGGCACTGCAGTTATCCACTTACTGTAGGTCAAGCACATCTTGGTAATGTATTGTTTTTGACACGGAGATGACTGAAGTTAAAGAGCTTTTCATCAAGGCAATATAGAATTCTGACACCTCACAGCAGTTGATCTTTGATGAGGTACATTGTAAATCGTTTGGCAGGGTTGGGAGGGGGGCATAACACAACTTTGCTGAACAACAGTCCACATTTTGTTTCAGGTTTCTAAGCCAAGATGGCTGCAGCCATTTCATCAGGAAGCAACTGCAAGATTGTGGTTAAGTTTCCTGGGCATCCAAATTTTTGCGGAACAATCCAGAGAGCTTCACAATTTACTGAATCAAATGCTTTATTCAGGTTAGTGAATGTAAACAAAGTGTTCCCGGTATTATTCAGACTGGGCGACTGCTTTGCTAAATGCCTCCTCAGAGTCCTGGTCACTTGGTATTTTAAAACATCACCTTGCTCTCACACACAAATTTCTGTCCTCATTCTGCCAACAGTATTTCAAGCAACTCAATGCAAACTGAAAGAACAGCATTGCAGTTTCCAGTTTTCACGACTCAACATTGTATACAAGAATTTCAAACATGAAACATTTTTCTTGTATTCACTCCCATTCCAAACACACAGCACCTGGTTTTCTTGTTTAGCATTCAATAGAGTGGATGTATATTCTGCTATTCGTACTTACCCAGGATTTAGGTAGTTTGTTTGCAATCATTATCATTCCTTCTGTCCTTTTTCGTGTGATACCTCTGAATGTTAATCTCCCTTGCCCTCTTAACTTATAGAGTCATTGAATCATAGAGATGTACAGCATGGAAACAGACCCTTCGGTCCATGCCGACCAGATATCCCAACCCCATCTAGTCCCACCTGCCAGCACCCGGCCCATATCCCTCCAAACCCTTCAGATTGATATTCCCATCCAAATGCCTTTTAAATGTTGCAATTGTACCAGCCTCCACCACCTCCTCTGGCACCTCATTTCATACATGTACCACCCTCTGTGTGAAAACGTTGCCCCATTCGCTCTCTTTTATATCTTTCCTCTCTCACCTGTAATGCAAAATTATCCATTTACTGTGAAATTTAAAGAGAATGCTTTTCTTCAAATCAATGCTGTACTGAGCTTTGTAAACGATGCTTTGATGAAGTTTGCCGTTAGCTTATCTCTGTTTGAATTCTGTAAATATTCAACTCGACCTTGCGATAGTCGAACTCAACGCAAGCTGACTAACTGTTACGTCTAGGACCAGGGGATAAGAGGATAACAACTACAGTTTCCCCAGTCTCTGCCCTTGACAGTGTGATAAAGAAAGCTATAAGGCAGGCGTCTGTGTAATTTTTCAGTACTCATTGCATTAAGGCATATAGCTTAGTGTAATGATCAATCTTGCAAGATTTTTAATAAAGACCCTTGCTTTGCTCTTGCTACTTAGTGAGTCAAGTTGATTTAATTTCCACAACACACCCTAAACCTATGCCCTCTAGTTCTGGACTCCCCAAATCCAAGGAAAAGACTTTGTCTATTTATCCTATCTATGCCCCTCAATTTTGTAAACCTCTATAATGTCACCCCTCAGCCTCCAACGCTCCAGGGAAAACAGCCCCAGCCTGTTCAGCCTCTCCTTATAGCTCAAATCCTCCAACCCTGGCAACATCCTTGTAAATCTTTTCTGAATCCTTTCAAGTTTCACAACATCTTTCCAATAGGAAGGAGACCAGAATTGCACGCAATATTCCAACAGTGGCCTAACCAATGACCTGTACAGCCGCAACATGACCTCCCAACTCCTGTACTAAATACTCTGACCAATAAAGGAAAGCATAACAAACGCCTTCTTCACTATCCTATCTACCTGTGACTCCACTTTCAAGGAGCAATGAACCTGCATTCCAAGGTCCCTTTGTTCAGCAACACTCCCTAGGACCTTACCATTAAGTGTATAAGTCCTGCTAAGATTTGCTTTCCCAAAATGCAGCACCTCACATTTACCTGAATTAAACTCCGTCTGCCACTTCTCAGCCCATTGGCCCATCTGGTCAAGATCCTGTTGTAATCTGAGGTAACTTTCTTCTCTGTCCACTACACCTCCTATTTTGGTATCATCTGCAAACTTACTAACTATACCTCTGATGCTCGCATCCAAATCATTTATTTGAACTTTTCTTTTGTTCTACTTTCATTATATAAAACAGCAATTTTCACAGTACTCTTGAGTTTCACAGAAGTGGTGCATTGGATTAGAATATCAAATCTGTTTCTTTTTCCACAGATGCTACCAACTTTCATCAGCATTTCCTCTTTTTTTCCCCATTTCAGATTTCCAGCATGTGCTGTCATGTTGCTTTTTTCCCCCCCAATGGTGTAGATAAATTTAATAAAGCTTTTCTTACTGAGTTAATTCAGCAATATTTACAGAAAGATGACTTCAGGGATTTAAAATGTAGTTTAGTCATTCAGTGATAAAATAAACCAAAACTAGACAATTATTTCAGTCATGATAAAAATCTCTCATTTTTGCTCTCATTAAGTACTTAGACATCGAATGATTTAATATCAGAACATTAATTTAGTTTTTCTTTAGTAGGTTACATGCACACATTTTCACGAGAGTTTGAGAAATTGGAAATACTGACATGCTACTGAATTAAATAATTAATACATAAGGGTCACAAATTAAAAGCAGCAAGGTTACACAATTTCTATTTAAAATGGTAACACATGTCCAGTCTTACAAATTGGATCTGCAAATTATATGCCATGTACATTTTATGTTTTACATTTCTATTACAAAAAGTCAGTATTTCAGAAACTTTTTAAATTGAAAGACTAATTGCAATTTCTATGCGCCAACCTATACTATAATTTAAAATTGGAACTATCTACCTTTCAGGACTTATTTTTCCAACTTTAAAAAGTCCAGATACTTTCCTTATCATAACAGGTCAAAGCAACACAGTGCAATAGGTTATCCATAGAACAGGCCATTTATAACTGAAATTACATTCTATTTTCACTTTTCTAGTCCCGCATATAAAGGATTTTTCTGCCTGTAATTAAATGATCTGTTTTGCTGTCATTAACTTCCCTACAACACAGCTCAAGATGGAAATTAACTTCAGCATATTTTCCTATCCAAATTTGGCTGGAAATGCATACCCTGAATATTCGGAGTCAGACCTCATTAAATGGTGAGCCCAACAGGTTCTCTTACCCAAACTCTCAGCATGTATTCCTCAACTCATTACTACATTCAAGGATTTATCAATCTGCAGTAACAGTCAACACATATGTTCCTTCTGGTTATTTGAGAGTGAGTCATAATGTGTTTGCATGATCAATGAGTTCAGAAATACCATCTTAACTATGCATGAAAATTTTAACTAATTTATAGCTCTCGTTTTAACATGGTATTTCACTTTTAATGCAAAATAATGTTTGCATTTCCTCACTATGAGCTCATGTGGCAGATCATGTGGTGGGCGGCATGGTGGCACAGTGGTTAGCACTGCTGCCTCACAGCGCCAGCGACCCAGGTTCAATTCCTGCCTCAGGCGACTCTCTGTGTGGAGTTTGCACATTCTCCCCGTGTCTGCGTGGGTTTCCTCCGGGTGCTCCGGTTTCCTCCCACATTCCAAAGATGTGCAGGCCAGGTGAATTGGCCATGCTGAATTGCCCGTAGTGTTAGGTAAGGGGTAGATGTAGGGGTATGGGTGGGTTGCGCTTCGGCGGGGCGGTGTGGACTTGTTGGGCCGAAGGGCCTGTTTCCACACTGTAAGTAATCTAATCTAATCTAATCTAATCTAATCTAATCTGTGGCTGAAACAAATACAACCTGCAGAGCACCTAATTGGTAGTGCAGAGAAAAGGTTACAGAATGTATCAGTACGAACTGGGAATGTAAGAATTACTTCATAGATCCCCTGAATTTATTTTCAATCTTGCAATGGTATGTTTCCTCAAAAGGTAAATTAGCAAACTAATAGACGAATTAGAAAGTGAAACTTGCTCTGCATGGTGAAAACCTTTTAGGATACATTTAAGGGTTGAATTGAGTAGAATGGAAGAAGGCCCATGTGGAGCAATAACAATAATATCGATGCCAAAGATCTGTTTTTGTCCCATATATTTCATTCACAGGGCGAGGGCATCGCTGGTTGGGCCACCATTTATTGCCCATCCCCAACTGCAGAGAGCAATTTACGAGTCAACCACATGTAGGCCAGACCAAGTAAGTATTGCAGTCCAAAATCAACAATGTACTCATGGTCATCATTAGATTCTTAATTCCAGATTTTATTTCATTTTTTATTAAATCCAAATTCCACAATCTGCTGTGGAGGGATTCGAACCCGGGTCCCTATTATCCAGTAATAATACCACTAGTCCATCATCCATAGTCCATTTGGGAACATAGTAATTGGCTGGTCTGTACCTCCAGTCCAGATGGGGTAAAAACAATGACTGCAGATGCTGGAAACCAGATTCTGGATTAGTGGTGCTGGAAGAGCACAGCAGTTCAGGCAGCATCCAAGTAGCTTCGAAATTAACGTTTCGGGCAAAAGCCCTTCATCAGGAATAATTTATTCCTGATGAAGGGCTTTTGCCCGAAACGTTGATTTCGAAGCTACTTGGATGCTGCCTGAACTGCTGTGCTCTTCCAGCACCACTAATCCACCTCCAGTCCAGATGCCTGCCTTTCTTTCACATTCCTTAATACCATAATCTAACAGAGAAATAATCCACTGATCTCAGTTTTTGACCCATTACACAGCAAGGTGGCTCAGTGGTTAGCACCAGATTCCCAGGTTCAAATCCAGCCTCAGGAGTTTGCACATTCTCCCCGTGTCTGCGGGGGTTTCCTCCGGGTGCTCCGGTTTCCTCCCTCAATCCAAAAATGTGCAGATTAGGTGAATTGGCCATGCTAAATTATCCATAGTGTTAGGTGCATTAGTCAGAGGGAAATGGGTCTGGGTGGGTTACTCTTCGAAGGGTCGGTGTGGACTTGTTGGGCCAAAGGGCCTGTTTCCACACTGTAGGGAATCTAATCTAATCTACCCACAACTTGGTGTAAAAAAACTGAGTGAGTGATAGAACATTACCTTCCTCGTGGCAATCTGCGCCCCCTGATGATAATGGTTACATTAAAACAGCATCCTTTCAAAAGCATGTTCGGTTAGAAATTCCATGAATGAGAATAAGGAAGGAAGTTTAAAAATGGTGAAAGAAAGGTTCTGGAAAGGGGAAAGGAGTGGTCAGTAAAATCAGACATGAAAGCACAAAAGGCAAAGAGTAAGAAGCATGGTGATGGGGATGTGAAGAATAAGCAGAGAAAAGATTTGCGGAAGGGAAATCCAAGAGCTACAAGAAAATGGACAGTGAAGTGGATAGAGCAAACAAACAGACACATGGGAAAGCAATAAGGAGAAAGCGCAGAAAGACAGGAAGTTGAGGATGCTGGGGAGAGGATAGTCTCTGCTGCCCACCATTCCCACACTAAGAGATCTGTAAAGAGAGAAAGTAAGAAAAAGAAAGAGATGGAGGAAAGAATAATTTGTTCTTTGATGGAAAATTGACTAGTAGCTCACTGAGCTATCAATGATATTTATCTTAGTGGTTTGGGGCTGAGGGATGACTTCCTTCACTAAATGGGAGTGTAAATCAAAATACTAATTATTGGACCTGAAATGTTCATAGAGTCAAAGAGTAAAAGTGAAGGGCTGAAATGCTTGTCAGTGGGAGAAGTGGTCAAAATGCTGTGCATGTGAATGGATGGTTATTAGTGAAAGGGGAATAGAGAGGGTAGTACCAGAAAAACCTTCAGAAACTAATTATTAAAACATGAAAATCCTTCTATAGTATGACATTGTTGTCATAACTTTGGGATAATCATGATTGCAAAGTTTAACAAATGTTGCTTTTCTAGTGGATCATACAGAGTTAATCTAATGCAGTTTCTGACTAAATGCCTTTGAGATACATCGCCCTTTTTAATTAGTTTTAGTGTTAACAGTAGCATGTTCACTGAATAGATTTAATTAACACTGAACTGCCACACACCATTCCTGATCATTTTCAATGGATAAACAGGAGTTAGTCACTGTTTCAGGTCTTTGAAACTCTCTTAGGATTGGGAGATCAAGTTCTCCAGCACTCATGCTGTCCTGGGCTATGGTTGGCATGTGGATGGATGCACAAAGCAATTAGTGCTAACAGTCTTCTTCTACCATGGAATTCAAATAAGAAATGGAAAGCTTAAAACTTATTCTGTATGTTGGCCTTTTCATGCAAACTTACCTGTTCTATCAGCAGTTTGCCACTCATTAAAGGTACAATTATCAAAAATACTTAATTCACATTAAGTTGTTTCATGTTACAGCTAGAAATGGGATACTCAGTGCAAGGTGGACATGTGATGGCAACCAAGTACTCTGACTGGGGGACATTCACATCATCCCTAAGTGTGGTTCAGTAGCACCACTGCTGACTGAGCTGACTGAGACTAAAAGGACATAGCTGCCAGGCTGAATCTGTGGAAGATGTAGAGGAAACCAATAACATGGAAACAGTCAGCCTGAACTTGTCCTTACCAATCAAGCCGTTGTAGATGTGTGCATCCAAGATAGTACTGGTAGGTGTGACCATTTCACAATCCTTGGAGCAACAAAGTCCCATCTCCACATTGAGATACTCATCAGGCTGCTGTGTGGCATGCTAATGTCACAAGGCTAAATGATTCAGATTTTGAGCTAATTTAGCAACTGAACTCTAACATCCTTGGGGGCACTGTGAGCCATCAGCAGAACTATATTCAGCCCCAATATATAACCTTATGGGCTAACACATCTCCCGCTCTATCATCGCCATCAAGCCAGAGATCAACCTTGCTGTAATGAAGACTGCAGAAGGGTATACTTGGAGCAGCACTGCACATGCCTAAACAAGAGATGTCAACCCGGTGAATTAATCAATAATTAGGATGCAAACACTCCACAAATATTTGCATCCTCAATGATAGGGGAACCCAGCACATCAGTGCAAAAGACAAGGCTGAAGTATTTGCAACAATCTTCAGCCAAAAGTACCAATGATCCAATTCGGTCTCCTCCTTGGATCCTCAGCATCATAGATGCTAGTCTTAACGAAACTGATTCATTCTCCAAAATATTAAGGACTGGATGAAGGCATCAAATGGTGCAAACCTTTTGGCCCTGACAACATTCCAGCAATATTTTTGAAGTTATGTGCTCCAGAATATATGCTCCCTAACCAAGCTTTTTCCAGTACAGCTCCAAGACTGGCAACCTGCAAAATTGCCCAGATATGTCCTGTACACAAAGTGCAGGATGTTTACAATTGGCCCATTTATCATCCCTTCAGACTGCTGTTGATCATCAGTAAAGTGGAGGGCATCATTGATACCACTATCAAGTGTCACTTGTATAGCAGTAAACTGCTGGTTGATGCTCAATTTGTGTTCTACAGGGACACTCATTACTGTCTTGGTGCACATCATGGACAGAAGTGCTGAACACCAGTAGTAAGGTGAGAAAGACTCCCCTTGACATCAAGGCTGTATGGTATTAAGCACCCTAGCAAAACTGGAGCCAATGAAAATCATTGGTGGGGAGGTGAGGAAAGCCCTCCGCTGACTGGAGTCATTCTGATCACAAAGGAAGGCAATTGTGCTTGTTGGAGGTCAATCATTCAGCCTGGTACATCATTGCAGGAGTTTTAGTTGCTTTACCAATTAATCTTCTGTCCAACATATGGTCAGAATTGTGAATATTGATGATTGCATAATGTTCAGCACCATTCACAACTCCACAGATCCTGAAAGTCGGTATCCCTCTACAGTAAAACCTGGATAAAATGCAGGCTTGGGCTGATAAGAGACAAGTAATATTCATGCTATGCAAGTTCACAGCAATGATCATCTGCAACAAAAGAGAATCTAACCATTGTCTCTTGGTATTCAAAGGTTCAATCATTGCTGAATCTCACACAATCTCAATCCTTGGAGTTACCAATGATCAGAAACTGAACCATCCATTCACACAAATATTGTAGCTACAAGAGCAAGTCAGAAGCTAGGAATTCTGTAGCGTGTAACATACCTCCTGTGTCCGCAATGCCTGTCTAACATCTAAAGGGCACAAATCAGGATGAGTACAACTCCAACAATATTCAAGAAACTTAACACCGCCCAGGATAAAGAAATCCATCTGATAGGTATCCCATCTATCACCTTCAACAGTGCACAGGTGTGAAGTGAATTACAGTAACAGTAGTATGGACCATCTATAGCAACTTACCAAGTCTCCTTTAACAACATCCTACATGACCTTCATCCCCTAGAATGACAAGACAGCAGGTACACAGAAAGATCCTGAAATATCTCTTCCATCACACATTCTATCCTAAGGTGGAACTCTAGCACTGTTCCTTCATTACCATAGGGTTAAAGTCCTGGAACTCCCGAACAGCATTGTGGGTGCCCCTTTACCCTAAGGACAGCAGCAGTTCAAGAAGGCTGCTGACCACTATGTTCTCCTTGGTAATGAGGAATGGGCAATAAATGCTGGCCTCGCCATGAATCACAAAAAATGTCGGTTGAGCAAAACACTCCATATGTGCACTATTGTTTTTCTTGGTTGAACCACATAGGACTGTTGTAAAATGAAGTTCAGTACAATTACATTTATTGTACTGTATCATTTACAAGTTATTTTGACATTTTAAATTTCTCGTCAGATGTGTGTTAGACATATTTTATTTAATTTATTCATACTTTGTTCTACTTCTTTTGGCTGTCCATCCCAAAGTGGATAACCCACTTCAACAACAATCTGCCAGCTGTCTATTGTGTTGACAGTAATACAGATGACCCAAATCCAAAAGGGACCAACTGCAGAAGCAAGCAGGGAAAGGGACAATGGAAAAGGCAAAGAAAAGTTAAGTGCACAGGACCTAAATAGGACAAACCCATTTCCTTAATTAGTATCACACAGGTCATGGATAATTGAGATCTGGAATGAAAAAAAATGGCTATCCCAATAGCAACCTTGTAACTAATATCAAATGTCATGAAAACCCATCTCATTCAGTAAAGGCCATGACATTAGATGTCACAATGTCAAAGCAGACAATCGTTCACTGTCTACAAGGTCTACTATTCTTAGATACGTTATCTACATCACACAATGCTTTGCCAAGTAAGGTTTTTTTTTACAAAGGCTAACCTATAATATAAGATTCCAAATTCAATCAGGTTACAAAAGCAATGAGAGAATTCCAATTTTATCACAAAAGTTCACCTTGATGTAAAAATATAGAAAGTGTTTTATAATGTTCTTCTTCAATAATGGGGAAACAGTGATGCATGAAAATAAATTGTTTTAGTTAGAGACATGATTATTAAGATCTATTACAATAAAATTATTCATTCAAAAGAAACTCTTTAAAATTAAACTGAACTTTGTTTCACAAAAGTGCTGTCTCCATAATGCGCTGGAATTTACACTTAGAATCATAGAATCACTAGTGTGGAAGTAGACCATTTGGCTCATCATGTCCACACTGACCCCCTGAAAAGCATCCCACACAGATGCACCTCCCTACCCTATCCCTGTAACCTTGCATTTCCCATGGCTAATCCACCTAACCTATATATCCCTAGCCACTGCACCTAACCTGCACATCCTTGGACTGTGGGAAGAAACCAGAATACCGGGAGGAAATCCACACAGACATGGGGAGAATATACAAACGCCACACAGACAATGGTCACCCAAGGCTGGAATTGAACCCGGCTCCCTGGCGTTGTGAGGCAGCAGTTACAATGACTAAGCCATCCCTTCACTACAACCATTAAAGAGATTAATCATGGTATAAATATTCTGTTGCATTTTAAACATTACACTTTCTCAGTCTGTAGCAGACCACTCGCCTCTATGTCAGCAGGACCCCACCACACTACAGAAACTTGGGTTGAAATTCACACTTTGGGAGCTCTCACCTTTTAGATGAAACATTAAACTTTGGCCTCAGCTGCTGGTTTTGGTAACTGTAGAAGAACCTTTGGAATTAATTGAAATAGAGCAGGGCAGGACTCCTAGTCATCATTTATCCTCAACCCTAGTAAACATCCAGAACTCAGCAGATTTCATCATTATTTCTCTCTGTGGTTTAAGGGAGCTTCCATCCTTTATGTGGAATTGGATGTTTTCATATTGTTTTCAAATGTACATGGAATGTCACTCAACTCTAAAAGGACCATTTGTTTTTAGCAGGACTCCAAAGCTATATCCTAGAGGTATATTATTATTATTATTTCCTTGCTTTGCTGCAAATATTGCCATTCCTATATGCCAAGACAACTTTTAGGTTAGTCAGTTGCATCTTTTAAGAGTCAATGATGCCAAATTTGTGTAGTTGTTATCTGAAGGAGCCAACCACATATTTTAAGTATGAGGTATTTTTGTAATGCCACAAGCCAAGCTAGCAGCCCAACTGTAATGCTCCAGCTTAAAGAGCATCAAGGTCTAACTCTTTAAAATATATTTTATCAATCCTCAAATTCATTGCACATTTCTGTGATCACATGACCACTTTTTGAGGCGATCACATTGAAGTCATTTCTGTCCATAAAGGTCACTATTTACTTTATTCTGAGTTAGTGAAGACAGATTCCCTGACATTGATGAGTAGACCCTGTGAGAAAAGGGGAGAAAAAAAACTCACCATAATTTCAGGACAGCATAATAGTAGTAATGAAACTTATATATATACATATTCATTTGATATTGAATTTTCCATTACAGGCTAGTTAGTCATGATTTAAGAGATATTCAAACAGTACAAGTTAGCGATACCAACAGCAATTATTGGAAGAAAGGAATTAAATATTGTCCAAATGCTCTTCATTACACATAAAAACAAAGTGTGCTTAGTAATATATTACGATCACAAATTATGTATACGATTCTATAGTTATGAGACCTTTACCATGACTTGGTGGGGCAGGGGTGGTGGGGGGTGAGCAGTGGGAGTTGCCAACTTGCAGCCACTTTCAATGAGATCACAGAACAGTCCACACTATTGTACTGACAGCCTGAAACAAAAAGGACAGCCAAAGCCTTCATCAATTTCTGGAGGATATATGAGGGAACATTGGAGAAGGTAGACTGCTGCTCCATTAGCAGTGAATCCTCGAGTCTGGAAAGCTCCAATGTGAGGAGGACCTCTTTTGTGGTCTGGAAGGCCAAATCACCTGGTTCAAGCAGTTGAGGGAAATTAGCAATAGGGATGGCACTCATGCGCTAGCACCCAGCCTACTTATCCATTCCTAATTGCCTTTGGGAAATGAACTACCTTCTTGAACCACTATAATCTGTGGGGTTTATGAACACTCCACATTGCTGTTAAGGAGTGAGTTCCAGGATTTTGACTCAGCAACCATGAGTGGATAGCGATATAGCTTCAAATCAAAGTGTTACTTGGAGGGGAAATTGTAGAGGCTGGTGTTCCCATGTTCTTGCTGCATTCTAGGTTAATGTGTTCACAGGTCTCAAAGCTGCTAACAAAAGGGCACTTGGGGAATTATAATAGTGCATCTCATAGAGGGTCCACATTTCTAACTCTATGAATCACTAGATATTGGACAGTGTGAATGTTTAAGATCCCAATTTGATATCAATCGAGCAGGCTGCTTTGTCTCAGCTTTTTGAGCGTCACTGAAACTGCAAATATCGAGGCAACTGGCGAGTATTTAATCATACTCCTGACTTGTACCTTTTAGACATTGGACATGCTTTCTGGAGTCTGAGAGAAGAATCACTCATCATTAAAATTCTTGGTCTCTAACCTGCTTTTGTAGCAACAGTACTTATACGGCATGTGCAGGTTAAGTTCCTAATCAATAGTAATTTCAAGATATTGACTGTGGTGGATTTGACAGTTGTAACGAACATCAAGAGAAGATGACTACATACTTGCTTTTTGGAGATGGTGATTGCTATCCCTTCGTGTTCTCTGGATGTTACTTGCCACTTATCAGCCCAAGTCTAAATAGAGACCATCTAGCTGCATGCAGATATTGACTGGTTCAACAGCTGAGGAGCAGCAAATGTTATTGAGAACTGCAATTATCAGCCAAAATACCCAAGTCTGGTGTTAAGATGTTACTATACAACTTTCTGTGAAATACGTAGCAGCAACAACTTGCCGTTTAACAACGACCACATTTGCTTAGTAGCTAGCCTTTTCAATTAGCACAAATTCATCCAGGTTTCCTTTCCTTCAAATAACTATGGTGGCTGTAATTTGAGATTTAAATACTTTACTCAAACATCCGGAGAGATAACTACCTCGGTATTGACAAGGCACATTTTTAAGCAGTGGGGGGGGGGGAGCAATGGCAAGTTTCACCACACAACGCAGAGTTGTAACTCCAAAGTATGCCTTTGATTTTGAAACAGAATTTCTGTTTGAAGCCAGCCTGATCCGCAAGTTTGACTCCCAGTCAAGTGGGGACCAATCTAGTGCAGGATAAAGTCTGTTACGTTTCTGTTGGGAACATGGAGCTCTCCTTTCTAATCCTGGGGCCTTTGGAAAACTGTGTGCAGAGAAGCAAATGGATCTGACAGACTGAGAGAAAGGACATCTGCTCAACCTCGTTCACAAACCACATCTGGGTGCTCTTTGAAACTATCCTCACCTCTTCTGGGTTTCCCTAAGGCCTGAATTAAATGTGTGAAATGGGTTAAGCATGAGGCATGTGACATTATTATAATATTTTAAATTCTGAACTTGCCTGTACGGAGCATACCATCCCTCATTTCAAATCCACATGTGGGTGTTGTGGAGCCTGGTTGGAGTCAGGTTGGAGACTGTAAAAGTGTTGGCATTTCACCCCAACCAACCCAACCCATGCTTTTACAGAGAAGGGGAAGGAAACTAAAATTATACCTCAAGTATTCCCTTCCTGGCCCTCAAATATCCCTGTTAAGCACAATGGTTTATCTTCCCAGGATGTCTCTCTAAACAACCTTTTGGATACACAGAAATACAGCACATATATGGCAGCAGATGCCAACACTGGAGAATACTGGCACTCCACTGATGGCCAAATTCGATGTGATATTTTTAAATGTTTAGCAATTATTCTAATTCATGCAGATTGATCTTTGCAAATCTACTGAGAATCCTCATTACACTTATTCATAAGATCACACCTTTTTTATTCTGCATTGCCTTAGGCAAGGCATCCCAAAACTGTGGGTCATGACCCCATTTATACTATGTAGTGAGAACTGGAACCCAAGCTGTTCCCTCCTCCAAGTCAGTAATGATCACTGGGGAGATTAACTGAGCCCCTAACGGAACCCTTTCTATCAGCCTTTTGGATAGAACTATCAATACTGCAAAGCTCTCTACTGTAAAGTTTTGGCTGGTTATCATTTTCCTGCAGTACTCACTATCTTGCTAAATGCCTATCTCCTGCTCAGCATTTGCCATCTCTCCTGCTGCCATGTTTATTTTCTCCCAACTTGGCCCCCTTCTCCAGAGGCCTTGTTAAATGAAGATTTGAGTAAATGAAGTGGCAAATTGAGAGGGATGATCATTGAGCAGGAGGAATTTGATGAACAGGAGGGTCAAAGAGCAAGAATGAGGTGGTGAGCACCAAGGTCAGAGACGGAAGTGGGCAACAATCTTGATGTTATGGACAGCGCAGATGAATTCATGGTCAATGGCCGGTAGTCAATTCAGAAAAATTTCCAGAGCTTTCAAAACTGTGTCATAATTCCATTTACAACCCTAGCTTCTTATAATTAAACCCCTGCTTTCACAACTGCAAACCTGCTCTCATTCAATTCTAAAGCATTAAAGTGGGAAAAGGTTTGGCCATTAGACTGGAGCCATGTTGTTACAACACATGTTGTAATATGAGTTGTACAGTGGTTGTTTTACATAGCAAGTACTAGTAGTTTAATAGAATGAAGCTGCGGTAAGAGATCAATATCAGACATGTACCAAACTTTGGAACAGTAGACAATGCTGTTCAGTGATACAGACAGTAACAGGAGCTATTAATAGCTGAAGCCACAAGGAGAAATAGTTATTACATATAAGTGTATTCAGCAGAGTGATAGCATTGTATCAGATAGAGCTAATCTATTTATCTTCTTTGCAAAGGACTGAAGTTACAAAGATAACAAAACCTCAATGTATTTAGTGCTGACTGTCTCAAAAAAATCTAAGGACATTAACCTATAAATGAAAACTATTTTTCAGACATCATTTACTAGACTATTCCCATGTTCTTCTGTCATTCAGTTTGCACTGATACAGAGAGTGAATGGCATATCTGATGCATCAAAGTCCTCTGGTAATAGTAACAAAACCAATAAATGATCACCTTTTTTTTCAGCATCAAAGACAACAAAGGGAAAGAAATCTTTCAGACACTTAGCTTCTGAAATACACTTTTATTCCAGATCTCAAGTTAAATTACCTCCCCAAAATAGCTAACTAAAAACAGGGGTAGGGGCAGCAGGGGCAGGTATAGGATTGTATTGTGCACAACAGAAAATGTTCCAACGTCAGGCCTGCTTAGTTCCAGACAGTTCCAAACCATCCTTCCAGGTGAGACAGAGGTTCATCTGCCTCTCTTCCAACCTAGTTTACTGCATCAGGTACGCCTGACATGGTCTTCTCTATACTTGGGAGACTAAACGTAAACTTAGGGAACGGCTCACCAAGCATCACAGCCAAGTCCGCAGGAGCTGACCAGACCTCCCAGTCATTGCCCATTTCAATTCCCCGAACCACTCCCTTTCTGACATGACCATCCTTGGCCTGCTCATTGCAAAGACAAACCACAGCACCTGTTGGAGGAGCAACACCTTATTTTCTGCCTGGGCACCCTACAGCCTGGAGGACTCAACATTGAATTCTCCAATTTCAAATAACCTCCCTCCCCAGCACTCCTAACATAGAGATAAGGGAAACCTCCTCACTGGACAATGGCAAATGGATAACTGTGGAAATTGATGCCATATGTAAAGATCTGGGCATATTACTAAACGGAAGTGCAAATACCTCAAGTCTGGAGAGGCTCAACAATTGTAAGATCCTACTGTACTAACATCTTCAAACACTGTTCAAAGAGTAAGTCAGAGTTAAGGAGACTTGCAACGGATAATTCACCTCCGGACTTGACAAAGCTTGTCCATCATCTACCAAGCACAAGTCAGGAGTGTGATGGAACACTCCCCATTTACCTGGGAGAATGCAGCTGTAATAAGACTCAAGAAGCTTGACACCTGCAGGACAGAGCAGCTGACTTGACTGGCATCACATCTACAAACATTCAACTACCCAATCGCTGACACTCAGTAGCAGCAGTGTGTACTTTCTATATGGTGCACTGTGGAAATTCACCAAAGCTCTTTAGATTGAACCTTCCAAACCCATGACCAATGCCATCTTAAAAAGGACAAGAACAGCAGATACATTGGAACAACAGCACCTTCAAGTAATCCTCACCATCCGGAAATATGTCACCATTCCTTATTTGTCATTGGGTCAATCTCCTGGAACCCCCTCTCTAAGGGCATTATGGGTGGATACCTACATCAAATGGACTGCAGTAGTTCAAGAAGACAGAGCATCGCCACCTTTTCCAGAGCAATTTGGGATTAGCAATAAATGTTAGCCCAGCCAGTGACACCTATATTCTGTAAATGGATATTCAAAAAAAAACTAGGATCTGTTTCTCTTTGTGTCATACAAGCCAAGGTGGTATTCAAATAAATGTAACAAGAGATAACTAGTGAATGACAATGCATCTGCCTGTTCTAATCTGCATGGAGGTGGTGACATTACTGGGATGCCCACTGTGGTGGTTGTAGCCAGCAGCAGGACTACAAACAAATAAAGTTCAGTGAGGATTTTCTTACTGAAAATAAGGCAACTCTAGCACAATTTCTCACTGAAGTTCACATTGGAGAATCATTCCCTCAGTATCCTGGGCAAAGATGACTTCTGGCTGAGAGTTTTCCTCTCCTTCCTCTTCCAGCAATTTGTCTTGAACTACAGTAACCGATTTGTGCAGGATCCATTGAGGTCAGCAAAATGTCCCTCAGCATTTCTTACAAACACCTGCAACTTAAAATAAACACAGAAAGCACTGAACACTTCCAGAAAAGGCCAATGAGAAAACCAATGGCCAAGTACTTGATGATTCCTTTCAACGGTGTTGGTCAGGGCACCCTTTGTTATGTAAGATTCAGAGAGGATGTTGGCTGGAGTGTTGATTTCCAAAATGGAATTGTTGATGTCAAGTCAGCCATTGATGTTGTCCTGATACAATTGCCTGCTTTGCACACTTCCACAGACATTTTGTACATGTACAGTCACTCTCACCACAATTTATCCAGTGTGTGCTGCACATGCTATTTGGGAGATTTAAGAGTACTAGTTTAAAAATGGCACCAATGATCCCAATTTCTTCTTCAACAAAGCACATTTTTTTTAAAAAAAAAAGCAATTGTCATGCAAAGCAAGGGTTCAGGATAATAACTTTCAAGCAAATATATGGTGGGTTTTCACTTTCACTCACTGAGCCATAATTGGGAAGAATGGATCCTCCACCTATTTTAGAATCTATACAAGCATTTTATTCCATTGAAATCAATACAACCACAATCAAAAGATTCCACAATCCTCACCAATCTGACATTGAAACCCATCATTTTTACCGCTAATTGGATAAAAAAATTCAAACTTTTGTCACGTTTTAAAAACAAGAATATTCATTCAGATAACTGCAATACTCATTCCAAAATGTTTCAAAGCTCTAGCTGAAATGTGCAAAGAAAAATTCATTTCAGCTGACTGCATGGGCTTGGATTTTAAATTAAAATTAGAAATGTATAGATTCAAATTTATCATTTCAATGGAAAGCTTAAAAACTCAGTACAGGGCTAAATTTCAACAGGATTCCTAAGACTAATACTTTAAGAGGCTCCTCCAGTGATTTTGTGGGTAAACACACTGTCAGTTGCAGTACTGAATCACACACATTCAGAATGTCTAGTTCCATTCCTAATCTGTGCTGAATTTACTGAACTCAGCGATTGTTAATGCTATCATTAGCTCAGCTTGTTCAGCTAGGGAAGGAGTAAAATGAATCAACCATGGTTTTTGCTCCTGATTACTGGTCTACTTGGAATGGCACTGATTGCATGATTTTACAACCTCCACTGCTGGCCATACTGCTCACATCAAAGGTGATAACGTTTAGTCCAAAAGATGCGAGAGTGAGTGTTGGTAAGAAGAGGCTCCAAGGAGGATGTCATGGCTCAAGACTCATATAAATAATGTAAACTTACACCATTGAAATTACTATTAGTTAGAACTTACTACTGCTTAGAAATCCCTTATACCTTAAATCTTAGAATTGTGAAAGAACAGATTCTGGTCAGGTGAAAGGTTTATTTAACAGAGATGGGGAAGAAAAAGACAAAAGGGGCAACAGTACAAATTATGAAAGGAAAATTATATTAGATGCCAAACGATACTTGCATTTTATCCCACAGAGTTGGTGATCTTTGGGACAGTATGCCAAAAGCTGAAAATTATAAGCCATCAAATAAACTGATACTGTACCTTTCTACCAGCAAAAAAACAAGTGTATTATCAATGGCTGATGGGTCAGCACATGATTGGTGATAACAGTTACCACAGAACATACAGACTTCTTTATGTATTTCAGAGGTTAAAGAGAAACTTCCAAGTGTTTCATTTGATGTTGCTCTAAGTTTATTCTCCTCTGATTTTTACCTGTCTCTGAAGTTGAAGGTAGTGGGACAAGCAAGAGAAGTAGAATAACTGTAGGTTGTATCACATCTCCATGGAAATAGCAGAACATGATGTCATCTATTTAATAATTCATTTTCATTTGTTCAGGCAAGTTGAGCAGGAAAGGACTTAAAAACTTGGGGTGTGTAGTTTGGTGGGGGTGAGAAGAACAAGGTAAATGCTGCAATATTTCTGAATATTCTGCTTTCTGGCCACCACTAAAAACAAAAAGAGATAAAAGTAAACAGAATATTCTCAGTCAAGATTAGAGCAGTGCTGGAAGAGCACAGCAGGTCAGCCAGTATCCGAAGAGCAGGAAAATCGATGTTTCGGCAAAAGCCCTTAATCAGGAATCCTGATGAAGGGCCCCTGCCAGAAACGTCGATTTTCCTGCTCCTCACAGATGCTGCCTGATCTGCTGTGCTTTTCCTAATCTTGACTCTAATCTCCAGCATCTGCAGTACCCACTTCCGCCTCGAATATTCTCAGTGATGACCAATTTAGCCCTTTTACAGAACAATGCAAGTATGTAACACGGAGCTTCTGCAATGAACATTTGGAAAATCACTAAGAGAACGTTAAAATATAAGAACAAGCAAAGGCCATCCACTCTATTTACCTTGTTCTGTCATCTAAGTTTTTGTCCCCTCAAACTCAAATTTATTTTCTTTTCACTGAATTAAGAATTGATCCAGTTCCTTTTGTAATACTTCAAATGAGGCAGCATTTACGTAGAGGTCATTCTTCAACTAGGTTTGTGGTGTAGCACTTGAAGTTGCTTCTGGCAGTTCTGTACAGCAAGAAGTTAAACGCCCTCGAGGGGCAGACTGGACGGAGAGTGTGGGGGCTGTAAAGTGATGAAGGAATTGCAGGGGGCATGAAGTGCTTGTCACCTTTTCACTATTATTAGTATTTGACTAGCCCTGGATGGTCCTCCACCCCAGAGGTCAATAATGCTAATTGCTAATTGAGGGCCACTTTCCACTAGCACTGGCGTTTTGTCAGTATGGTGGTCATTTTGCTGCTTGGAAGACTGCCTGATGAACCCAGGCTATCTCCTTATAGTGGCTCCGCCCACCGCCACCATTGGCTGAAATAGCCATGTTGGAACAAGCTCCCTACGCTCACCAATCTATCTGGCCTACTCACTGGAACCTCTCTAATGGCCCCAGCATTCCTAAAACCAACTTCTCAGCTGGGAGACTGACCTGCTCCCAGGGCATCCTCAATTCCTTCAGCAGTTCCTGCAGTGGACAGCACCCTCAGTGACTGGCAGGGCTTGGGAGAGGTTGCCATCATTTCAAGGGATTGGAGTACCATCAGTAAGTAATTGCTGGTTCTCTATAGTCAAGACAAGTGCGACAGAGGTCGCACTCACAGATAAAGCAAGATTGCTCTTAATTTCTGAGCCCGGCTTTGGCCCCAGATATGCAGACGAAACATTGGCCAATATCTTTTCATCTTATCAATCTACCGAGCTGCTTCAAAAATTTGAAAAGGGAAGCCTCAATGTCCCTTCACTAATGGAACTAGGTTTTGCTTCACTTTATGGATATTGGCAGGCTGAGTAGCAGTAATACGTTGAGAGGAAAGCTTATTTATGAAGGAATCTTCAAAATAATCTCCGTAGTATTCCTCACAGCATGACCAGTGATGACTGATTACTTACACTGATTTATCATGACATTATTTTGGGGCTTTAAATGAAACAGAGCTGAAATCCTTTACTCTCAGAGATTTAAAACAAAAAATAGTGGTTGAGGCAGTGGAAGAAGCATTGAATACTGGCTCATGCATGTGCACCGTTGGTGACAGCATGCAACGTGAGCAGGAAAACCTATGGAAATCAGTGGAAAGAAGGAAACCACACATTAACAAACAGCCAGCAGGAATTGGAATTTGGCTGGATTCAGAGAAAGAGAAGCACAATAATGAATAATTGCGCAAAAGCACAATGCAGATTAAATTAATCACTCAAATAATAACAAGATAAAATAGAATGAAAGTTATAGATGATGAATCAATGTACAAAAACTGTTAAATACACACTATAATTACAAGTTATGATGTCTAGAAATACACCTGGCAATTATTGGACATTAAAAATATAGAATCTTACTGAATTGATTTTGTCACTTGTGTGGTTACTGTTATATAGAGAGATTCCTAAGCAGTTGTTAAGGTTCAATTACATTCCATCAATAAATGGAAACAAATCTATCTTTGGGTATGGAACAAATAGTTTTAAATAAATCCACCGCATCATGAGCTGTGCATGTACAAAACACTTCATATCCATTAAATTATCTTCGAAGTGTGGTCATTGCTTTTGTTTACATCTAGTTATCGTCATCAGAGAAAGTGAAGCAGTAAGCAAGCAGATCAAGTGAATATAAAACAAAAATCAGGAGTAAACAAGAGGCCATTCAGTCCAGTGTCGTTAATCTCTTTTGTTAGTAACACATGTACTTGTAAAACATGGAGAGTGATTTTTTGAGGGCTGGCCCCAATATTTTCAGAAATACTATGCGCAGGCAAACAAATGACCAAAAGGATAAAATTACTCGCCTGATGCAGAATCTTGACTGCAAGAACCTACACTGGATTTGGGAAAAAAAAAGTCCTGATCATTTTCCATTAATTAAAATGAATGGATGCCAAAATTAAAAAGCAGATGTCTGAATTTCTAGACCAAGTGACAGTAGACACAAGACTGTCAGAATCACTATCCCAACTCCAGTGAAACTGATTGCAATTTCTGGAGTTAGTACCTACTCAGAGCAACACGGATATTCAAGAGTGTCTCTTGGCGGTTTGTTGTGTCCTTAAGATAGTTTGCTGGCCCCCAATGCTCTGACCCCCATTATATCCCTCAGGATGCGAAATAATTAGTATGTCATCAAAAACTTCCACTTTTACACTTTAATTTCAGTGTTAAATACTGTTGAACAGGCTTCACTCAACCTTGTTGAATGAGCTCCACTTTTTAAATGTTGTATTTAATATTACAATTAAGGCTAAACATCAGCACTGGTCCTGTAAAAATATTATATTTCTGGAACATCAAAAATCTTGATAAGATACTAATTTACATTTTCAATTTTTTATTATTTTGGCTTCTGTATTTATCAAATCACAATATTTTGCTATCTGAATATTTATACTTAAAAGTGAAGCATAATTTGTGCCTTTAGCTTTATAGTTTTTTCTGTCTATGAGAATACTTCAATGTGACTGGCTGCTAACCTTGCTCAAATGACTGGAAATCTACAGTGGGTCAGGCAGCATTGAGCAGGAGAATCGACGTTTCATCATCATTCCTGATGAAGGGCTTATGCCCAAAATGTCGATTTTCCTGCTCTTCGGATGCTGCCTGACCTGCTGTGCTTTTCCAGCACCACACTTTTCGACTCTGATCGCCATCATCTGCAGTCCTCACTTTCTCCTAGTGACTAGAAATCTACTTGACTTGGCACTGAAATTAAAATGCTGCTTGGAAAGGACAAGTCCACATCACAAACATCACTAGCTCTTTGTGGCCAATATTTCTTCAAGGTCTTCAAAGTATCTCTTCTTTGAGATACTTTGCTGGTAGGTGAACTTCCCCATCTGGAGTTTGGTTCCATAAAACCCATCGCAATTTGTATTTTAAAATTTCGCTGTTTAGATCGATATGTAACTTCAAAGAGCAATACTTTCATTGCTTTTGTCTCTCCTATTTATAGGGTGTAGTTGTTTTCTGCTTTTAGCTTATTCCTCCAAGTGAAAATAAATGTCCTCTGCTGATGCCAAACAGAAAAATTCAAACTGAGGGCAGGTGACATTTTAATGTAGCTGCTGTCAGTGGGCTGTGCTTGAAGAGGGGATAGTTTGGGTATAGCCAAATACACTTCACAAATGACAGTTACCTAGGTGACAAAGGAGATAGAGAATAAGACAAAACAGAAAAGAGGTAATTACTTTGTTTTGTTCAGTGGAGCCTGGTTACAGACAAAGTCCTCCAACTGAGCAGTCAATGAAAATTATATTGTCAGAAATTTAAGCCAGTAGAAGCACATCAAAACAAAGCACATTAATGAACCAGCACAAGGAGAGGTGAATGGAGTAAGCACCTTATTTAAAGGTACTCGGTCAGACATCTGATCAAAAGTGAAATCAGGCAAGGTGTGGACTCCATGCAACTGGCAAAGGGACTCAGACCACAGATAATCTTTCTACTGTTTAACCATTTTAATGACACAGGCATGCAGCTAGTGCTACCCAATAACTGCAAGCATTGTGGAGGTGAGGAGGAAGAGGGAGTTTCACTGCCAGCTATCAGGCATATATGGAAGTGTCAATCACAGTGCACATGGAGGCCAACCAGCCCATCGCGGTCTTGAGAGTCCTCTGCTAGAGGAACAATCCTCTGACCTTTCTCTGCAACTCTGCAGTTTAATTTCTTTACACGTGTTTATCCAATTCCATTTTAAAAGCTGAGATTGAATCTGCCTCCACCACTCGCTGAAACAGCATCCCAGATCCGAAACATTCACGGTATGAAAATGTTTTTGTCATGTTACTGTTGATTCTTTTACCGTTTATTTTACATTAGTATATTCTGGTTCTTGATCCTTCTGTCCTTGTGAACATCTTTTAATCTATCTATTCTGACCAGTTCCCTACAATGTCGAATACTGCTATCAAATATCCTTAGTTAAAAATCACACAACACCAGGTTATAGTCCAACAGGTTTAATTGGAAGCACACTAGCTTTCAGAGTGACGCTCCTTCATCAGGTGGTAGTGGAGGGCTCAGTCGTAACACAGAATTTATAGCAAAAATTTACAGTGTGATGTAACTGAAATTATACATTGAAAAACTGATTGTCTGTTAAGCCTTTCATCCGTTAGAATACAGTGATAGTTTCACTTCTTTTCATGTGTAAATCACAAAACCTTTTTTTAAAAGTTGCATTCTCGGGTTATCCTCTCAACTATCTCATCTCTGAGACAAGTAAGTGCAGATTTTCCAGTGTCCAATATCTGTGTAACTGAAGCCTTTCACCCTGGAACTATTCTCATAAATCATTTCTGCACCCTTCCTGAAAGCCTACCCTTTCTAAAGTGTGCTACCCAGAATTGGATGTGGAGCACTAGTTAAGGTCGAAACAGTGATATATTTTATTACTTTACATTATTTTGTTTTCAGATAGATCTTAACATTCCAGCTTTTGCATTCCATGCTTTGCATTAAAGCTTAGGATTCTACGATCCCTTTTACCTGTTTGATCACATTCTCAATAGGTCCTACACGTCCACTGATCTATGTACATATACTCCCACATCTCTATTTCTATGTCCACTTTTGAATTGTACCTTTTAGACAATATTACCCAATCTTGTTCGTCCCCTAAAAATGGATCACTTTATTTTTCTTTGCATTAAATTTAATCTGCCACATATCTGTCCATTTTGTTGATATACATCCTCTTAAACTCTGTCGCAATCATAGAGTCACAGAGGTGTAAAGCATGGAAACACACCCTTCAGTCCAACTTGGCCATGCTGACCAGATATCCTAAATTAATCCAGTCCCATTTGTCACCATTTGGCCCATATATCGCTAAACCCTTTCTATTCATTTACCCATCCAGATGCCTTTTAAATGTTGCAACTGTACTAGCCTCCACCACTTCCTCTGGCAGCTCATTCTATACATGTACCATCCCCTGTGTAAAAAAGTTGCCTCTTAGGTCCCTTTTAAATGTTTCCTCTCTCACCTACACATTATTATAGATCACAATACTGGCAAGGATCGTTTCATAGGACACAATTTCAAAATTTACATAAGTCTAGATATCTAAATATCAAGAAAAACAGTGGCTACAGTGCCATGCCCTTTGGGAAAGTCACAGTATACCTTTGTCCAAACTCAAAAACTAATGTTCATCACTGCTCTCTGTCCTGTCACTCAGTCTACCTTTTATCTATACTGCTACTGTGTCTTTTATTCAATAGGCTTCAGCTTTACTGGTAAGTCTATTACATGGTATTTGATCAAATATCTATTGCAATCCATATATATCACATCAATATATTAATGCCATAAACACTCACTTCTTCAAAAAACTTAAGTTAGTTACACATGATTTACCCTTAGCAAATCTGTACAGGCTTTCCTAAATTAATTTACATTTGTCCAAGTGAATGTCAATTTTGTCCCACTTATTTTTTTCTAAAACATTTTCCACAAAGAGAATTAAATTGAACAACCTGTTTTGGAGGTTATCCTTGAGTCTTTTTTTGAATGATAGTTCTTTTAAAACTGCTCCATTTTCCAGCACTGTCTCAAAGAAGGATTATAAAGTTACAGCTAGCTTCTTCATTACTTCCTTTCATTATCCTTCAATGTGCTATCTAGTCTTGGCAGCTTGCCAGCTTCAAATGCAGCCTCCTCTGCCACCCCCCCCCATTTAATATCTCCATTTAGTCTGTCCAATGTATCCAATGCCTTCTCTTTAGAAGCATCGTCTTTCCTGATAAAAGATGGATGCCAGGTACCTCAGCCACATCCTGTGTCTCCACGTATAAATCTTCATCTGTATGTTCCCAATCCTGCCTCTTAATATCCTTATATTATTTATAGACCTTTAAAAGTCTTCTTGGATTTTTTAAAATGTTAATTGACAGTATTTTTCTCATACTCTTATTCCCTTTTTATTTCCACTATCATTTCATTATTCTCAGCCTGGGTCTTCCTTGTTCAGTCAACTGGACTTCCCTCGTAAGCACGTTTTGTCAGTTGTATCTTACTCTTTGTCACAGTTTTTCACCCAAGTAGCTCTCACTTGTGAAAACATGGGTAACATTCTTCCAGTCAGAAATATATTTGTAAGTTTAACCTACCACATTGGGACCTAAGTAGCACACAGGAAGCAGTTAAAAGGCAGTATATAGGCAAATTTCCTTATTATTTCACAAGGTCTTTCTGAGGTTACAATTGAATATTTCTTTAATAGATTTTTAAACAGACTGAAGTCCATCTACTTTGACAATGTGTTCTACATTAAAACTGCAAGTATCTGTTTACCTCTTAAAGCAGAACAAGATTAATATTGATTCATTGGTCAAAGATCCATTAACGCATAGAGAGAATTCAAAGATAGTAAATAAGGATGATTCTGGGAGAAATATATGATGTAAAGAGAGTCTCATACAAATTAACTTGTTTTAGTCATAAAAACACATTATTAGAAGCTGTGATGGAGGCATTTAAAAGCATGAGGGACTATCAACAGAAACTAATGGATAATGTGTTGCTTGCTACTTAGCTTTGAAAGTAATTGACTGAAAAGTAACTACAGAACGACGATACATTAGTTTTTACTTACTGGAAACTTCAGTAAACAGAGTGGCCAGGAATTTTCACAGGAATGTGTCAGCATTTGTCATCACTATCCTTCTAAATTTGATCCAAATTGAAGAGTTGATGTGAGTGCAGAGTAACAGAAATTCTGAGATTGCAGTTGGCTGTTTTCTGCTCTATCACAGGCTATGCTTGGACAGTGGCAGCAATTAGTCAAGTCAATTGATCTGTCATGAACTTCTCATTTTATAATAACAGTTAGCAACCCCATAAAAGGTTAAGACTCGGTCAGTGAGGTGTAACTGCTTTTTCAAATAGCAACAGTAGTAATGACTATCGGTGAATAACCAATCTGAAAAGAAATAGTGGAATGTTGATAAACATTTGCTTGATCTTATTCATTCTATTTATTATTGTCAGGAAAGAGATGGTAGCATGGGCTTTCTCACCTCTCACTTGACTGAAATTTTAAACATGTTTTAACACTCAGAGTGCTGTAATTGCAGAGAACAGGCAGATAGGTTTTCTCACTTTTTTCTTGAAAGGACATTTAATACTAAAACATTGATTCCTGATGAAGGGCTAATTTCCGAAATATCGACTCTCCTGCTTCTTGGATGCTGCCTGACTGGCTGTGCTTTTCCAGCGTCACACTGACTCTGATCTCCAGCATCTGCAGTCCTCACTTTCTCCCACTTACACTTAGGCACACACTCACAAAATGAGGATTACCGAAGAGGTAGCATGCACATAGTATTAAAATTCAAAAGAAATGATTGTCACGTTTGCTTCTCCTCAAACAAAGTCTAGAAACATTGCAGATTTGCTGTTGTCTTTTGGTCCACTGAAGAAAAAGAGGTTGCATGTTTAGGAAGTTGAATTTACTGTGTTTTATCGCTTAGGTTAGCAAGTTTATCTTGCTTCACTCCAGCTGAGGGGAAGTTAAACAATTATAGTGAAAACCTGGCTTGAACAGATAAAGCAAGGCCTCTACACTCTCTACATTCAAATAGATCAAAGGTCAATCCTGTTCCTCTGTAGGTCTGGATCTTTCTCTCCATCTTCTGCTTCAAATATAGAGGAACCTCAAATACCCAAAAGACATGATCGGGAAGTATTTCATTCGGCTAACTGAATGCCAAATAATCAAATACTGGATAACATAGTTAGCCAAGCATCGGGAACTTGCGATCTTGATCAAATAATCTGAAATTTGGTTGACCGAATGCCAGATAATCGAAGGTCATCTGTAGATGACTCATGGAGCGTGTCTTATCAGAAATAAAAACTTGTTTTCTGTTTTATAAGTGTGCAACCATAGTGTTCATTTTTTTCCATTATCTTCACAATGGTATCTGATGACTTTGTTAAACAATTCCAATATGTCCGAAATTCATTCACTCATATTCTGATGGCATAGGGCTTTATTTCAAACTTATTGTCAGGAACCTGAAGCCGAAAGGTGTGCAGTGAAGTATTGTGAGATTTGTTTTATTGTTTGCATGTACAGCCATTAACCACAAGAAAAGTTTGTTGAGAACGAGTTCTCTCAGGGATGTCCTGAAAGTTCATTTATATTTTAATGCTTTATCCAGAAATAAAACAAAGCTCCACAGCTTTCTGTAGTTCTTTATGTATTGACAGGAATAAAAGAGGTATTGTGACATTTCAACTCCATTTGTTTCAGAAATATAGTTTGCATTCTCCATTTTGTTTTCTGAGAAAGAGTTCATTTTGATGTTATACACAAGAAATCCATGAATTTGTTTTGCATAAATCTGACAATGTTCAGATCGCCTTAAATATGATAGTTCAATCATTTCTACTGTGAGGATACAATAATGAACATGTATTTTCCTTGCCCAAGATATTTGGTCACTTTTCTCAATGTGTCATCAAGAATACTTCCTTACCTCCCCAGTAGCAATGTAAAATTGACACTTTTGAGCATATAATTTAGGTTTCTGAAGTCTTCTGAGTCCACAAAAGAAAGCAATTTAAAAAAAAATTCCAATGTGATTCCAATTGAAGAAGCATCCAGCCCCCTTTTGGAGCCCCCTCCACAATTCAATAAGATTATGGCTGATTTAATACTGTAACACCACAGTATTGCACTCTGTATTCCATGTCTCTTTAAATGTATGGACATCTGTCAATTTCAGTTTTGAACATTCTCAATGATTGAGTCTTTACTCACCTTTGGAACAGGGAATTCCAATATTCACCAATCTGTGAGTGAAGGAATTCCTCTTCATCCCCATCTTAAATGACATGCCCTCTATTTGTAGAATGTGTGTGTGCTCATTCTATGCCCAGCAGAGAAAACATCCATCCTGCATCTACCCAGTTGAGGCCTGTAAGAGTGTTTTTCTTTGTAAAGATATGGCTCCAAATACTCCAATGCACAGAGAGTTAGTTACTGAAGCAGCACAAATGAGAGTTACGTGTCAGGACCATATGGAATCCCTGATGTAGCAGAGTTTGTCAGGAATTGTTGGGGAATTGAAACTTCCTGATGCTCAATCCCCCTACATCTGGAATCCTCCAAGACTGCTCTTTAAGTTTAAAAACATTGTAGGATTCTCACTCAGTTAAGCTGAGTTAAGCAGACAACTTTAGTGGATTAAAAATCTACTCTAACTCCTGGGGCAATTTTTAAACTGACAGCCCAAATCACCACTGAATCTCCCCAATACACCTGCTCTAACATCTTACACTCTCACCTGGACTCCTGAAACCAACCCTCTGAACAGGTCACAATCTGACTTCACCAGACCCCTTAGCCTGGCCATGCCAGACATGATAGATGCCACCAGCCTGACCTCCCGCAAACCCCACCAGGCCGGACACCCCCTTCTTGGGCCCGACACCACTCACTCCCCACCAGATCTCCAGGTCCAACATTTGTCCTTATCTGACCCAAACACTCCTCGCTCACCTATCAATCTCAACAGGTCACTCTCTCCCTGACCTTATAGCCCAACCTAACCCCCGCTCTGGATCTGGTACGACTTAAACCCAATCTACCCGAAGCACTCATTCAGTTATCCTGATATTGTTCCCACCCTATCTGCACCCTACCCATCTCACCCACTTGGTATGTTACTGAACACACTTACCTAGAACCCTTGTGGCCTCACCCACCTGTGTCATTCTAATCCCACCCTCAGCTTATACACATTCCCTTTCAGAGCAGCTATCAAAGTGGTTGGCTGTGCTGCTAGACAGTTCAGTCTCAGGACATGGCACACTGACTGTTGAAAATGGGACTGGTCTCTATAAAATTTGTCTTCATTACTAGATTCATGGATTTCTGGACAACGTTTCAACAGGCTGGTTGTGTCCAAAAATCACCGGTGCTAAAGATATTAAATTGTAAATGGGTTGTTTATAATCTGATCAGGAGCAGAATATATACTCTATGATATACAAACTGATCAAAATTAAGAATAGCTAAACACTTATTTTCCATTGTTGTGGTTCTGTTCGCCGAGCTGGGAATTTGTGTTGCAGACGTTTCGTCCCCTGTCTAGGTGACATCCTCAGTGCTTGGGAGCCTCCTGTGAAGCGCTTCTGTGATGTTTCGTCCAGCATTCATCGTGGTTTTATAGTGGCACTATAAATACCAGAGGAAACAGCACAGAAGCGCTTCACAGGAGGTTCCCAAGCACTGAGGATGTCACCTAGACAGGGCACGAAACGTCTGCAACACAAATTCCCAGCTCGGTGAACAGAACCACAACAACGAGCACCCGAGCTACAAATCTTCTCACAAACTTTGAACTTATTTTCTATTTCATCAGAGATTGTCAGATCGAAGTCGCAGTTTGATCTTTGGGAGAAATGCTCTAGAGTCCTTTGTCAGGCAAATTGCACTGTTGAAGTACATCTTCAATATCAAAGTACTTTAGTATTGGCATGTCATAGATGATATTCGTTTGACATCCTGCAGGCATTTCTCTGTCAATCTCATAATAAATCAATCAAACTTCAGTAGGTTTTAAACTGAAGTGGTTCTCTCTGATAATTTTGAAGAGAGGTTAAAGAGATATTTAGTCATTCCAAGTGTACTTTGATGATCCTTTGTGTCAGTAAAAGACATTTTAAACATTGCTTCCACTTCAATGAAACGTGACTAATATTTAAAGATTAGATGGCTCAAATGATTCACTTTTCATTCATTGAGCATCATACCATCCTTGTTCAGGATGGTATGTTCATATTATTTCCACACTTTATTCACAAGCTCATTAGCATTGTTCTTGACAAATTTTATTCCAGTCAGAAGTACTGTTCCAGCTGGTACACATGAGATCTCAGACACAATTTGCAGAACGTTAGAAAGCTTTAAAAAGGATATCAGGGGCATCTTTTTTTTTTACAGAGAGTGGTTCACATATGGATTCAACTGCCAGAGGAAGTCATGGATGCAGGTACAGTTACAACATTGAAAGAACATTTGGATAAGTACATAAAATAGGAAAAGTTTGGAAGGGTATGGGCTAAATGCAGGCTAATGGGACTAATTTAGTTTGGGAACATGGTTGGTGTGGTCTTGTTAGATCAAAGGATCTATTTCCATGCTGTATGACTCTATGACCTAAATTTTCATTTCTTTGGATGACATCATAGTTATTTGTTAGCGCATCTTGTTTTGTGAATTTTGAAGCAATTTCTGCCATTGTACATTCTCATGGTTTGCAGTTATAAGCTGTCTGTATTGTAGGATCCCAATACCTAGAGATTTCATTTGAAAGCCAGTATCACACTGATACCTCATTTCCTCCCATTAGTTCACTTCCAGGTGGAGCAGTGCAGGATACATACTTCATTCAATTTAATATACTGTATTCACTGTTTACAATGCAGTCTCCTCTCAAGTGGGGAGAGCAAATGCAGAGCAAGTCACAAGTTTATGAAATACCTTTGTTCAGTCTAGAAGTATGACTTTGAGTTTCCATTGGCTAATGATTTTAACATTGGAACAAATTATTGCAGGTGTTGGAATCTGTACTGAAAACAAAAAAAGATTGGGAATCACACAGCGGTTCAGGCAGCACACGTAGAGAGAGAGAAAACTAATGTTTCGATTCTAGATGACTTTTCATCAGAGCTGCCGTGATCACCTACTTTGGTCCATTTTGATTTTTGTACACTCAGCGCACTGTAGCATTCCAATAAAGCATAAACACAAGTTCAGGAACAGCATCACAGGCTTCCATCAGGCATTTGAAAGCCTTTCGGACTCAGAGTTCAACAATTTTAAATCATAACCTCAGCTCCCCAATTGTGTTTCCTTTTCTTGATTGAATTGGTCTTAATCTTGTTTTCTCAATTATTATATCATTCACACTTCCTTGGAATCTATCTTTTGCTTTAGTTCTTTTGTTTTGTTATTTGTCCCATTAAAATTATCTTTGGCTCTGACCTATCAACTCTTTTGGGCTTTACTCTCTCTCGACCTTTCCCCTCTCATCGACCTTCCATTTGTCATTTGTCAACCCTCCTCTACAAAGCCATCTTGAACATCTCGGATTTTGGGGAATGGTTATGACCTGAACATTGACTATGTTTTTCTCATCACATATGTTCACATGTTGAGTATTTTTCGTTTTTGAACATATTTCCATTTTCCACTGTATTTTGCCTTTATACTTCATTACTTTCTAGAAAGTGAGTTGTAAACTGTTGGCATTATAAAGCTCACTCCTATTTGAATAATCAGATGTTTGTTTTATGCAGAATGTTAACATTCTGATGGACAGAATGATTTTTAAAAAAAATTTGCTGTTTGAGAAAGTTAATAGTAATTTGTTCACATATTGCTCTTCTTCAAGAAGGAATATTATCTTCATCTGATTGACAATTAGCTTCATTTACTTCACATAGTGGCTATCTTACTTTGTAAGGATTCTGAATGTTGGATATCTAAATAAGAAATGGTTACAATCTCTATATGCACTACACATCTGACATCAAGCAAGTTAGCTTGACCATTTGTTAAGAAAAAAAGACATCTGTTGACTTCATTAGAATTTTTAGTGCAAAATTGTTTTGCCTTGCAAAAAAGTCTCAAAAGTTATCTTCTCTTCAAGTATATTGAATATTAAATACTTTTAATGCTTCCTTGCAAACAGAAGTAACTAGTATCATGGCTCTGATATCTTTTGATTTCATAATAAGCTGTAAGCAATCTTGAAGATGGTTCACATTTCTATAAAGATTTGCCAATTTCTGTTTAGATTACATGCCATCACCAGTTTGCCAAGAACACTGTACTTTAAATAAGTGATTTGCTGATCTTAAGAGTATGACTGGTGTTTTACATCTTCATTTCTAATTATAAAGTGAACTAAACAAACACCACAGGATCAGAATTTCAACAGATCAAGGTAGATAGCTCAAAGTATGCAGTGAATGTTAATCTCTTCAACAAAGAAGAATAAGGTGAAGAGCAATTAAAATGACATTTCATCTTCTTTGAATTTTACTGAAGTTACTTTGAATTTAACTAAACACTGATAGAAGGAAGCAATAATATTATAAATTTATGCAAGTTGAGTTTTGTTACATTAACATGACTCAACTGCATTTTAATCCAACCATAGCATGAGGCCACTTTCACTTTCTAACAGGTAACCACACATCTACAGCTGTTTGGGAGAGGAGAGGCAGAATGGCCAAAGAGAATCAAGGTAAGGTGAACGGTTTCTTACTTGGTGTCAAAAACAAGATACCTGCTTGCTGACAAACTTTCTTTTGGTGTTTTGGTGTTGCCCTTTCATCTTCAACCACATGAACACCCATTCCACCCAGAAGTTGACTGATTAGATTACTTACAGTGTGGAAACAGGCCCTTCGGCCCAACAAGAGCAACACCCACCCTCCGAAGAGCAACCCACCCAGACACATTCCCCTACATTTACCCCTTCCCCTAACACTACGGGCAATTTTTAGCGTGGTCAATTCATCTAACCTGCACATCTTTGGACTGTGGGAGGAAACCAGAGCACCTGGAGGAAACCCACGCAGACACGGGCAGAATGTGCAAACTCCACACAGGTCGTTGCCCAAGGTGGGAAGTGAACCTGGGTCTCTGGCACTGTGAGGCAGCAGTGTTAACCACTGTGCCACCGTACCACCTGTATTGCCAGCCGACTGTTGCATTCTGGCTGCTTCAGGCATCACAAGTGCACAATGGAGCTCTCGCAATTAAAATACTCAATCCCCTCATATACAGACTGTATTCTATATTTATCCTGCTCCCCTACTTACATCCAAAATCCAGTGGCATTTCTAAATCAACTCCCACATATTGTTGAAGGAAGCTCCTTCCTAATAACTTAAAATTTTCTTTTTTTTTATCAATGTCTGCTTTTAAAGCATTCTGGCAGAGTCAGAGTGTGCTCTTGCCATTTCAGTGAAATGCTGTATTTGTTCACAAGTCATCTGTTTTCACAAACTATTTTCAAAGATAGCGGGCAACTGGCATATTTCACATATTTTAGAGTCAGAGGAAATTCAGGTCAGGAATGAACAGCTTTTGAACATGGAAGCAATTAAGGGATATGGAGTTAAAGTGCAGAAAGGTCAACTTATAGAGTGACAGAGTCATAGACCTCTCCAGCATGGAAACAGATCCTTTGGGCCAACTCAACCATGCCATCTCAAAATCCTAATTCAATCTAGTTCCTTTTGCCAGCATTTGGCTCATATCTCTCTAAACCCTTCCTATTCACATACCTATCTAGATGCCTTTTAAATGTTGCAACTGTACCAGCCTCTACCACTTCCTCTGGCAGCTCATTCAATACATGCACCACCCTCTGTGTGAAAAGGTTGTCCTTTAGGTCACTTTTAAATCTTTCCCTCTCACCTTAAACCTAATCCCTCTAGTTTTGGACTCCCCCCCCACCCTGGGAAAAGACCTTAGTTATTTATCTGATCCATGCGACCCATGATTTTATAACTCTCTATAAAGGTCACCCCTTAGCCTCCAAAACTCCAGGGAAAATAGCCCCCAGTCTATCTCAAACCCTCCAACCCTGGCAATATCCTTGTAAACCTTTTCTGAACCCTTTCAAGTTTCACAACATCCTTCCGATAGGAGGGAGACTAGAATTGCACACAGTAGTGCAAAAGAGGTCGACCCAATGTCCTGTACAGCCACAACATGACCTCCCAACTCCTATACTCAATGCTCTGACCAATAAAGGAAAGCATACCAAATTCCTTCTTCACTATCCTACCTACCTAAGACTCCACTTTCAAGGAGCTATGAACCTGCACTCCAAAGTCTCTTTGTTCAGCACGCTCCCAGGACCTGACCATTACGTGTATAAGTTCTGCCCCTATTTGCCTTCCAAAATGCAGTCCCTCACATTTATCTAAATTAAACTCCATCTGCCACCCCTTGGCCCAATGGTCCACCTGATCAAAGTCCCATGTACTCTAAGAGAACCTTCTTGACTGTCCAGTACATCTGCAATTTGGTGTCATCTGCAAACTTACTAACTATACTTCCTGTGTTCACATTCTAAATCATTTAAATAAATGATGAAAAGTAGTGGACCCAGCACTGATCCTTGTGGCACTCCACTGGTTGGTTACTGTCCTCCAGTCTGAAAAACAACCCTCCTCCACCACCCTCTGCCTTCTACCTTTGAGCCAGTTCTGTATCCAAGTGGCTAGTTCTCCCTGTATTCCATGAGATCTAACCTTGCTAATCAGTCACCCATGAAGAACCTTGTCAAATGCCTTTCTGAAGTTCATATAGATCATGTCCACCACTCTGCCCTCATTAATCCTATTCATTACTTATTCAGAAAAAGTTAGTGAGACATGATTTTCCACACATTAAGCCATGTTGACTATCCCTAATCAGTCCTTGCCTTTCAAAATTCATGTAAATCCCTCAGGATTCCCTCCAACAAGTTGCCCACCACCAATGTCAGACTCACCGGTCCATACTTCTCTGGCTTTTCCTTACCACCTTTCTTAAATAGTGACATCATGTTAGTCAACCTCCAGTCATCTGGCACCTCACCTGTGGCTATTGATGACAGTGGGCGGTACGGTGGCACAGTGGTTAGCACTGCTGCCTCACAGCGCCAGAGACCCGGATTCAATTCCCGCCTCAGGCAACATTCTGCCCGTGTCTGCACGGATTTCCTCTGGGTGCTCCGGTTTCCTCCCACAGTCCAAAGATGTGCAGGTTAGGTGAATTGGCCATGCTAAATTACCTGTAGTGGTAGGTGAAGGGGTAAATGTAGGGGAATGGGTCTGGGTAGGTCCCCCTTCATAGGGTCAGTGTGGATTTGTTAGGTCGAAGGCCCTGTTTCCACACTGTAAGTAATCTAATCTAAACTGCTAAATATCTCAGCAAGAGGCCCAGCAATCACTTGCCTAGCTTCCCACAGAGTTCGAGGGTACACCTGATAAGGTCCTGGGATTTTATCCACCTTTACACATTTTAAAACATCCAGCATCTCCTCCTCTGTAATATGGACATTTTTCAAGATCTCTCTATTTACTTCCCCAAGTTCTGTAGCTTCCATATCCTTCCCTACAGTAAGCACTGATGCAAAATGCTCATTTCGTACCTCCCCATCTCCTGCAGTTCCACAAAGGCAGCCTTGCTGATATTTAAGGGGCCCAATCTCTCCCTAGTTACTCTTTTGTCCTTAATGTATTTGGGGAATCCCTTTGGCTTCTCCTTAACCTTATTTGCCAAAGCTATCTCATGTCCCCTTTTTGTCCTCCTCACTTCCCTCTTAAGTATACTTCTACTGCCTTTATACTCCTCTAGGGATTCACTCGATTCCTGCTGTCTATACCTGAAGTATACTTCCTTCTTTTCCTTGACCAAAGCCTCAATTTCTCTCATTATCCAGTATTCCCTACATCTACTAGCCTTGCCCTTCACTCGAATAGAAACATATTGTCTCTGGACTCTCATTATCTCATTTTTGAACGCTTCGCATTTTCTTGCCATCCCTTTCCTACAAATATCCATCTCAATAAACTTATGAAAATTCCTGCCTAATACCATCAAAATTGGCTTTCCTCCAACTTAGAACCTCAACTTTTAGATTTGGTCTATCCTTTTCCATCATTATTTTAAAACAATTAGAATTATGGTTGCTGACCCTAAAGTGCTCCCCCACTGACACCTCAGTCACCTGCCCGGCCTTATTTCTCAACAGTAGGTCACGTTTTGCTCATTCTCTGCATCACAAAGTTTTCTTGCATACACTTAACAAATTTCTCTCCATGCAAGCCCTTAACACTATGTAGATGGAGTTTAATTTAGATAAACGCAAAGTGCTGCATTTTGGGAAAGCAAATCTTAGCAGGACTTATACACTTAATGGTAAAGTCCTAGGGAGTGTTGCTGAATAACGGGACCTTGGAGTACAGGTTCATAGCTCCTTGAAAGTGGATTCACAGGTAGATAGGCTAGTGAAGAAAGGACTTGGTATGCTTTCCTTTATTGATCAGAGTATGGAGTATAAGAGTTTGGGAGGTCATGTTGCAGCTGTACAGGACATTGGTTAGGCCACTGTTGGAATATTACGTGCAATCCTGGTCTCCTTCCTATTGGAAAGATGTTGTGAAACTTGAAAGGGTTCAGAAAAGATTTACAAGGATGTTGCCAGGGTTGGAGGATTTGAGCGATAGGGAGAGGCTGAACAGGATAGGGCTGTTTACCTTGGTGCATCGGAGGCTGAGGGGTGACCTTATAGAGGTTCACAAAATTATGAAGGGCATGGATAGGGTAAATCGGCAAAATCTTTTCCCGAGGGTTGGGGAGTCCAGAACTAGAAGGCATAGGTTTATGAGAAATCTAAGGGGCAACTTTTTCACACAGAGGATGGTACGTGTATGGAATGAGCTGCCAGAGGAAGTGGTGGAGGCTGGTACAATTGCAACATTTAAGAGGCATTTGGATGGATATATGAATAGGAAGGCTTTGGAGGGATACGTGTCAGGTGCTGGCAGGTGGGACTAGATTGGGTTGGGATATCTGGTCAGCATGGATGAGTTGGACCGAAGGGTCTATTTCCATGCTGTACATCTCTATGACTCTCTGGTAGTCCCAGTTTATGTTTGGAAAGTTAAAATCCCCTACCAATTAATTCTATTATTCCTACAGACAACTGAGATCTCCTTGCAAATTTGTTTCTCAATTTCCCGCTAACTACTGGGAGCCTATAGTACAATCCCAATAAGATGATTATCCCTTTCTTATTTCTCAGTTCCACCTAACTAACTTCCCTGGATGTATTTCTGGGAATATCCCCTCTAAGTACAGCCGTAATATTATTCCTAATCAAAAACACCACTCCCCATTCTCTCTTCCCTCCCTTTCGATCCTTCTTGTAGCATTTGTATCCTGGAACATTAAGCTGCCAGTCCTGTCCATCCCTGAGCCATGTTTCTGTAATTACTATGATATCCTAATCCCATGTTCCCAACCATGCCCTGAGTTCATCTGCCTTCCCTGTCAGGACTCTTGCATTGAAATAAATGCAGTTTAATTCATAAGTCCTACCTCATTCTCTGCTTTGTTCCTGTCTCCCTGACTATTTGACTCACTCCTTTTCACAACTGTACCAGTCTCAGACTGATCTCTTTTCTCACTATTTCCCTGAGTCCCATCTCCCATTTAACTAGTTTGAATCCTCCTGAGCAGCTCTAGCAAATCTCACCACCAGTATATTTGACTCCTTCCAATTCAGGTCACTTCTACCCCGAAAGAGATACCAATAATCCAAAAATGTGACTCCTTCTCTACACCAGCCCCTCAGCCACACATTCATCTGCTCTATCCTCCTATTCCTAACATCACTTGTTCGCAGCACTGGGAGTAATCCAGATATTACTAGCTTTGAGGATCTCCTTTTTAAATTCCTACCTAATTTCCTATGTTCTCTCCTCAGAACTTCATTCTTTTCCCTTCCTATGTCATTAGCTCCAAAGTGTACAACAGGGCAACATTGGTGGCTCAGTGGTTAGCACTGCTACCTCTCCGCACCAGGTACCCGGGTTCGATTCCCGCCTCGAGAAATTGTCTGTGTGGAGTTTGCACATCTTCCCAGTGTCTGCATGGGCTTCCTCCGGGTGCTCCAATTTCCTCCCACAACCTAAAGATGTGCAGGTCAGCTGAATTGGTCATACTAAATTGCCCATTGTGTTACGGTGCATTAGTCAGGGGTAAATATAAGATAGGGGAGTGGGTCTGGGTGGGTGCTCTTCAGAAGATCGGTGTGAACATGTTGGGCCAAATGGCCTGTTTCCATAGTGTAGGGAATCTAATCTAATCTTTACAATAATCTGTGAGAGACTTCCTGATATTCCCTCTCCCCTTTGAGAATATACTACACTCTCTGAGATATCCTTGATCCTGGCACCACACCATCCTGATTTCTCACTGTCGGCTGCAGAAACATCTGTCAGTGCCTCTGATTAGGGAGGTACTTGGAATCGATCACTTGGAACCCCATTGTTACATTAGAGCCAGTCCCTGTACCAGAAACCTGGCTGTCAGTGCAACATTCCCTGAGAGTTCATCACCCCCTACATTTTCCAAAACAGCATACTTGTTTGAGATGGGGTTACCCACAAGAAACTCCCACACTACCTCCCTCTCTTACCTTTCCTGGAGGTAAGCCATGCATCTGACTGTATCTGTTGCTTTTTTAACTTCCTGCAACTTTGTGATTGAAAATCAATTATAATCTAATTGAAAACTAGAGCAGGCAAGATGGGCCAAATGCCTATTCTTCACACACTTATGGTTCATGAGAATAAAGAAAGGATTGTCTAAACCTAATATGAATATAACATACCCATGATTAAAACAGACATGGATACAAAAGAAGCAATAATCATGTGCGATGAAAAATTAGGAAACTAAGAAAGGAAATCTTTGCTGAAGAAGCTGACTTAATGCTTAGAAAAGATTTACAAGGATGTTGCCAGGGTTGGAGGATTTGAGCTAAAGGGAGAGGCTGAACAGGCTGGGGCTGTTTTCCCTGGAGCGCGGTGGTGAGGAGTGACCTTATAGAGGTTTACAAAATTATGAGGGGCATGGATAGAATAAATTGGCAAAATCTTTTCCCTGGGGTGAGGGAGTCCAGAACTAGAGGGCATAGGTTAGGGTGTGAGGGAAAAGATATAAAAGAGACCTAAGGGGCAAAGTTTTCACGCAGAGGGTGCTATGTGTATGGAATGAGCTGCCAGAGGACGCGGTGGAGGCTGGTACAATTGCAACACTTAAAAGGCATTTGGATGGTATATGAGTAGGAAGAGTTTAGAAGGATATGGGCCGGGTGCTGGCAGGTGGGACTAGATTGGGTTGGGATATCTGGACGGCATGGATGGGTTGGACCGAAGTATCCATTTTCATGCTGTACATCTCTATGACTCTATGACTGGTTCATTGAGAACAATGCAATGGATTGTAAATCGCCAAGGAAAGTGCAGACACATATCAATAATACTTTTTGGATCTTGGCGATCTTGTTTTGCCAGGATAAAAACTGACAAGTGCTGGAGAAACTCAGCATGTCTGACACCATCTATGGAGACAGAGTGAACATCCTGAGTTTTCTGAAAAAGCCTCTTTTCTCCAAAGATGCTGATGTTTTTCTAGTATTTTCTATATTGGTTTCAGATTTTCAGCAGCTGCGGTATTTTGCTCAGGAGTGTTTTGCTGGAAGTGTGGATGGAATGTGGTTCATCAAAATAAATGATGTTCTTGTGAGCCTGGATTAGTGTTGTCAAATTTGCTTAGTCTTGGAGTCAAGTAACAAAAATGGTAAGGCTTTTACTGTGGTCTGTGTCTGTTACCTGTCTCATGAGATTAAGGGGCTTAAATTTCCTCTTTCAGATATTTTAGCACCCTTCAAATGTCAGATCATTTCAATTACCTCTCATCATTTTCATGAAAAACAAATTTGATTAAGGCAATGCCAAGAATTGTGACTCTGTGGTTTGAGACCTTGCTAGCAACCATATTGACATTAAAAATAAACCGCAAAGACTTTGGGTGGTATTTCTTCTTGGGATGCAGTTGACAACTTTGGCATAAATGTAAGCTGGAGTTGCACGAGTTTTCCAAAATGAAGTGTTTTTGTTTGTTACATTCATTTGCTTAGTTGCAACTGCAAACCCTCCAAGAAGTACTAACGTTCAAAGTATAATAGAGTAGAACGGCTTTTCACCTTTCCATTTAAAAATATTAATCAATGCGTACAACGGAGCTTAAACAAACAAAACCAGAAATTGTTGGAGAAACTTAGCAGGTCTGGCAGCACCTGTGGGGATAAAAACAGTTAACGTTTTGAGTCCAGTCACCCTTCTGCAGAACTAAGTTTAAGATCAGCATCCATGGTGTTCACAGACCTACCACGCTTGAATTTTACGGCTCTATCATTGAAAGGCTATTCTATAAACACTAGAATCATAGAATTTTACAGTACAGAAGGAGGGCATTCGACCTATCGAGTGTTATGGAGCAGACCAAGCCCCCTTCAAATAGATCAAGGAGATAGCCTAGATCCTTATTTTTAAAGAGAAGGGGCTGTGTTCTAGTTGTAATTTGATTGGTGACAATACTCGGCTTTAAGCAAAACACACTTTATTCTTACTCTGCAGTTAAAATACAAACTAAAAAAAAGGTATAAGTTTTCCAATAGAGTTAAAATTAAGAGAATAGTAGGTTATTTAAGTACTAAGCAACTGTTCCAATATAGTATCACCCCATAAACACACCCATAGCAAAGGCTAATTCAGCAAAATAGATTACCATGCAATGTTTCTTCAGTCCAGGAGGAAAGAATGTCAAGAGAAAACTCAGACAGAGAGAACCCAGGTGTAGCAGGGAGAGATAGATAGCTTCCACAGCCAACATCAAAACCCCAACAAACTATTGAAATCTAAACTAAAGCCCTGGCTCTGTGTTAGTCTGACTCCATCTTCGAATGCTGCTCCCATTGCTCCAACTTTAAAAAAAACACCCAAGGCCTCACAAGCTGTTTGCTTTATTGGCTTGGGCCAGAAAGCCATAATGTTGTCATACATGTCTGTACCAACTCCTGAAAGAGTGACTCAGCTGGTACCATTCTCCAGCTCTATCTCTGTTGTCCTCCAAATATATATCCAGCTCTCTTTCGAAACATCCAATGAAATCTGCATACACCACTCTCTCCAGCCTCTTATTCCGAATCCTAACAGCTCTCAGAGGAAAGAAGTTTCTCATCTCTCTCCCAGCTTTCTTGGTAACAATCTTGAAATAGTGACCCCCTAGCTACTGACATACCAACTGGTGGAAGTAGCAAAACCTCCTTTACATGGTCCAAATTGTTCATAATTTGAACCATGTTCAAAAAAGGTCACCTTTTAAATCTTCTCTGCTCCAAAAAGAATAAGCTCAATCATTTTTACTCTTTCCTTGTATCTAAAGTTCCTCATTCCTGGTATCCTCCTTGCAAATCTCCTTCGGTCTCTTCTCCAGGGCTTTAACATTGTTTCTTAAATAAAGGTGACCAGAACTCATCACAATACTCTTAATGTGGTCTGACCAATGATTTGCAGAGGTGTAGCATCACTTCTTTGCTTTTATAGTCTGTGTCCCTATTTATAAACCCAAGGATCCTATCAGCCTCCTTACCAACTCTTACAAATTGCCTGGCCACCTTCAGAAAAGTGTGCATGTGAATCCGGAGATCTCCCTGCTCCTGTGTTACCTCATTGTTGTACCATTGAGCCTATATTTGTTATTCATGTTTCTTCTGCTATATCTCTGTTTTGATATTCATCTGCCAGGTGTCTGCTCATTCGGCCAACATTGTCAATGTCCCTCTGAAGTCGCTCAGCATCATCCTCACAATTCAAGGTTCTCCCTAGCTTAGTATCATCTACAAATTGAGAGATTTTGCTCTCAACACCTGTCTCCAAACCATTTATATAAATCAGAAAGAGCAGGGGTCCTAATACTGATTCTTGGAGGGGGGCTTCGGTTTCAACTTGGCTCCAGTCTGAGAAAAGCCCATCTATATTTACCCACTGTTTCATATCCTTTAGCCAACTTCTAATCCATGCTGTCAACGACCCATCAATCCCAAACATTTTTAATTTGCTCACCAACCTGCCATGTGGAACCATATCAAAATGCTTTGTAAAAGTCCAAATATACAACATCCATTACACTACCCTCATCCACTGTCTGTGTTACCTCATCAGAGAACGCAATTAAATGTATCAGACATGACCTGCTCTTGATTAAACCATGTTGACTGTCTGGTATTAGATTACTTTTCTTTAAGTGCCTATGTATCTTCTCTTATGGCCTCCATCAGTTTTCCTCCCAGTGATGTCATGCTGATGAATTTGTACTTTCCTGGGTTATTGCCTTTCTTAAACAACAGTGTCACATTTGCAATTCTCCAGGACTAGTCCTGTATTCAGAGAGGTCTGGAAAATCTCTATCAACATCTCCGCAATTTGCTCCCTTACCCTTTCTCCTGCATCTCATCTGGGCCTGGTGACTTCTCCACCTGGAGTACTGCCAGCTTGTTTAGCACCGCTTCTTTATCTGTCACCATATTGTTCAGTTTTCAACACCCACATTTTCACATCAGACAACTGTCACCATTTTCTAATTTGGTAAAGACATAAGTGAAGACAGAATACTTCTGCCTAATTACAGTCAGTGTCAGACTTCTGCTTATTTCTTCTTTTGCTGCCATATTCTTTTTTTCTGCCTATTCTGTGCTCTTTATGCCCAATGAGGAGCAGCTCTGTGGCATCATTACAAAATTTCTTCAGTGTCTCAAAACCCTTACATATCATGGCCATAGCCAAGTTTTGTGGGCAAGGTGAGCTCCCACTATAATATTTGTTAAATCAAAGTTACAAATTGCAAAAACAAAACTTGATTTACACTCACCTTAACTTGTGCTTAAAATAGGGATCTCTTACTCAGGTTTGTCTTGTTTCATATGAATGAATGGAAATCGAAAAATATGTTGTCCTTTTCCAATCTGTTTGCCATAGTCTTAATATGGTTTCAAGTTATTTCCCAATTGAAGGAAGAAAAGTGAGAACCTGTTTAGTGCCTTATAATTTGATGTCAAGCTCAGATAGGTACTGTGTAATGTCATCCATGAATGCCAAGTCTCACAGCTGTCTCAGCTTCACCACAGGTTTCCCATGTGTCTGCATGAAACATTTTCACTTTGTTCCTCATTTCATAAAACCACATCAGCATAGTCCCTTGGCTGTGCCAGCTCACTGAAACTAAATCATTGTGTTCTGATTAAAGACCTTACACTTATTCTATAAACACGCAGCTGTTTAAAGCTCAACTTTTAACAAAATTAGCACTTGATATTGCTGTTGACACTGCATTGTTCAACTGCATGGACTGTGTGCACAGAACCTCTAGATGTGACAGACAATCAACTTACTCAGATTAAGGTTGAGTTGATCCACTTCGTCCTTGACTAGAGCAACTAATCCATTCCAAGATCCAACCATCAGTCATAAGTCCACTTCATTTTTCAAATGATTACTGAAGCATGGGTCCTTTTGAAGTAACCCTCTCAGAAAAGGTCTTCCCCTTTGGTGGTGTCATGCATTGGTGCTAAAGAAAGGGAGTACTCTCAACACTCGAAATCTGCTGAGATTCCACAAGTGCAGATAGTCAGTTGGCCTGTATTTGTTACGTCTGCTGTCCCATCGATAGCCAGAGAAGACAATGGGAAATCAGCTACAGGACTGTTCAGCAACTTTTCATTTCCCAAGCTGTATTATTCATCCAATGTGACATGGTGAGACAATCCCACAACATTCAAAATATTTTTTGGTTGAAGAATATATTTTTGTATTGTTGTAATATATATATCTGTTGGATTCTTCAATACTATTGTTTTGTGTTATAGACTTTAACATAAGCATGACCCCATCAGATGCAACACACTTTTGGAATTGAATTAATTGAGCCTCGCCACCCGCTAATGGCTATCCCTTTGTTGACATGGGTAAAGGGAAGAGAAAACTTTGCTTGATTGTCACTTATAATGTGGTCATCAATTGTTTTTCTGTGATCTCTTCTGTCGATAGCTCAATTTTGCATAAAATAAAAAGAAAGGTGTTATATAGTTACAGGTTTTGGTACTGAAACTTTAATGCTTGGTCCGATGACACTATACTAGAATTGGAGCGACAGCAGATTTACTTTTACAGAAAATTATGAATGGATAGTTTTTCTGAAATAGTTTCACTAAGGCTCTAATTTTTACAGGATTTATTGGTTCTGTACTGATTATCTCCCAGTTAAATGCCCGTGGGAGTGCAATTAATTGGCACAGAGGCAATAGGAGCCATTACGATGGGTAGGAAGTATGAATTGGCTTGGAGAGAGAAGAGCAGTATGATTGATGTGGCCCAGAATGCTTAAAACATAATTGACTACTGAAACATGTCCCAGAGAACTGAGGAGCATCATTTGAAGAGCTCCACTTAGCAAGCAGCTGCCCCAAAGGCCACCTCCCATTGGTTTAGTCTGATATTCATCCCACGTCTGACCCCTCTTCCCTAACAGCCCTGCCAGCAGCTGCAAGAAAGTTCATAGCCACATTTCCAAGGACAAAGTGGTGACTTATTACAGTATTTTACCTCTCACTTACCCAGCAAAGTGAGGAGAGTTCTAGTTGCTCAGGCTACTTACAGTCCATTAAGAGGATATCAACACTGATTTTAATAGACTAACATCATGGGGGATGGGAACATATAAGAAATTAAAATTAGCCTGTTTTCCTCAGGCTCATTAGGTCAAAATTGGGTTTTGTCTGTGATTAACATTTGTTTGAAAATGTGAATTTGTAAAACATTTATTTTATTGTAGGCAATGATATTTAGATAAAGCAATTTTTAATAAAGTGTGTGCTTTTACAATACCAGGCAGTTCAAGGAGCACTTATACTTTAGATACTGATCTGTGAATGACATCTGTGTAGTGAGATGTAATTGAGCAAATTTCAAGTTATATCAGTGACTGCACCTTACACCTAAATTATTCAGAGAGTAGAGTTCTGCTATACCAAATGCGGATCACACTGACCCACCTGTTCCAGTTTCCTATCTATGCATTGAACTGGTGTTATATTTTAGGAAGTCTTGTTTTCTTCTATTGTTTTACATCTCTCACTTTGATGCACCTGAGAATCAGACAATTAAACTGATATCAAACTGACAGCTTTCCTGTCGATGCACGGCCAATATAGGTCAATATTACTTCAGTGATGTGAAAAAAGCTTCAAGGACAAAGACACAGATGCCAATTTCACTGAGTGTACAAATAAATGTTTTTATTTTGTGTGGTAATACAATCTGAGGATTTGCTGCCAATCTCTAAGTTGCCCTTTATGGACACCAGGCCATGTGCCCAACTGTGATGATGCTGTGGCTTTAAGTGTTTATTTTGGAGAGAGATTGTAAGGCAGAGTGCCGACCAGTCCGGGGTAATGTAATGTAAACTGCTTGGGAGGTCTTGGACTTTTTTCCTAATGCAGCCTGAATGTGTGTGGCTAGCTCTCACAGATCTGGATTTTAGGGTTTTGATTTTTCCATGGCATCAGAAGCTGTTGGATTCCCAACAGAGTTGGAAGCTTCAGTAAATGTCCCCCAGCTGCTCCTCCCTTTGAAAATTCTCTTGATGTTTCTTCCTCCTGCATTGGAAAACTGCATGTGAGAATCTGTGCCTAAACTGGTCCTTTTACCAAGGGGTGTGCATTGATGGGATATTAGTACAGTGGAATAGTTAAGTAGCAATAGTTATTGCTATTTGCTTATTTTTTCCAACAGATTTAAGTTATTCTAAGTTCTTTATTTTGTTTGAATTCTAACTATAGTGTTTAAATTAATTGTATTTTTGCTTAACATCAAACAGCTTGACTAGTCACATTGCATATGGAACGCAGCACCTCACACTGGCCTTTACAGTAAGAAAAAGGGTCGAGGCTACTGTTTTAAAATATATTGACGGGGTCTGGTCTGGTCCATTACACAACCCACAGCTTTCCTGTCTTGATGATAAATGAATGGAGCCATCTTTAAATAAAAACACAGAGAATATCTTCAGGGCCCAAACTATTATTTCAATCTTGGACCTGCTTGGAGAATTAGTAGTGGCCTCAGCCAGGCTAAAAACCTGGGAGAAACAACAGCTAGGAACGAAAGGCCCCCAGCAAGGTCCAGAGTACAAAAAAAGAGGGTATATGTCTGATCCACTTACTAATCTATGCTCTTTGTGTTTATTTGCACAGCTGACCATACATGGTAACTTAAAGGGGACAACCTGTACATGGCTTGAGTGGGACATATCCAGTTACCACCACACAGATGGAAAGTTCATTGTCAGCAATACAAGTTTGAATGTTTTGTTCAGTTTCCTTGTGGACAGGACAAAGGATAGTACTGATACTGCCCCACACTCTCACCTAACCCAACTCCACCCAGGAAAAGTATTATTAACTTTGTAAAGTTATATTTTAGCTGAAAAAGTGTGACACTCATTTTTACATTCCAGCAACAGCATCTACTGGGTTAACACCCGTTTACTCATCTGTGAATAACAGATACAGTTCACATTTGACACACTGCAGTATTGTGGTAAAATAGCATGACTAAAACTGCTTGTGCAAGCATGCGAGACAGTATGGAATTGAAGTCACACAGAATTCAAGAGAAAGAGCAGACAGAGAGCAATTGAGATAAATAGAGAATTTGTCTTGGACCTCAATACTAAAGTCCATTCCCTATGAGGGCAAGGTAAGATGGGGAGAGAAAATTATTAAATACTTATAAATATAAAATATGGTCTCAGTTTGACACATGTGGTTGCTGTCTTTTTTTTTTAACAGCAGACAGCAGTATTACCTTGTAAATATCCCACCTCGGAGCAGTGAAATGCTTTACTTATAGATTTAAATTTAGAATCCTGCAGTGAAATTGGGAGCTTGACTTTAGTGTAGCTGTTATCAATAAAAGAAAGAGCTCTATGCTGCAGAAGTGAGTAGCACACTTCTTCTGGACCAGAAAGAGCAGGCAAACTTCCAGTACCCCAGGTCCACAAGGAAGCCTTTGGCCTTGCTTCTCCTGGTCTCTCTCTCCCCCCCCCCCCTCCCCTGTGATTACAAATCCTCCAAAGCCTGACCCTGAAGTCTGTGATCCTTTGACCAATGCTTTGGACTACTCCCAATGATTGTGGGCTGCAACCTTCTGTGGTCATAGATTTTTCTGTTCACTAGCTACATTGTTCGTCTCCGATCCCATGTCATCCAATTGCCATAGTCTTTTTCAAAATTACTCAAAGATCTTCAAATTCCAATGTGTATTAAATCACCTCATGCACAATTCCTGAAATTTCACTTTCACAGGTGACACATAACTGCATATAAACTTATAGGCATGCACACATAGCTACATACATAACAAATAAACTTACATATAGGCAGTAGGAGTATACTTAAGAAGGAAATCAGGAGGGCAAAAAGGGAACCATTAGATAGCTTTGGCAAATAGAGTTAAGGAGAATCCAAAGGGGCTTTACAAATACATTAAGGACAAAAGGGTAACTAGGCAGAGAATAGGGCCTGTCAAAGATCAGCAAGGTTGCCTTTGTATGGAGCCACAGGAGATGGGGGTAGATACTAAACAAGTATGTTGCGTCAGTAATTACTGTGGAGAAGGACATGTAAGACACAGAATATAGGGAAATAGATGGTGACATCTTGAAAAATGTCCATATTACAGAAGAGGAAATGCTGAATGTCTTGAAAGTGCATAGAAGTGAATAAATCTCCAGGACATGATCAGGTGTACGCTTTCTGTGGGAAGCTAGGGAAGTGATTGCTGGGCCCCTTGCTGAGATATTTGTATCTTCGGTAGTCACAGGTGAGGTGCCGGAAGACTGGAGGTTGGCTAACGTGGTGCCAAAGTTTAAGAAAGGTAGTAAGGACAAGCCAGGGAACTACAGACTGGTGAGTGTGACATCAATGGTGGACAGGATTTGCATGTATTTGGAAAAGCGAGGACTGATTAGGGATAGTCGATGTGGCTTTGTGCATGGGAAATCATGTCTCACAAGCTTGGAGTTTTTATGAAGAAGTAACAAAGATCGTTGATGAGGGCAAAGTGGTGGATGTGATCTAAATGGACTTCAGTAAGGCGTTCAACAAGGTTCCCCATGGGAGACTGGTTAGCAAGGTTAGATCTCATGGAATACGGGGAGAACTAGCCATTTGGATACAGAACTGGCTCAAAGGTAGAAGACAGAGGGTGGTTGTGGAGGTTTGTTTTTCAGACTGGAGGCCTGTGATCAGTGGAGTGCCACAAGGATTGGTGCTAAGTCTACTACTTTTCACCATTTATAAAAATTATTTGGATGTGAGCATAAGAGGTATAAATAGTAAGTTTGCAGATGACACCAAAATTGAAGGTGTAGTGGACAGCGAAGAAGGTTACTTCCGTTTACAATAGGATCTTGATCAGATGGGCCAATGGGCTGAGGAGTGGCAAATGGAGTTTAATTTAGATAAATGTGAGGTGCTGTATTTTGGGAAAGCAAATCATAGCCGGAATTATACACTTAATGATAAGGTCCTCGGATGTGTTGCTGAACAAAGAGACCTTGGAGTGCAGGTTCATAGCTCCTTGAAAGTGGCATTGCAGGTAGATAGGATAGTGAAGGTGGTGTTTGGTATGCTTTCCTTTATTGGTCAGAGTATTGACGACAGGAGTTGGGAGGTCATGTTGCGGCTGTACAGGACATTGGTTAGGTCACTTTTGGAATGTTGCATGCAATTCTTGTCTCCTTCCTATAGGAAGGATTTTGTGAAACCTGAAAGGATTCAGAAAAGATTTAGAAGGATTTTGCCAGGGTTGGATGATTTGAGCTATAGGGAGAAGCTAAATATGCTAGGACTATTTTCCCTGGAGCGTCAGAGGTTTATAAAATCATGAGGGGCATGGATAGGATAAATAGACAAAGTCTCTTCCCTGGACTGGGGAGTCCAGAACTAGAGGGCATAGGTTTAGGGTGAGAGGGGAAACATATAAAAGGGACCTGTGGGGCAACGTTTTCACTCAGAGGGTGGTACATGTGTCGAATGTGCTGCCAGAGGAAGTGGTGGAAGCTAGTACAATTGCAACATTTAAAAGGCATCTGGATGGGTATATGAATAGGAAGGGTTTGGAGGGATATAAACCGGGTGCTGGCAGGTGGGACTAGATTGGGCTGGAATATCTAGGAGACAGTGAGGTCTGCAGATGCTGGAGATCAGTGTTGAGTGTGTGTTGCTGGAAAAGCACAGCAGGTCAAGCAGCATTCGAAGAGCAGGAAAATCGATGTTTCAGGCTGGAGCCTTTCATCAGGAAGGCCTCCAGCCTGAGTCCTCATTCCTGATGAAGGGCTCCAGCCCAAAACATTGATTTTCCTGCTCTTCGGATGCTGCCTGACCTGCTGTGCTTTTCCAGCAACACACACTCAACCCTGATCTCCAGCATCTGCAGACCTCACTGTCTCCTAGTTGATTTCAGCCTTACTGCGAAGCCTCTTCCAAGGATGCCTACCTTGAAGTTCTCTCCCTCTCTGTACAAAGATCTGTGAGTCCCTCTCTCACTACCCTGAAGCTCTTCAGCCACATCCTCAAGCAGACTCACTACCACAGCCACATTTTCTTCCTCGGTACCTACCCTCATTCCAGATGAAAGGATCCAGCCCGAAACATCAATTTTCCTGCTCCTCGAATGCTGCCTGACCTGCTGTGCTTTTCCAGCAATACACTCAACTCTGGCTTGGGATATCTGGCCGGCATGGACGAGTTGAACTAAAGGTTCTGTTTCCGTGCTGTACATCTCTGTGAGTGTATGACTGTCTGACTCTATTCAAAGGAGCATGGGCTTGCTGAATATCTTACAGCTTTTACACTTATTCCTCAGGTTTCCATCTGATAACTAGTTTGACTCAAAGGCCAGCTGCAAGGCAAATGTAAAAGCCTGCAGGAAGAGGTCACAGAACAGGATCAGGTACGATATGTACAAGGTCCTTTCAGGCAGCTTCAGGTCTGGACGAGACTGAGGGCCACAGGGTCGATGAGTTAACTGACCTTAGCACAATGATACAGGAAGCCATTCACAGGAGATGGTGGTGAGAAGCAAAAGGGTTTGTAATGGTAGCAGGAGGCAGTATCGTGAAAGAGAATAGCTCGTCTCCGCTGCTAATGACGTGGGTTTGACGGCTGTATTCCCTGCTCTGGTGGAACACCTGCTCATTGAGAGTGGGCACTGTAATGGGACCAGGATTGTTTTTTTTTAGGTGTGGGGTTGTGGAAGAGATTGTGTTATTGTGGACCATGGAGGCACAAACAACAGAAGGAGGACAAAGATGTTTCTATAAAGTCAGTACAGGGAGTTTATGCTAAATAAAGATGCAGAGCCTTAAATGCCATAATCTCAACATTATTACTTGAGCTACATGCAAATTGGCAGAGGGCAAAACAGCTGAGAGACATGAATGATCAAAGACTGATGGGGGACAACTGGGTTCTAGTTGATGGGTCACTTGTACCATTACTGGGGAATGTGGGATCCAAACCAATGGATCAGCCTCCACCTGAGCCATACTGGGATCAGTGTCCTAGTGAGCAGTGTAACTAAGGATGTACAGAAGGTTTTGAACAAAACAGTGGAGGCAACAGATGATATCTGGTGCAATGTGATAAGTCAAAGTGAGAAGCAAGGCCCAATTGTAAGATATTAATACAAAACATGTTAAATGGACCCTGACATGAAGTGATGGAGAATACAAATCTAAAACCAACAGAGAAAACTAGCCTTTACAAAAAGAATAAACAGAAAAACTAAAACTGCTCTGTATCTTACAAAAAAATACAAAACCAACTAAGCGCACAAATAGACAGAAATTGTACAAACTTTTTGTTATTACAGAGTAATGGCTACAAGTTGATATGAATTGAGATCTGAACCTTGAAGATTACAGGACATTTATGAAGGAAAAGAATCTCAGGAAAAGTGGAAATGTGGCTCTGTCTGTCATTGGATGGTATTAGCAAAATAAAAAAGCTTACCCAAGTTCACAAAACGAGGATCCAGAAATGATTTGGGCAAAAAGGAGAAACAATAAATATAAATCCAAGAATACAGAGGAACCTTGATTATCTAGCATTCGATTATCTAAATATCGAATTATTCAGCAAGATCGCAAGGTCCCGATGCTCAGTTAAACTACGTTATCCGGCAATCGATTATCCAGAATTTGACTAAATGAACAAAATACTCCCCATTCGTGTCCTTTGGACAATCGAGGTTCCTCTGTACTCTTTTGGGAGTGGTGTACAAGCAACACAACAGCAACTATATGGGATGGTGGAGAATAAAAGTAGTAATGAGAGCTTGTCAGAAAATCATGCCGTAATCATGAGTATTTAACCAACTAGGAAAAAAAAATCAGGACGGGCAAAGACAGTTCATATGTGATTCATAAATGTTTTCAGGATAGTCTTTTTTTTCTTTAAGAACAGCATGAAGCTGACAAATACCTGCCTTTACTGGACAAGGATAAGGTTAATTAACAATTCCATAGTCAAAGTGTCCCAAGGTAGACCAAACATAGTATGATTAAAGTTTACATTTAGCTTGAGGGAGGGATGGTTGGATCCATGAATATACTTTTTAATTTAAAACAGACTAATTATTAGGATATGAAAAACAGAGGTGGCTTCAATGAATTGACAAATTAGGTTCAACTGAGATGAAATGGCACACACTGATGGGACTATTTCAGAATATACAATAAATACATTCCAATGAGCAAAAAGAACATCAGCAAAAAGAATGCCAAAGAATGGTCCCACTATCCATGGTTAACTAGGAATGCTTAAAGATAATATTCTTTCTCTTTAAGTTTTATACTATGTGCGAAGATGGGTTACAGGTTGGAAGATTGGACAAAACATTTAAAAACAACAAAAAAATGAGCAGGGAAACATTAGAATATATGAGAGAAAGATAGCTAGAAGTTTAAAACATTTCCACAATTACTTAAATAAAGAAAAAGTTAAAAACAGAGAGTGTTGGTCCTGTACAAAGTGAGACTGCAGAATTCACAATGGAACAGAGAAACATTAAAAGAAATAGAATATAAGAGCAGAAGTAGGCTGTTCAGCCTCTTGACCCTGCTCTGGCATTCAATCGGATCATGGCTGATAGTCCAACTCAATACTTGGTCCCCACTTTCTCCCGAAACCCTTTGATCCCTTTAGCTCTAACAATTATATCTGACGCCTTGTTGAAAACATTCAATGTTCTGGCTTACTATTCTCTGGGAGAAAGAATTTCTCCTTGTCTCAGTCCTAAATGTATCCTTAGTCTGGTCTGCCCCATCATCTGGAGCATTCTTCCTATGTTTATCCTAATGAGTCTTGTTAAAATTTTACAGGTTTCAATAAGATTTCCCATTCATTCCTCTAAATGCCAGTAAATATAGTGCTAACTGATCCAAACTCTGTTCATAAATCATCCTAGGAATCAGTTTGGAAACCTTTGCTACACTCCTTCCACAGCCAGAACATCCGTCCTTGGATAAGGAGACCGAAACTGCACGTAGTTCTCCAAGTGTGGTCTCACAAAGGCCCTATACAATTGCAGCTAGATATCACTGCACCTGGACTCACTATGAAGGCCAATATACTATTTGCCTTCTTCATCATCTGCTCCACTTGCATGCTTACTTTCAGTGATTGTTGTACAAAGGCATTCGAGTCATGTTGCATCTCCCTTTTTCCCAATCTAATGCCGTTCAGATAATAATTTGCCTTCTTGCTTTTGATAGCAATGTGGATAACCTCACATTTATTCACATGGTACTTCATCCGCCATGCATTTGCCCACTCACTCAAATTTTCCCAATCTCAGTGAAGCATCTCTGCATCCCCCTCACAGCACACCCAGTTTCTGTTGTCTGCAAAATTGGAGATGTTACATTTAGGTGGTGTAGTGGACAGTGCAGATTATCATCTCAGAGTAAAAAGGACCTTGATCACACCATATGGGCCAAGGAGTGGCAGACAGAGTTTAATTTATATAAATGTGAGGTGTTGCAATTTGGTAAGGCAAACCAGGGCTGACTTATACAGTTGATGATAGTACCCCAGGGAATGTTGCCAAACAAAGAGACTTAGGTGCATAGTTCCTTGAAAGTGGAGTCGCAGGTAGACCGGGTGGTGATGGCAGTATTTGGCATGCTTGCCTTCATTAGTCAGAATATTGTGTACAGGAGTTGGGAAGTCATGTTGCGGCTGTACAGGATATCCACTTTTAGAATACTTCATACAATCCAGGTCACCATCCTGTTGGAAGGAAATTATTCAACTTGAGAAGGTTTAGAAATAATTTATAAGGTTGTTGCCAGGACTAGAAGATTTGAGCTATGGAGAGCAGCTGAAGAGGCTGGATATTTTTTTCCCTGCAGCATCAGAGGCTGAGGGATGACCTTATAGAGGTTTATAAAATCATGGAAGGCATGGATAAAATTAAAAGTCAAGGTCTTTTCCGCAGGATAGGGAGTTCAAAACTAGACGGCATAATTTTAAGGTGAAATGGGAAAGTTTTAAAAGAGTAATTTTTTCATGTGTGTATGGAACAAGCTGCCAGAGGAAGTGGAGGAGGCTGGTACAATTACAACATTTAAAAGGCATCTGGATGAGTGTATGAATAGGAAGGGCTTTGAGGAATATTGATTAACTGCTGACAAATGGGACTAGGTCAGATTGGGATGTCTAATTGACACAGAGGAGTTGGACCGAAGGATCGGTTTCCGTGCTGTATGACTTAATCACTCGATATCATGTGCACTATATAAATTCACATGTGTAGAACTGCAGAAAGGATTTCTCCTCTCCAGAACATGAAAGGGGCAATATTTCAATGTGAAGTCCTTAACCTCAGGCAGTGCATGTCACACATTGGGTGCTCATAAGCAAATGGCTTTCGAAAACCGGTTGGAAAATTAAGCATTGAGAGTGGATCCAAATTTCTGAGACATGCTCAATGGATGAGCATCCAAATGGGAAACTGCTCTTCAAGTATCAACCTCTCAACTAATTAGAAATAATTAAAACCTAATGACGTGGGGCACAGAGTGAGCATTCACTTAAAAAGCTGCACTGGATAATTCAGTGGATGATCCGTCAATCTTTGATCATAATATTGCTGAAATATTCATAGAATGATCAGAGAAAAGGCAGAATTCTAACTTCTACCACTTCCTGCAGAGTCTTGCCAGGTCATGACAGAGTGCAGCTCCCCACCCCCAATAAAATTTCAACCACCCAGTATTATCTGGGAGACTTATTGTTGGAACAAATCTTTTAGACATGAGAATAGACAGACTTTCTAATTGTCAATAAAATGCCATCAAAATTCACCTAGCAGACTAAAATCCATGTTCTCTAATCAAGAGATTCCATCTGCTGCAAGGTACAATCCTGAAAAAATTGCTCAACAAATAAATTACATGAATACTTTACACAAAATGAAAAACACCGTTAACATGATGATTGTTGATGTGATTGTGGAAGAAGAACATAAACCTTCAGTGACAAAGAAGAACACCCAACAGTAGTATTTAATAAGTTTAAAAACTCAAGAGAAGATAGAATTAAAATGAAGTAAAATGGTTTGTTATATCATTTACCAGCATTTAAAAGAAACTCAAGATTTATACAAGAGTTTTTATTAGCTGTTTGTTTTTATCCTCCCACATTTCCTCAGCTAAATAGATCTGTGTGGCTTATCAAAATGAGATTTAAGTAAAAGCCTTAAGTGATCTAAAACAGTGAAATATGTCCTCGTTCTCTGGACATACAGATACACAATGTAATCACTAACAGTGCAGCAATGCCATTAGACACCTCAGGCGTTCAATTACACTAATACTTTACCCTCCTTAATTGATGCTGCTAATCACTCCTGTCTAATCATCTGACAATCGTCAGGAAATCTGCCTGATAATTAGTCAAGTTAATTTGCAGTCGGTGACACTGCGGCAATTACCAAAGATCTCGAACACAAGCCAAAAATCAATATCCCACAGTAGATCTACTTTTATGTATGCTTATTCTAGCCAACTTGCTGTTGAACCGGGCTGCATGGGAATCGAAAGCTGAATACAATCAACAAAGGAATGTTACAGAAAATGTGAGCACACAGACCTATTACAGAGATTGCTACCATCGTTAGTCCTTGAATTGGGACCAACTCCCCAGAGGTGTTTGGCTGTAAATGTGTGCTAGAACACCCAGTGTCAGCAAAGTTTAACAAGTGAAGTTAAAAATCACTCCACCAGGTTATAGTCCAACAGATTTATTTGGAAGCACTAGCTTTTGGAGCACTGCTACAAAACCACCTCTCGAAGGAGCAGCGCTCCGAAAGCTAGTGCTTCCAAATAAACCTGTTGGACTATAACCTAGCGTTGTGTGATTTTTAACTTGGTACACCCCCAGTCCAATACTGGTACCTCCAAATAATAACAAATGAAAGTAGATGAAGACCACTGTTCATATTGTTATGTAAATATAATTAATATTCCATTGCACTACACAAGGGGAAGGTGAATATTCATAGATATTCTATTGTTCATCTGCCTTAACCTCAGAGGAAGAGAAACTAAGTTTATTCCATTTCCCAAAATTTCTGAACGGCTTATGCTCATAACATTGATTCTCCTGCTCTTCAGATGCTGTGCTTTTCCAGCACCACACTCTCAATTCTGATCTCGAGCATCGGCAGTCCTCACTTTCTCGCAAAGTTTCTATGAGACTTTTGCCAATGTTATGATGGGTGATTTGGAAAACTACACAGAACCATTGGAATTCAAAACAAAAAGTGTGATAATCAGGTGGAGCAGGATTCAAATATGTGGTATAATTGCTAATTTAATTCAATTCTTATATCAAACCACAGGCACAGTCCTGATTTTTATGTATCTATTTTATATTTTTATGCTAACATTTATGATGATGAGTTCCTGTGTAAGCTTATTATGTTATAACAACACCTTCTCACAGTTATTCTACACCGTTTCCATCAGGAAACATTGTACTGCACAAGTTGAACATCTCCTTCATCAAGTCTCAGCCTCAGACATGTATATTCTTAGGACCTAGATTAATACAAGAAAATACATTTAAAAAATATGAATAAATAGTCATATTCCTATGAATGCATGATATTTTAAAATATATTAGATTATTTACATTTTCAGTTGCTAAGAAAGACTTAGAATAAAACAATTGTCATAATGCAAGCAACTACATGCCCAAAATTGGACAAATGTAAATTGACCCACAGCCAGAGTAGTCAGGGCTGACCGAAAAGTGGCAAACTACATTAAACAGCAGCCAGCAGCTATTGGCTACCAAGGACAGTGGAAACAAGAAGTCAAAGAGGTCACAAAAGTTCAACTGGAACCAGTAACAATCAGCCCAAGGATTGTGTGTTGGAGAACGGTTGATCAGATGTTCTGGGAACTTGACCGCCTGAGGATGCGCACTTTAACACCTCCCTGAATGGCAACTGTGAAAGGGGTGGCACGGTGGCTCAGTGGTTAGCACTCCTGCCTCACAGCACCAGGGTCCTGGGTTCGTTTCCCGCCTGTCTGTGTGGAGTTTGCACATTCTCCCTGTGTCTGTGTGAGTTTCCTCCGGGTGCTCTGGTTTCCTCCCACAATCCAAAGATATGCAGGACAGGTAAATTGGCCATGCTAAATTGCCTACAGTGTTAAGTGCATTAGTCAGAGGTAAATATAGGGAAGGGGAATGGGTTTGGTTGGGTTTCTCTTCGGAGGGGCGGTGTGGACTTGTTGGGCCAAAGGGCCTGTTCCAACACTGTAGAGAATCTAATCTAAATCCAAGTGGACGATCTGAACCCAGCTCACAACCTCATTTGCCAAAGGTGACAGAACATTCTGGAAGGTCTGGTGAGGGAGAATAAAAGCACACACCAGGAAATGAGCCCCTCAGCAAAGACTCTACCTACTCCAGCAGTGGAGCTTTGATCAACTGAAGGAACAGAGAGGTCAGCCCTGACCTCCAAGACTCACTTTTGTAGAAGAGAACCAGCCCTATCTAGGAGAGCAAAGAAAATCCAACAATTCAATGCAAATACATGGATTGTTGCAAGTAATATCTTTTTCTCAGACAGAGAGAACTAGATAAAGAGTGAATATTGTGGGAATTTGGAAAATGCTCAGATGGTGCTTTTAATAAGGAACAGGCCAGCAGGAAGTTTAACAGTAACATCATTGTAGCCTCATGCTGCCGACTTCATTGGAATCTAAACGTTGAGTCACATATAAAATGGCCATCAAATCGAATCTGCAACATTCCTGCCGATTGGGTGAAATTAGGATTGAGGCTATCGCTTTAGGTTGCTTCTATGTGGAATTTTGGGCAGCTTAGCCAAACAAATTGGCAGTCTATAGAGATGTTAGTGGAACTCCAGTGATTGTGGACCTCTGGGATAATCTGATAGATGTGAGAGCGATTAAACAAAGCAATACACTCACTATAGAAGAGAATTAAAGGATACTTGTGGTGCATTAGCAGAGACCCTACATATGAGCCTGGAGGCTTCAGTTCAAGTCCCATCTGCTCCAGAGGTGTCTCCAGATGGATGAGCTATGGAGAACTGCAGGGCAGTAGGGTAAGCGGATGGGTCTGGGTGGGATGCTGTTCAGCAGATACAATGGGCTGAATAACCTGTGGTACCCGTTGTAATGAATATAAGTGTCAATTGCTGCAACCAGAAGACTAGAGCACTCAAATCTGGTGCCGTAAGGGTTACAGAAGGAAAATGAGTATTGCCCTGGAAACAGGTCATAAGCAGGATTTTTCAGGGGAGGATTAACAAAGTGTTTCAGAGTTGAGTGGTGAACCAGAGTCTTTTAATGTATTGTACGGAGTCATTGTAATCCTTGAAACAGTGTGATATCCCATCAGTGAGATAGCACTCCCCCATGGATAAGATTCTTTTCATCCAGGTGCTCAGCATGACTGCTGCACGGATCATCGTACTTCCTAATGCACGAACTTCTGTTTTTTTTAAAAAGTCCAAAAGTACATTAAAAATAAGAAAAATTGAGAAGGCAGTAAATTTGCTTCCCTCTTTTCATTGAGTTGTTCTCTCTCTCCCTCTTATAATCTTTCTATTGATGTTAATTCTCTTATAGATATCTTCTAATCAACTTGTTCAAAGAAATAATGACATACCTCTAGAGCATTTGGTACTTATACCCAGGACTCCTGGCTCAGAAGTAGGGACATTGCCATGGTGACACAGGAGCCCTACCGTTATTATGTAAAAGCAACATTTTTTTTAACTTCAAACATTATTATTATTTAAGTTATCTTTCTTTCATAAATATTTTCTAATCAACCTGGTCAGATATGTCATGAGACACCTCTGGAGCAGATGGGACTTGAACTGAAGCCTCCAGGCTCATATGTAGGGTCTCTGCTAATGCACCACAAGTATCCTTTAATTCTCTTCTATAGTGAGTGTATTGCTTTGTTTAATCGCTCTCACATCTATCAGATTATCCCAGAGGTCCACAATCACTGGAGTTCCACTAACATCTCTATAGACTGCCAATTTGTTTGGCTAAGCTGCCCAAAATTCCACATAGAAGCAACCTAAAGCGATAGCCTCAATCCTAATTTCACCCAATCAGCAGGAATGTTGCAGATTCGATTTGATGGCCATTTTATATGTGACTCAACGTTTAGATTCCAATGAAGTTGACTTGATTATATCTAGCTTAATCTACAAAAAAACACGCACAGGCATGCAATTGCAAAACTGTTTCTAAAAACTGTTTTAAGGTAGTAAAAAGAATGTGAAAAAAAGATTCCAAAATTTCAAGAACGTGGGAACTAACATCTTCTGTGTACAAAAAGCCATAATTTAATTACCTAGAATACAGAAGAACAAAGGCAAATAGGAAATGAGCAACTAGATTAATTTGATTAAATCTTCTCAGTTGGCAGCAAGGGTGAGAGGTCTGGATGAATTTGCAAGGGGGAAACCCAAAAGATAACTCAGTGTCAGTATCTCTGGTCATATCTCAATTACGCCTATTAATTTTGTCATGCAGTTTTCAAATATCCTAACTATGCAACAGATATGATGCATTTCTGCATAATGAGATCTGAGCACTATTTAAAGGGACAGCTATTTGAGATGAATGGAGAAAACAAAGTAAAGACAGCAACCTGATTAACTGATGCCCAGTCACTATGGGTGCAGGCAGGTGGAAGAGGAGGATCTCAATTTCCCCTGGTAATGATTGGCTGGGAATGTTCTGCTAGAACACTTGGTTGGAAGTAGCTGAGGAGATAAGTAGATGGAGTTTTGAATCCAGATTATGAATGCAATAGAGCAAGAAGTTTAAGTAACTAACCAGTTCAGAAAAAGAGAGCATGCCTGCTGATTCAACAATACTCTGTGCTTTCAACCCTCACCCCAGCTTCATTCGGTGTTAGCCCGTCCTGGCTCTAATCCACCAATCTCTGGGTTAATTCACATGTGTTTGAGTGCTTACTGCAACCTATTCACAAGAGGTGCAGCACCTATTAACACCTTCTAAATCACACTTAGCATCACCATATTTAATACCACACCCTAAAATGTGAAACACCCATGGCTTCTGGAACTCGTCAGACAAAGAAATGTAGTTACCCAATGGTATGAATCAAAACCAGGATCTACTGAAAAACTGCGATAAGCATTCAGTACGCAACACTGCTTTTTCACCTGCTCATCGTAAAGCGACCTATTCATGATGCCTTAACTGAGAGTTTACATTCTACACTTTGCAGATTTGCTGAGCTGCATTAGGGTAAGAAACACTCAATGTCTGACACTGGTCATTGAATAACTAATATGGCCAGTAACAGCTTCAGTTAATGACTGATATCTGTGGCCTTCATGTGGAAAACCTGCTGCTCATTAATGGTAAATTACCAGTGGCTGTTAAAATCATCACTAGTGTAAACAATGTAGCCTCCACATGGTTTCAATGCTCTGCTGCAGTCATAACCAGGATCTCCCAGTTAGTGGCCCACTTGCCTCCTTTTCCAGAGGTGGTGACCCTGGCCTGTGACTACCTCAGTCCGAATGAGTGGATAATCACATTTGCGCCTCTAGCTGGCTTCCTGCAGTGACATGGTATCATCAAACGGCAATCAGTGCACACCCTCAACAACCAAAATATTTTTCAACCACAAGTTCAAATACCACCAACACTCTTGAGCAAAGTAGAGGTCTGTTGACATGCGCAAGATTTTCATGGAGCTGCCAACTGCTTCAATTCAAATGTCTAGTTGCCTTTGGACATGAGATCATGAGTTGGCACCTGCCAGAACATAACGTAAACTTATTGCCGATTTGATTAATGACACCAATCAGAAGCTTAACAATTGTACGAGCCTGTGAAAGTCCTGTCCCACACACTGTGGGAATCACTCAGGAAGTTTAAACTTCTGGAGGGCAAATACACTGAGACCTTGTATGAATGGAATAAAGGACTTCAGAAAAACCTGCAGCATGAACCCTGGAGATGTACCCAGTAAATGAGAGATTAATAACATTGTCAAAACCTTGGGTAACTTCATACACAACCTCTAACCAACAGCCCTTACCCAGGACCCACCCTGGCCACATCAAACTGATGACTGCAAACCCCACCTGACTACCACTTCAGCCAACCCATTACCCATCTGACTGCTTTTCCAAACCTGATCTCTGCTCCATACAGTTGCTGCCATTAGAAGTGTTGAAATGTGCCTGGTACTTTTGTAGATGTATTCTATTTTGTTTCTGTATATAGCTCAACTACGTCCCTGATCTTTCCTGACCACCCCAGAAAGACCTAGTTACTTCCTCCACCTGCCCAAACCTGAATCCCCACCTCGCGACACACCTCACTCACTTGCCTGCTTACCAACCTACTCACTCATTCTACTCACCCACTCATCCACACAACTACCTACCTACCTTAATCTCTCACTCATTCATAAATGAAAAGAATGGTCCTTCAAACTTATCAGACCATAGGTACTGTTGATAAATGAGGTCTTGCCTCCCTGACAGGTCGGATTAGGTAATCTCGGAAGAAATGTGCAGCAGCTTTAGGTTGGGAAAATCTCTGTGTTGTCGTTGCTTGGATGATTCATGCTCATGTTTTCATGTCTCCTTACATGACTGTCCTTCACATGGCCCAGTCGTATTGCACTAAACACTGCTGTGGAACACTGTCAGGCCATAGCTAAGATAGCTGAAGTCTATTTAAAATGCTGACACATGCATGATTGATCGGAGTGAATATTTTACTGGTCCCCAAAATAGGCCCTTGTTTCTACAGAAGAACAGTTATCTCTATTGCTTGCAATATCTGCCCCCTCATTCATTAGGCCAATGTTTCCATCCTTTCTACAGTTATGGACAGTATGCTTGGGAAGACTGTCACTTCATTGCATATTCACTGCTGGTTCTCAGTGACTTTTTTTATTGACCTAGGATAGAGCATCTGTGACCAGCTATGAAAACCTTAGGGAGGACTACTCTTTCTTTTTTAAAAAATGGCAAAGGCTCATCACAGACCATGATGTTGTATAATGCTGTCCACACTTCTGCTCACCTAAGGCTAAGTTTGCTGTGACATTCCACTTGTTGAGGTCTACAGGATGGGGTTGATATGAAGCAGCAGAGGAAAACCACTTTTTAGTCAATGAGAAGATCTTTAACAAGATATTGTTGACAGTCATTTGGTAATGCAGATCTTGAGTATGGCTGAAACAAAATGACACGTTTTTCCAATGTTTTTCATCTTGCACTCATCAGGACATTTCTGAAGGATGCATGAGGAGAGTGGTGATGGGAAGTACTCTTCATGGCAATGCCTCTATCAGAGTTCACATTCCAACCAATTAGCATTGTTCTCATGTGTAATGTAAATTTTGGTTTTCTTCTTGAATTTATATTTCTGCAAAATGACCTGATGAGTAAAAGACAAAAAAAAACTTCGAAAAATGTCTTTTACCAGCAATACTCAGAATGTAGTTTATCACCTGTTAACAGCTCAATACTCTGGGGATTGACATTCATACACACACTCTGAGGAGCACCTAGATAGCATCATTGTAGTCAATGATATTTAAGGTACTTCTAAACATTAATCCTTTCAGACCCTTGTAATGAGTCCACTCCAACCCTGTCGTTCTACTGCTATCTCTGCCAAATCCAAAATTAAATTGCAAATGAGATTTCAAAGTTAGAAGCCATTAACTGATGAACATAACTTATAGGTTCTCAAAAAAATCCAACATGCATCAGCCTCCCCACTATCTCCAAGTTAATGTCAGAGCCATGCACTAATTTCAGTGGAAAATGCTTCACATTATATAAGCAAATACATCTCATGCAATAAAATATTGCCAAATTTAAACAAGCAAGAGATTAGCTTCAGGGCTTGAGCACATTATCTATATAAATAAGTGATAGCTCCTGATATTCTACTTCATTGTGTAAGAAATTCAATCCAATTTTACAATCCTTTGACCCCATTCAGATTTCACCACCATCACATTCATAATGCATCATCCAATCCAAGTTATAAGTTTAGCCAGGCTTTAATCCACATAAATTGCAATCTTTTAGGAATCTGCTGTGGTTTCCATTTTAAGGTCATATTCGAGAGATTCAAAAGTAAAAGTATTCCCTCTGCATCATACAGACAAAATTACAAGTGAATGCATGATTGGTCTTGACCCCTAGTTGGCATTCTTTGAGAGATAGTTGCTTTGAGCCAAAGACCAAGTCTACAGTGCTAAGAGATCATTGCCTGCTTATGTTAAGTTGCATAATTCTCCACCCTCTGTCATTTACACACATGCACTCAGCTCCTGAAAGCAAAAAAAATACTCTCCAGATAATGTTTCAATGATATTGCCAATATGTATATTTCAACCATACTTCAGAGTACTATTATTCCTTTGTCTCAAAGTGCATTTTAACAGAAGCTCCGCATGACAACGTACCTCACCTGACTGTAAATGCTTTGGGATGTGGTAAGATTATGAAAGGTATGACAAAAATGTAAATGTTCCTTTTTTTAAAACAAAATCTGAGTTAAACTTAGGGGAGTGCAAATATAATTTCCAGTCATCTAAACTGCTTAATAAAAATAAGAAAGAAATTCCTCTGATTTGTAAGTAAAGGTAACTGACTGGAGATAGGTCACTAGACTCCTGAACTGCGGTTTCTCATTTGACGTTGCTGGTTACGTATTTTTCATGATTAGGTTTAGTCCACTGCCTTCAGGCTCTTCTCAAATTGTTACCCTACCATACACATCATTCTCTCCTTGAGCACAACAATATTAGACATATTTCAAATCCTTATGTATGTCACTCTGTAACTGTTAATAGATATACAACAGCAGCTTCATCTTGAGGATTCCGCTTGGCTGGATTCCTTTTCTCTTAAATAAATCAATAGCCTTGTCTTGAACAACACCCCTTTGTTCTGACTGGTTTTACATATTGCACTCGTAGTTGCAGCTTGAGAAAGACACAGAAAATAAGGCAGTCTGGACAAAAAAGCCTGCTGAATATCAAGAGGAAAATAGAATGAAGAAGATATTAGTGATCTGCATCAGGTAACAAAGCATGTTTATTCCAAAGAAGGAACATTTGTGCCAGGCAATGAACTAAAAGATCATGGTATGGGTCTCAGCAGGGAACAAATCAGTGGAAGATCAAATGTCAAAGGGTGGAACTGTAAATTAAAAAAGAACAGGCAAGATGGGAGTGACAGCCCTTGATATCAAAGCTGCATTGGCCTGAGTATGGTATCAAGGAGACTAAACAAACAATGTCAGTGGAAATCAGGAGGGAAATTAGTGTGTAGGAGTCATATCTGCCCAGAAAAGGTGGTTCTGGTTGTTCGAGGTCAGTCATCTCAGCTCCAGAATATCGCTGCACGAGTACCCTGAGGACCTGCCTTAGGCCCAATCACCTTCAGCTTCATCATCAATGTCCTTCCCTCCATCAGAAGGTCACAAGAAGAAATGGTTAGTAAAATAGCAGATGACACCAAAATAGGTTGTGTCGTGGACAATGGAGCAGATTATCTCGGATATATCAGACCTTAATCAGATGGGCAAATGGGCTGAGAAGTGGAGGATGGAGTTGAATTTAGACAAATGTGAGGTGTTGCAATTTGGTAAGAGACCTAGAGGTGCAGATTCACAGCTCCTTGAAAGTGGAGTCACAGATAGACAGGGTGATGAAGGCGGTGTTTGGCACGCTTGACTTCATTGGTCAGAACATTGAGTATAGGAGTTGGGATGCCATGTTGTGGCTGTACAGGGCATTGGTGAGGTCACTTTTGAAATACTGCATACAATTCTTGTCTTCCTGCTAACGAAAAGACGTGTTAGGCTTGGAGAAGGATGCAGAGGAGATTTATAAGGTTGTTGCCTGGACTGGAGGGTTTGAGCTGTAGGGAGAGATTAAAAAGACTGGGGCTTTTTTCTCAAGAGCAGAGACTGAAGGGTTTATAACATCATGAGGGGCTTGGTTAAGGTGAATAGCCAAGGTATTCTCCTAGAGTGGGGGAAACCAAAACTAGAGGGCATAGGTTTAAGTTAAAAGGAGAAAGATTTAAAAAGGACCTGAGGGGTAACATTTTTCAGACAGAGGTTGGTGCGAGTATAGAATGAGTTGCTGGAACACTTACAACATTCAAAATACATCTGAATGCGTAAACAAATAGCAAGGGTTTGGAGTCATATGGACCAAGTGCTGTCAGATAGGAGTAGGTTAGAGTGATATGTCTTGTTGGCGTGGATGAGTTGAACTGAAGGGTCTGTTTAATGCTGTATGATTCTATGTACACTGATGATTTCACAAAGTTCAGCACCATTCGCCACCCTTCAAATACTGTTGCAGCCTGTAACACTATTTTGCAAGAACTGGACATATCCAGGTTTAGGCTGACAAGTGATTCACAGTCATCTCCATCAAGAGAGAGTCTAACCATACCACCATGTAATTTTGCATTATCTATATCCTGGAAGTTATGATTGATCAGAAATTACACTGGACTAGCCTTATAAATACAGTGGCTACAAGAGCAAGCCAGAGACTAAGAATCTTGCAACAAAGAACTCACATCTTACATCCCCAAAGCCTGTCCACAAGGCACAAGTTAGGAATATTAAGGCATACTCATCACTTGCTTGGACGGGTGCAGCTGCAACAACACTCACACAGTTTCATGCTATCCAGGTACTGGGGAGTATTCTATTATACTCCTAACTTGTGCCTTGTGAACAGGCTTTGGGAGTCAAGATGTGCGAGTTATTTGTTGCAGGATTCTTAGTCTAGGACAAGCAACCTGTTCGACTGACACTGCATCGACAAACATCTACACTGCACTGTTGCAGCAGCGTGTGGTGCATACAAGATACGTGGCAGAAACTCACCAAGGCTATTTCAATCGCCAAACCTAAATCCACTACCATCCAGATGTCAAGGGCTGCAGTTACACAAGAACACTATCTGCAAGATCTTTCCAAAACCACCGATCATCCTGTCTTGGAAATATACCGTGTGGCTGGGTCAAACTTCTGGTAGGTGCTCCCTAATGCATTGTGAGTCTACCTACAGCAAATGAACGGCATCAATTCAAGCAGACAGATCACCACCACCACCTCAAGGTTAGTTATGTATAGACAATAAATGTGACACCAGTGATATCCCTTAAATGAAATAAAGTTGCAAGTAACTGTAAGAGATGATATTTAGGGCACTTGAAAATTAATCTGGATTTGACTTAGTTTAGTCGGCTTAGACATCCATGGATTTCTTTGTTTCGAACTCCAACCACTTTTCTGGGGTGATTCTTACTTTCCCTTCTGAGCCAGTCATGTGTCAGGCATCTTCTTGGGAAGGAGGGGAAAGTTACTCAACTCCTTGACCACCTCAGCATCATAACACTGGTTGGAAATGGGAGTACAACTCATTTCACTCATAATAGGGAGTCTTTTAAAATTTCAATTCCCTTGTAAACAATATACAAACAGTAGGCTGATCAGGAGCAAACAATGTGAAACAAGAACAAATATAATTTATTAATGACTTAGATGAGGGAGCCGAAGGGTGGGTCAGTAAATTTGCAGATGATACGAAGATAGGTGGAGTTGTGGACAGTGAGGAGGGCTGTTATCGGCTGCAGAGGGACTTAGATATGATGCAGAGCTGGGCTGAGGAGTGGCAGATGGAGTTCAACCCTGCCAAGTGTGAGGTTGTCCATTTTGGAAGAACAAATAAGAATGCGGAATACAGGGTTAATGGTAGGGTTCTAAGTCAGGTGGAGGAACAGAGGGATCTTGGGGTCTATGTACATAGTTCTTTGAAGGTTGCCACTCAGGTGGATAGAGTTTGTAAGAAGGCCTATGGATTATTATCGTTCATTAGCAGAGGGATTGAATTCAAGAGTCGTGAAGTGATGTTGCAGCTGTACAGGACTTTGGTTAGGCCACAGTTGGAGTACTGTGTGCAGTTCTGGTCGCCTCACTTTAGGAAAGATGTGGAAGCTTTGGAGACGGTGCAGAGAAGATTTACCAGGATGTTGCCTGGAATGGAGAGTAGGTTGTACGAGGATAGGTTGAGAGTTCTCGGCCTTTTCTCGTTGGAACGGCGAAGGATGAGGGGTGACTTGATAGAGGTTTATAAGATGATCAGAGGAATAGATAGAGTAGACAGTCAGAAACTTTTTCCCCGGGTACAACAGAGTGTTACAAGGGGACATAAATTTAAGGTGAAGGGTGGAAGGTATAGGGGAGATGTCAGGGGTGGGTTCTTTACCCAGAGAGTGGTGGGGGCATGGAATGCGCTGCCCGTGGGAGTGGTAGAGTCAGAATCATTGGCGACCTTTAAGCGGCATTTGGATAGGTACATGGATGGGTGCTTAATCTAGGTTAGAAGTTCGGCACAACATCGTGGGCCGAAGGGCCTGTTCTGTGCTGTATTGTTCTATGTTCTATGTTCTATAAGGTACTTCATATTGAAAATAAAAACAGGAGGCATTTGGATTCTGCGAGTCGAGTGGCAGCTAATTTATTGTCCACTGAATTTAATAACCTCAAGCGGCAGTAAACAAAACTAAATTGGATGTTGGAATTGATGACAATATCATTTGTGAAACCAACTTCAGATGTCGCACAGAAGTTATACAGTTGTTTGGTCAGGCTGCAATTGTCTTGCTGGGTAGACTTCTGGTGGCTGTGATACAAGGAGCTCCTCTAAGCTCTGGAGGCAGCACAGAGAACCTGGGGCAAGGTCTCAGGATAAAGAGATGATTATTTAAGACACAGATGAGGAGAAATTTCTTCACTTCGAGGACTGTGATTCTTTGGAATTTACCACCCCAGAACACTGTGGGTGTTCCATCATTGACGATATTTAAAACTGAAATTTTGATCTGTCAGAATTAAGAGGAGTGGATAGATAAATGGAGTTGAAACTGAAAATCAGCCAGCCCTTCAGCCTACAAGACTCTGGGTTGTAACTTTTCAACCTACACCATAAACAGGCATGATCATAGAATCCCCAAAGTGTGGAAACAGGCCACTTTGGCCCAACAAGTCCACACCGACCTTCCCAAGGGTAACCCACCCAGACCCATTCCCCTACCCTTTGATTCTATATTTACCCCTGACTATTGGACCTAACCTACACATCCCTGAACACTATGGGCAATTTAGCATGACCAATTCACCTAACCTGCACATCTTTGGATTGTGGGAGGAAATCGTAGCACCTGGTAGAAACCCAGGCAGATACAGGGAGAATATGCAAACTCCACACAGACAGTTGCCTGAGGCTAGAATCGAACCCCAGTCTCTGGCCCTGTGAGGTCGCAGTGCTAACCACTGAGCCACCATGCATGTGGTGCCTGTGGGAGCTGAAACCATTATCCTGAAGCTCAAACCATGTCAGGTTCCTGCTTCATTGAAGCATAACTAGGAATCTCAAGTGATCTTCAGTAACTATTAATAGGCTTTATGGAGTTGGCTAGCAAATGAACTAATTATTCAGAATTTGTAGCACAGAAAAGCAGGCCATTTGGCTCGCTTTGTTTATGCTGGTGTTTATTATTATTTGTAGATAGAATGTGGATGTCATTGGAACTTGAGAGTGGATTAGAATCAAATACATTGCCTTGTGTCTGGAGGTCTGGTTTAGGCCATACCTGATAAAGATGACAGATACCTTCATTAAAGGAGAGGGTCAATCCTGGAGGGAGAGAACAGGCCAGCAAATGGCTAGACAACCGTAACAGGATTAGGAGAAGGCTGAATGATCTCACAAATAACTTAAAGAGCCCTTCCATGATAAATATTTCCTCGAGTAGCCATTTGGTAAAATAATTGCTTGGGTAGGCTGATCAATAGGAAAACTTTTCCAAATGCACAGGGTGCAAACTTCATCCATCTATACAAGAAAATTACAATTGGACCCAATAGAATCACAGCATTGTTATGGCTGCACCAGTTCTATGACCGAGTGCCTATCTCTTGCCTTTTCCCCAGATACCTCCCACACCACTTTTTCGCCAAATAATCATCCAATGCCCTCTTGGCTGCCTCAATTGAACTTACCTCCACCACGTTTCAAGGTGCTACACTCCATACCCAAACTACTCACTGCATGAAAAGTTTTTCTCTCACATCACCCTTGCTTCATTTACACATCACTTCAAATCTATGCCCTCTTGTTCATTTCTCATTTACAATCCATAACAGGTTCTCCCTATTCACTCGGTCCAGCGCCACTCATGACTTTGAAAACCTCAATCAAATCTCCTCTCAGCCGCCTTCTCTCCAAGGAGAACTGTCCTAACTTCTTCAACCTTTCCTCATAACTGAGCATTTCTATCCTTGGAACCATTGTTGTAAATTGTTCCAGCACTTTGTCCAATGCATTCACATCTTTCCAATAATGTGACACCCAGAAATATATACAATGCTCCAGCTAGAGGTCTAGCAAGATTAAATGGTGGACAATGGTATAACTACAACATTTAAAAGGCACCTGGATTGGGTATATGAATAGGAGGGGGTTAAGAGGGATGCAGACCAAATGTTGACAAATGGAACTAGAATAATTTAGGAAATCTGGTCAGCATGCATGAGTTGGAGTGAAGGGTCTCTTTCTGTCCTGTACATCTGCAGGACTCTAAGCTGAGCATCGTCATCTTGCTCTTACACTCTGTCAGGTGACATAGGATCCTACTTTCCAATTTTAATCACTGTAGTGGCTGTTTGGAGTGGGCACGCTGGAACTCACTTTTAAAACCTACTGAAAAATTGAATCAAAGGGACATTAGCATGAAAGCACTGTCAGTTGACTGTTTTTCAGGCAAGAAACAGGCAGCTGGAAGTTAAAAGTCATCCAAGGGCAGCTGGATACATTTTAAAGCCAACTTGATGCCATAATAGGCAGAAAGTGGGAACAATAATCTAGACAAATGAAATAAACTGGGCTGACACCTTTCTTCATCCAAACCAATTCTGTCATCCATCTTGCAAATGTACATTACACTCTGACACTATATCTCAGAGCTATCTTTTACTCTTGAAGATATTCCTGAATAAAAATAATGGCTGCATCATAAAACTTGACATTGAAAGATTAATATCATCCCGATTTCAGCACCTTTTCGTTAAAAGAAAACCAATTTTATGTTCCCATCTCATGTCTATTTGTAATTCTCTTGGTTTCACACAAACAATATTTTAAATCTACTGTGAACGAGAGAAATGCATCAGCATACATCTACACAATCGCTCAACAAATCTCTTCCACAAATTATCTTTTCTCTTACAACCAGTACACACTATTTTCTAAGTCATTGACAATCCTCACCACAGCTGAAGAAAATATGATGAGATGAAATTTCAGGACTAATGTTATAAATATATATCACTGTATGACAAATAAATGGAATCCATCTAAAGCAGAGAGGCATCAACCTATTGAGCTGAAAAGTGCTGACGTATCAATTGTAGTGCGTCTACCTCAATAATCTCTGGTATTTGAATGACTCATTCAGTCGCTGTCAAACAAAAATTTTTATTAAATATTTGACAAAGAGTCAGTGTAAAAGCTTAACTTTTAATTAAATTTAAATCATGCAGTCGCAGAACTGAAGTAATACAAGTGCAGCATGTCTGAAGTGAGGGTCATCATGTCGAACATACTGCAATAAGTACTTATTTAATTATTTAATGTTATGAAGTGAAAGCTCCTAATGTTTATGGAACTGGGAATTATTGCTTAAAACAGTAAGATATAGCCACTTTCTTTGAAATATCGATTCAAGCTTTTTCTTTGTAGTAAGATGCTTGCAGGTCTTTTTTGATTTTTAAACTTGATTTTATAGACTAGGTTGAATGGAGACTCCCAGACATATTGGCTGTTAATATTGCTGTACACAATCAAAAGGTATTGACCCTGTTAGGAATTAACTGTTAACTCCTGTGGTGCAAGATAATGGCACCAGCTAAAGCCAGACAATATTCAATCAAAGTCATATTTTGCAATAGCCATGCTTCTCTGACTCACAGCCTGTACCATTAGATAAAACCTTTCAGGTCAATGAGAGAAGAAGAGTAAGAAATAGATTCCCTTCCCGTAAATGTGTACCATGTGTCAGTACTGGCCAGTGCTGTGAAGAGATCTACGGCCTAAGCATGTCTGGATCCTTTTGGCTAAAGTAAGAGGCATAGCAATGGATGTACCAACAGAGTGAGGGTAGAAAACATGCAAGACAAACAAAGAAAGAAAATGACACAAGGAAATTGTGGGATGCATGGGAGGAATAATTAATTCTGAATGGTTCGTATTCAAACCTCTCGCCACTTGGGTTTCCTTAATGTAATTTTTGTACCTGTTGTAGATTAATCAGTACATGAATATTCATGATCATTCAACAATTGGATTATCATAAATACCAAGATTGTAGAAATCAACAAGATGAATTTTTAAAATCAAATTCTCTGACCAAAGGTGGGTCAAGTTTCTCCACAGTAATCGAGGGAAATCATTTATGATTATAATTGTTCATAAAAAGGACAAGCCACCAGAATTAAGTATCCCTTCTGAATTAACAAATTCTCTGCAAATTTGAGCTATCAGAAAATTAACAGCATGTAAGTGGCATACAGTACATACAATGGTCATCCACTTGTTTGTTCTGGTGATTATGTACCACTTTCATTCCTTTTTGTAGTGTTTGTTAAAGCTAGGCCATTTTCCAGTTTGGTCACGTTATGGGCACTCTGATCAGTATAAGTCATGGAAGCCTCCCAAGGGATGTATCCATGACAAGGAGCCTGTCTAAGAGGGGTAGACTATGAAGGATGGGTCTGGCCAAGGCAAGCAGTGTGACCAAGGAAAATATGATCAAAGGAAAGAGTTCTAGCCATCCCAGGTTACCTTGGAGAGTCCCACAATCTAACAGTAATTGTCAAAGCAACCTAAACACAGTAACATATATTTTAAGTGCAAAGACAGACTACTTACCTCACTGAGCTTGCTCCACCATTCAGTGTGATTTTGGCTGATCTGATTATTCCACATTCCTGCCAAACTTAACAATTTTTCATGCCCTTACTTATCAAGGATCTCGAGTCTTTTCCTTAAAAATACTCAAAAAGTACATTTCCACAATCATTTGAAGGAAGACATTCCAAAGACTTCCTTTTTTTTCTCACAAAAAAAATCTTACCTTGATCCTAAAA